>NC_053026.1:88669960-88969960 GCF_003073215.2 Triticum urartu
AAGCTTGCTTAGTACGCCGTCTCCCCCGCCCACAGGCGCGGTGGCTCGCAAGATGAGGTGAAGCTTGCTTACTATGCCTTACACCTGCTCCCTCGCCCATGCACGCGGTGGCTCACAGGACGAGGAGAAAACTTTACAACTCCCTCTGTTTATTTCTCGTCCCTACTACCTTGGTTATAGAGATTATATCATGTTGTTTGGAATATATATGTCCTTTAGTAGATTTCAATATGAACTACTAGTAGATACTCCAAACACTGATGTATATAGACGTATTTTAGAGTGTAGATTCACTCATTTTGCTCCGTATGTAGCACTCTCCCGCCCCTCGACCCTCGCCCACGTGGTGGACGTGCAGTAATTCATTCGGTCTCATATAGCCAGAACGATATATATTGCACTACCATTATTGCTCGACATCCCGAAGAGGCGAAGAGCCAATCGCAAGGTCAATATTTTCGAGATGCCAAGCGCAAGGTTATAGGAGAACGAGTAGTAGGTGCCGCATCATTTAGAAATAAAGTTTCTTTTCTTCAGTGGCACATACGTAATATGATAGGTTCATATGGAGAGAAAAGGAGTACATAGTCAGGACGGGCCAGCCTACACGGTTGCTTGCTGGGGTTGCTCTCTTCACACTCTATCGCACAAAACGACCGTGGCCACATCTCTAACATCCCGGTGGATCATGTCCGCTTAGGGAAGGGGTGGATGCTTAGTGTAGATGCGGTGGTCGTCGCTGACGGCGAAAACCCACTGTCGGCACATGTAACGCCCCGAGACCGTTGCGCCAGGTGTCATCCAGTTATTCGCCGTCGTTGCCATGTCATGTGCTTGCGTGTTGCATCTTGTCATGTCATCATGTGCATTGCATCATCATGTTTTTCAAAACCTGCATCCGTCCGGGTTCTCCCAGTTCCTTCCGTTGTCCGTTCTGAGCCCAGACACACTTGCACGCGCCCGCGACATGTCCGAAATATTATTTTATAAGTGGCCGGAAAATGTTCTCGGAATGGGTTGAAAGTTGGCATGCGGTGTTGTTTTGTTGTCAGTAGACCGCCTGCCAAGTTTCATCGCATTCGGAGTCCGTTTGATGCCCCAACGGATAAATACAGCGGCAATAATAGCCGGTCTAACGTCGCACGTTTTCGGTCTCCGGAAACAGTCGCCGGGCCTCACTCTCTTCTCTTCTCTCAGCTCGAGACCGTCTACACAGCCCACTACCTACCGCCAGGCCCAACCTAACCTCTCTACCGTCTGAAAAGTTGTCCCGGACCCGATCCGAGCAGTCGTCACCATTGGGTCCGGATCATCCCCTAACATCTAAAAAACATCTCCATTTTTCTTTTTGGTCTCCCTAACCTATTTATTCACGATTGTCCGATTATGATCGGAGGGACGAGTTAGCCCCTAAACTTCCCCTCTTTTCCTTATATAAAAACTCCCTAGTCTAAATCTAGACAAAACCCTAATCCCATCGATCCCTCTCGGCCGCCGCCACCTTCCAATCCACCTCGTTTTCCCCATCGCTCCAATCAGGATACTCCCCTGCCTTCCCGATCCACCCATCGATCCACCACCCACCGTACCTCTCGGCCCGAACCCCAGGCACAGGCATCCAACGTCGCCTCCAGCCACATGCCCACATCCAGCCGCTCACACAGAGCAAGCAGCAGCCCCGCCGTCCTGAGGCGAGGACCTCCCGTCACCGGCGACCACCTGTAGCAGGACCAAGCGCCCCTGCCTTTTCCTTCATTGTCCTTCTCTCCTCCCTCTCTCACCTGCTCTCTCTGTCGTGCAATAGGGAGCCCGGAGGAGTTTTGTGCCGGCCATCCTCGTCCTCCGCGCCTACATCAGCTCGAGGGCAGGATCCCCTCGATCCCGTGCTCTTCGTTGACCGCAGCTCCGGATCAGATCGACCTCACCCTTCCTGTACCTCCACCGTCCGGATTCGCGCCGATCTGCGCCTCCCTCCGTCCCCTACATCGCCTCGTCGCCGGAGTAGGAGCTCCGTTCGCCAAGCGCCGCGCCCCTGCTTCGTCTCGCTGCGAGAGGAGCAGCGAGTCAGCGCCCAGCCGCCCCAAAGCGAGGACAGCGACAAGTCCTGCGCTCATGTTGACCGCGTCGCCAGCGCCTGGGCCACCGCGTCGCCGTTTTCCCCGCACGGCCCAGCTTCGCCTTTGCCAGACTCTCCTCCAGCCGGCCCAAGGTCCTATAGTGAGCCTCAGCCCAGCAATGTTTCCCCCTGTACACTGCTGGGCCATATTCAGATTCGTCCTAATAGTGTTTTTTTTCTCCCTCTGTTGCGATTGTAGATATTTATCCAGAGTTGGCAGTTTTACAGTTTAGCCCTCCAACAACATGCATTTAATATCTCACAAACCTTGCATCGGATTAAAATAAGTTATATACGAAACTTGCTTAGAATTTTGTGTAGATTAATAATTTGCCACTTTCATCTATGTTTAAAATGTTTAAAATGCTGTTTGTTTAAATTTGCTTAAATAACTTGCTAAAATGATTTAATTCATAACTAAATAACCGTAACTCCGAATTTAATAAACTTTATATGTAAATGGGGTGGAAAAATGCCTAGTTTAACATGGTGGCATCACTTTGCATGTTTAACAACTATAAAATATGGTTTAGGGCAGAACAGTACCAAACCTAATATATGCATATGGGGATTTACCGGAATTGTTGTTCGTTGCTTCCGGCGTCATTTCAACTTGACTAGATAGGTAGTTTTATTTTGCTTCACCCTCTTTCCATGTTTAACAACATTTAATATTGTTGAGTACCTAATTGAGAGTGAACTAAATAACTTGAACGTGGTGTTTCGTCAATATGCAACGAAGTTGCATGTTGAGCTCCACTTAATTTGTAGGATTGTTTGTGCATTTTGCCTTGCCATGCTTCATTAAACCGGACATGCATCATATTTGATTGTGCATCATACCATGTTCATGTCACGGTTGTTTACCATGATTGTTTGCTTCTTTCCGGTGTTGCTTCTTCGGGTTGGTTCCGATAACGTCGCGTTTGTGAGGACCCTTTCGTCTACGTCTGTTTGTCTTCTTCATGGACTCGTTCTTCTTCCTTGCGGGATCTCAGGCAAGATGACCATACCCTCGAAACCACTTCTATCTTTGCTTGCTAGATGCTCGCTCTTTTGCTATGCCTATGCTGCGATACCTACCACTTGCTTATCATGCCTCCTATATTGTTGAACCAAGCCTCTAACCCACCTTGTCCTAGCAAACCGTTGTTTGGCTATGTTACCGCTTTTCTCAGCCCCTCTTATAGCGTTGTTAGTTGCAGGTGAAGATTGAAGTTTGTTCCTTGTTGGAACATGGAGATGTTGTTCCTTGTTGGAACATGTTTACTTGTTGGGATATCACAATATCTCTTATTTAATTAATGCATCTATACACTTGGTAAAGGGTGGAAGGCTCGGCCTTATGCCTGGTGTTTTGTTCCACTCTTGCCGCCCTAGTTTTCGTCATATCGGTGTTATGTTCCCGGATTTTTCGTTCCTTACGCGGCTGGGTTATAATGGGAACCCCTTGACAGTTGGCCTTGACTAAAACTCCTCCAGCAATGCCCAACATTGGTTTTACCATTCGCCACCTAGCCTTTTCTTTCCCTTGGGTTCTGCAGACTCAAGGATCATCTTCATTTTAACCCCCCCGGGCCAGTGCTCCTCTGAGTGTTGGTCCAGCCTGTCAGCTTCCGGTGGCCACCAGGGGCAACTCTGGGCTGGCCTACCCGTACCTAAGACAATTTGAGTGTGCCTTGAGAAAGAGATATGTGCAGCTCCTATCGGGATTTGTCGGCACATTCAAGCGGTGTTGCTGGTTTAGTTTTACCTTGTCGAAATGTCTTGTAACCGGGATTCCGAGTCTGATCGGGTCTTGCCGCTAGAAGGAATATCCTTCGTTGACCGTGAGAGCTTGAGATGGGCTAAGTTGGGACTCCCCTGCAGGGATTTGAACTTTCGAAAGCCGTGCCCACGGTTATGGGCAGATGGGAATTTGTTAACGTCCCGTTGTAGATAACTTGAACCTTAACTTAATTAAAATACATCAACCGCGTGTGTAACCGTGATGGTCTCTTTCCGGTGGAGTCCGGGAAGTGAACACGGTTGTTGGAGTTATGCTTGACGTAGGTTGTTTTAGGTTCACTTCTTGATCATAGTTCATCGATCGTGCTTTTGCCTTCTCTTCTCCCTCTCTTTTGCGAATATGTTAGCCACCATATATGCTAGTCGCTTGCTGCAGCTCCACCTCATACCTTGACCTTACCCATAAGCTTAAATAGTCTTGTTCGCTAGGGTGCGAGATTGCCGAGTCCCCGTGGCTCACAGATACTTCTAAAACCAGTTTGCAGGTGCCGTTGAGACCGTGCAGGAGACTCAACCAAGCTCAAGGAGGAGCTCGATGAAGATCTTGTCCTTTGTGTCGTTTCGTTCTAGTTGATCAGTAGTGGAGCCCAGTTGGGGTCGATCGGGGACCTTGTCACATTTGGGGTTCTTCTTTTATTTTGGTTCCGTAGTCGGACCTTGATTGTATCTGGTTGATGTAATGCTTTATTCATGTAATTGTGTGAAGTGGCAATTGTAAGCCAACTATGTATCTCTTTCCCTTATGTATTACATGGGTTGTGTGAAGATTACCTCACTTGCGACATTTCTTTCAATGCGGTTATGCCTCTAAGTCGTGCTTCGACACGTGGGAGATATAGCCGCATCGAGGGCGTTAAAAGTTGGTAATCAGAGCCTTCCCCGACCTTAGGAGCCCCATTGCTTGATCGAATTAGCAGACGAGTTGAGTCTAGAAAAATGTTTTGAGTCATTTAGGAATTATATATCAGAGAGCTTAGGAATTCTTTTTACTCCCCAGTCCCTTCATCGCTCTGGTAAGGCATCCTGATGTAGAGTTTTGACTCTTCTCTTCTCAAATTTCACTAAAATTTTTTAGGATCACGCGGGTATCTTGGAATCGTTCTGATGGTTTTGTGACGAGAACATTGTTCTTGGTGCCTCCTGTCATTTAGGGGTTGTGGCAGTGTCCCGGGGAGTTGAGCTCTGAGGTGTTGTCATCACAATTTTATCGTCGCAGTTCTGGAATACCTGAGTTTAGGTTCGCCGACATCGAAAATCTCTTTTATGCAGTTGTTGGTGAGATAACCACGACGCCACCCAGTACTGGGGCAGGAGTTCGGGAGTATTGCCATAACTCGTATAAAGGATGCTTTTCAAAGGTTGAGGTAGACGATTTCTGAAGGTTTCTTGGTTATGTGTTGAAGGATGGATACAACTAGATGTAGGATTGCTAGTTTTGGGTGAGATATTATGCTTCCCCTGTATCCCCAACACCTGATTGCATAACCGGAAAGTTTCGGGAGTTTATAAGTGGGAATTCAAGTAGCTCTTAGGATTTCTTTCCGACAGATGTATGATTTGAAATTGGGGTTTGACGTCTAGTGGTCCGCCTATTCACGGTTGGTTTTACAGTGGACTCGTTGTGTCTTAAAGAGTCCTTGGCTATGCCGACTCGGGGACGCTTCGTATGTCATGTGCACTGCCTTGTACATGATGGTGCTGTACAATCGAGCCCGTGTAGGCCCCACCACGAAAACTTCGGGCGAAATCTCTATCATATGTTTGTTCCGGCTTATTCTGCAAGCCAATCCTTGTTTTGTTTTGAGTTGTGGTATTTGAGTTGCTTCAATGTCAAATGTTGTTTCCATACCTTCCCTAAGTGGTGTTCTCATACTCCGATGTGAATACTAATCCTTTAGGATAATCGAGATTGTCCTGACAACCTTTCTCAACCGGTGTGCTTCCCTTCAAATGGATCCAATCTTGTCAACATTCACAAGATCAATTATCAGTTCTTCTCAACGGTGTTTGTTTCATCCGTCCCCAAGTTGCCTTTGTTTTTCCCCCCCCCCCCCCCCTTTTTTTTAAGGACTCAGATGTCTTAATCAAGTATCCTTTTATTCATGTGAAGTCTCTCCATTCTTTTCCGTCAATATTCTTACCCGGTGGTTCTCAAGAAGATGTTCTACTAGTTCATCATTCTTCATTTTTTTTCCATCTCCGGCGGATCCAATACAAGCTTTATTGATCATATCTTTTCCTCATTTCTATGATTTCTCATGCCGGTGCACCTAATATTCATTCATTTCTCGCTATTCAATTATTCCGGAATGCTTAAGATATCTCGAAGATTCGTGTTTCCACTCTGCTTTCATTCAAGCTATTTCGAGGTCCTATCGTATTCAAGCCTTCTAATTCAACCGGTGCATTCACTCTTTTAAATCATTTCAACGGTGTTTCTTTTGAGTGGGCCCTAACCCACAGGTCTTTTCCCAGGATCTTACCTGACTCTTCTTATTTTCCCGGAGCTATTCCCAAATTATTTTCAAAGTTTGACGTAAGAATGAGTTATCATTAGTCAATTGTCTTCTCCAAGATCTTTCAAATTCTTTTCATCATTGGTTCAACCTTTATAATTTTCATCCCGGAGTATCTCAACAACTCTTGTTGGTGTTTCTCGTCGTCATTCTCAACATTTGAAGACCGAAGAAGAGTTTTACCTCCAAATCTTGTCCGTTCTCTCAGAGACTCGTGATTCTAGCTTGTTGCCTTCCTCTCATAATTGTTTTCGTTCGTGATAATTCTTTTCACCCATCCAGAGTAATTCAGAGTATTTTCAGTTTGATTCTTCGGAGGCCATCAATCCAGATTTATTCATTCCAGCTTTCAGCTCTCATACTCTAAATCATACAGGTGTCTAAATCAAGGATTCTCTAATCAGCTCGCGATCTCTTCGGTCTCATGTATCTAAATTCTCTCAACCATCTTCGTTTAAATTTCTAATTCTTCCCGGTGTTTCTTAATGTTTTAATCGTTCTTTTTCAATTCTTACAGTGGTACGTTCAAGAGTTCTCTTCTTTGGTGATCATATCAATTCATTCGTTGTTCCAATACTACCGGTTGTTCGTTGAAGACGTTCCCAAGTTTATGTTATATCTCTCTTAATCCTTGATATGAGAATAAGTAGTGTGCCAAATCCGTTGATTGTCATCAATTTAATTGGTGAAGGATAAGCATAATGTAATTCTTATTCTTGTTTCATCCAAATGATTAATTGCCTATTCCGGAGGCTCATCAAATTCCTGATTTCAATTGTTTCATGTTCTCTTTTCCCGGAGTTCCAACCTTTACAATTTTTCACCATGGAGATCCATCTAAATCATTGCAAGGATTCACCTTGTGTTTTCATTTTCTCTTTCTTTTTATTCTTTTGTTACCGGAGTTTCTTCATGGAGGCTATACATGAGGGTTCATCAAGGATTATTTCCTTCTCGAAGCGTTCATTGAGATTCTTTTCAGAGGAGCTCAAGCATTCTTCATCTTGCAATCCGGAGTGCAATTCTTTCTACCATATCATTGGAGGTGGTATTATGTCATTCTTGATAATTTGAGTTCATGTTTCATGATTCACATGTTGTTAAGAATGAGGTATTTTAAATCCATCAATCTCGTCATTGGAGTTATCTTGGGTTAGGTTTCACCTAAAGCTTTCCCTAAGGATCTTGCTATTGTGAGGCGTATAATTGACCCAAGCTCTTCATTTATCCTCCCGGTGAAATAGTTTCTTGTCCCCTTGTTCTTATCAATCCAATTCTTCTTCCTGTGAGTGGCAGGTTGTCACCTCATAATTTGAGATGTATTCCATAAGACCATATCAAGTTTATCCTTTTCGTTGTTGGTTTTTCCAACAATTTCGTTCTAGCTTTTGGTGTTAGCGTGCTCCCTCAAGATCGTGCTTCCCTTCGTTCACTCCATTCCATTCTTACTTTTGTTCTAGAGCCATTGTGATGTTGCTCTCTTCAACCCATCTTCTGGTCTTGTCAAGATCATGTTTGACTCATGCTTATCCTTTCAACCGGAGTGTTGTGTCCCTTTGCTCAAGCTCTTTCATTTTATCAAGTTTTTCATCTCTTTTAAACCAGAGTGCTGTCTGAGATCTTTCTTACCCCTTGTTCCATTCATTCAATAGTTCCGAAGGCAGTATGTTGTTGATCTCATCAAGCATCCTATCATCTTGTCAAGTTCTTGTTAATTCCTTCCATTTGCAGTCGGAGTGCTGTCCAAATTATATCATTCTTAATCCTTCTCTATCTTGTTTTAACCAGAGTGGTTTCAATATATATCTTGCCTTTCAACCTCAAGGTTTTTCGCAATGTTCTTTGTTCCTCTGTGCTAACGGAGTGTTTTCAACTTCGTTCATCTCAGTTGTATTCTTTGCTCGAAATTGTTCAACCTTGCAAGGTTGTTTGGTTTCACTTATTGGTAAAAGAAGCAACTTAGTTTTACCTCTTCTCGTTCTCTTCCGTTTTCCCCTTCGGCGCCATTCTAGATCTCGGGACGAGATCCTCTCGTAGTGGTGGAGTGTTGCACGCCTCGAGACCGTTGCGCCAGGTGTCGTCCAGTTATTCGCCGTCGTTGCCATGTCATGTGCTTGCGTGTTGCATCTTGTCATGTCATCATGTGCATTGCATCATCATGTTTTTCAAAACCTACATCCGCCCGGGTTCTCCCAGTTCCTTTCGTTGTCCGTTCTGAGCCCAGACACACTTGCACGCGCCCGCGACATGTCAGAAATATTATTTTATAAGTGGCCGGAAAATGTTCTCGGAATGGGTGGAAAGTTGGCATGCGGTGTTGTTTTGTTGTCAGTAGACCGCCTGCCAAGTTTCATCGCATTCGGAGTCCGTTTGATTCCCCAACGGATAAATATAGCGGCAATAGTAGCCGGTCTAACGTGAGACGTTTTCGGTCTCCGGAAACAGTCGCCAGGCCTCCCTTTCTTCTCTTCTCTCAGCTCGAGACCGTCTACACAGCGCACTACCTACCGCCAGGCCCAACCTAACCTCTCTTGTCAGCCCGTGCCACTCCTCGCGCGCGCGTCTGAGAAGTTGTCCCAGACCAGACCCGAGCAGTCGTCACCGTTGGGTCCGGATCATCCCCTAACATCTAAAAAACATCTCCGTTTTTCTTTTTGGTCTCCCTAACCTATTTATTCGCGACCGTCCGATTATGATCGGAGGGGCGAGTTAGCCCCTAAACTTCCCCTCTTTTCCTTATATAAAAACTCCCTAGTCTAAATCTAGACAAAACCCTAACTTCTAGGGAGATGTCCCATCGATCCCTCTCGGCCGCCGCCACCTTCCAATCCACCTCGTTTTCCCCATCGCTCCAATCAGGATACTCCCCTGCCTTCCCGATCCACCCATTGATCCACCACCCACCGTACCTCTCGGCCCGAACCCCAGGCACAGGCATCCAACGTCGCCTCCAGCCACATGCCCACATCCAGCCTCTCACCCAGAGCAAGCAGCAGCCCCGCCGTCCTCAGGCGAGGACCCCCCGTCGCTGGCGACCACCTGTAGCAGGACCAAGCACCCCTGCCTCTTCCTTCCTCATCCTTCTCTCCTCCCTCTCTCACCTTCTCTCTCTGTCGTGCAACAGGGAGCCCGGAGGAGTTTTGCGCCGGCCATCCTCGTCCTCCGCGCCTACATCAGCTCGAGGGCAGGATCCCCTCGATCCTGTGCTCTTCGTTGACCGCAGCTCCGGATCAGATCGACCTCACCCTTCCTGTACCTCCACCGCCCGGATTCAAGCCAATCCGCGCCTCCCTCCGTCCCCTACATCGCCTCGTCGCCGGAGTAGGAGCTCCGTTCGCCAAGCGCCGCGCCCCTGCTTCGTCTCGCTGCGAGAGGAGCAGTGAGTCAGCGGCCAGCCGCCCCAAAGCAAGGACAACGACAAGTCCCGCGCTCACGTTGACCGCGTCGCCAGCGCCTAGGCCACCGCGTCGCTGTTTTCCCTGCACGGCCCAGCTTCGCCTCTGCCAGACTCTCCTCCAGCCGGCCCAAGGTCCTATAGTGAGCCTCAGCCCAGCAATGTTTCCCCCTGTACACTATTGGGCCTTATTCAGATTCGGCCTGATAGTGTTTTTTTTCTGCTTCTGTTGCGATTGTAGATATTTATCCGGAGTTGGCAGTTTTACAGTTTAGCCCTCCAACAACATGCATTTAATATCTCACAAACCTTGCATCGGATTAAAATAATTTATATATGAAAATTGCTTAGAATTTTGTGTAGATTAATAATTTGCCACTTTCATCTATGTTTAAAATGTTTAAAATGCTGTTTGTTTAAATTTGCTTAAATAACTTGCTAAAATGATTTAATTCATAACTAAATAACCATAACTCCGAATTTAATAAACTTTATATGTAAATGGGGTGGGAAAATGCCTAGTTTAACATGGTGGCATCACTTTGCATGTTTAACAACTATAAAATATGGTTTAGGGCAGAACAGTACCAAACCTAATATATGCATATGGGGATTTACCGGAATTGTTGTTCGTTGCTTCCGGCCTCATTTAAACTTGACTAGATAGGTAGTTTTATTTTGCTTCACCCTCTTCATGTTTAACAACATTTAATATTGTTGAGTACCTAACTGAGAGTGAACTAAATAACTTGAACGTGGTGTTTCGTCAATATGCAACAAAGTTGCATGTTGAGCACCACTTAATTTGTAGGATTGTTTGTGCATTTTGCCTTGCCATGCTTCATTAAACCGGACATGCATCATATTTGATTGTGCATCATGCCATGTTCATGTCGCGGTTGTTTACCATCATTGTCTGCTTCTTTCCGGTGTTGCTTCTTCGGGTTGGTTCCGATAACGTCGCGTTTGTGAGGACCCGTTCGTCTACGTCCGTTTGTCTTCCTCATGGACACGTTCTTCTTCCTTGCGGGATCTCAGGCAAGATGACCATACCCTCGAAATCACTTCTATCTTTGCTTGCTAGATGCTCGCTCTTTTGCTATGCCTATGCTGCGATACCTACCACTTGCTTATCATGCCTCCTATATTGTTGAACCAAGCCTCTAACCCACCTTGTCCTAGCAAACCGTTGTTTGGCTATGTTACCGCTTTGCTCAGCCCCTCTTAGAGCGTTGTTAGTTGCAGGTGAAGATTGAAGTTTGTTCCTTGTTGGAACATGGAGATGTTGTTCCTTGTTGGAACATGTTTACTTGTTGGGATATCACAATATCTCTTATTTAATTAATGCATCTATACACTTGGTAAAGGGTGGAAGGCTCGGCCTTATGCCTGGTATTTTGTTCCACTCTTGCCGCCCTAGTTTCCGTCATATCGGTGTTATGTTCCCGAATTTTGTGTTCCTTACGCGGTTGGGTTATAATGGGAACCCCTTGACAGTTCGCCTTGAGTAAAACTCCTCCAGCAATGCCCAACATTGGTTTTACCATTCGCCACCTAACCTTTTCTTTCCCTTGGGTTCTGCAGACTCAAGGGTCATCTTTATTTTAACCCCCCCGGGCCAGTGCTCCTCTGAGTGTTGGTCCAACCTGTCAGCTGCCTGTGGCCACCAGGGGCAACTCTGGGCTGGCCTACCCGTACTTAAGACAATCTGAGTGTGCCCTGAGAAAGAGATATGTGCAGCTCCTATCGGGATTTGTCGGCACATTCGGGCGGTGTTGCTGGTTTAGTTTTACCTTGTCAAAATGTCTTGTAACCGGGATTCCGAGTCTGATCGGGTCTTCCCGCTATAAGGAATATCCTTTGTTGACCGTGAGAGCTTGTGATGGGCTAAGTTGGGACTCCCCTGCAGGGATTTGAACTTTCAAAAGCCGTGCCCGCGGTTATGGGCAGATGGGAATTTGTTAACGTCCGGTTGTAGATAACTTGAACCTTAACTTAATTAAAATACATCAACCGCGTGTGTAACCGTGATGGTCTCTTTCCAGTGGAGTCCGGGAAGTGAACACGGTTGTTGGAGTTATGCTTGACGTAGGTTGTTTTAGGATCACTTCTTGATCATAGTTCATCGACCGTGCTTTTTCCTTCTCTTCTCGCTCTCTTTTGCGAATATGTTTAGCCACCATATATGCTAGTCGCTTGCTGCAGCTCCACCTCATACCTTTACCTTACCCATAAGCTTAAATAGTCTTGATCACGAGGGTGCGAGATTGCTGAGTCCCCGTGGCTCACAGATACTTCTAAGACCAGTTTGCAGGTGCCGTTGAGACCATGCAGGAGACTCAACCAAGCTCAAGGAGGAGCTCGATGAAGATCTTGTCCTTTATGTCGTTCCGTTCTAGTTGATCAGTAGTGGAGCCCAGTTGGGGTCGATCGGGGACCTTGTCACATTTGGGGATCTTCTTTTATTTTGGTTCTGTAGTCGGACCTGATTGTATCTGGTTGATGTAATGCTTTATTCATGTAATTGTGTGAAGTGGCGATTGTAAGCCAACTATGTATCTCTTTCCCTTATGTATTACATGGGTTGTGTGAAGATTACCTCACTTGCGACATTGCTTTCAATGCGGTTATGCCTCTAAGTTGTGCTTTGACACGTCGGAGATATAGCCACATCGAGGGCGTTACAGCACATCCCGATCAGGGGTCCCCGCCGTTCTCTCTCTCAAAGCCAGGGAGGTTGCCTTCATCCCTTGCTCACTGCCGCGACATGGGCAGTTGCTGCCTCCCGCCGCCCTCCTCAAGGTTGAGCTATGTCCCTTAGGTACAACTCCCTTTACAGCCGGCTTACACCACTACTCTAGCTGCCCACATCACTCCCTGTGGATATTTATCTACTTCTTTGCCCCGCACATACCTCTACTGGCTTCTACGTATGGTATTTGTGATGAGTTTATGTGTCATCAACTAGTCCCAGTAATTTATTCTAATCACGCTTGTTCAATTTCTTTGCCACAGGGATGCTCATCTCGATTTTGGTGAAACTGCACAAAATGATCCGATGGTCAAAAGGTTGCAAACTTCATTTATTAGGAAGCTCGAACGTTGCCAGCAAATTGAAGCCTGGTCAGGGTTCACGGTTCAAGGGCTAGGGACTGCATGGATTGTTTTTTTCTTTAGCTGCCTCTGTTCCAAAATAAGTGTCAACTTTAGTAGTAGTACAACTTTGTACTAAAGTTTGCACAAAGTTGAGAAACTTATTTTGGAACAGAGGGAGTACATATTTGCTATGATCTGTCAATCATTGAGATGCAATAGCATGCATGTTAGTCTCCTTTGTATTTGATGAAATGTTGCAATGGGCAACCTTGGACGCAAGATACATGTAACAGAAGCTGAAAGCTTCATAGCATTGTACAAATTTATCTCGCCGATAAATTATAGTACGTACTATACTAGTACTTCCTCCGTTCCTAAATATAAGTCTTTGTAGAGATTTCACCATGAACCACTGTCACATCGCTAGAAATCTTCTTGTAATTAGTGGCATTGCATCCATGCATCATTTTCGATTTCAATTAAACTTGAAATGAGGATGTTAAAACCCTAGCACTAAATGAAATACAACTAGGGTCAAATTAAATCTTTTCCATCTACCCAAAATGGCCTTCAGAAAAGTTCATCAATTTTGGAATGGGTGAAAACTTCTCCCAAAAATGATGCACACATTTCTAGGACATTTATGGATTTTGGAGTTAATTCATAAGTATTTGAATTTGGACAATTAAATTCTATAAATACTTTTAAATGTCCAAATAATCTTCAAAGCATTTGAGGGCTATGGGAAATAATTTCCCAAGTGCCACAAATATTTTGAGCATTTTACAAAGTGGTTTGGCATTTTCGCTAAATCAAAACCAATTGCAAAAAATAGAAAACATAAAGAAATAGAAAGAGAAGGGAGAGAAAGTTACCTGGACCTACCTACTATGCAGCCCACCTGGCCTGGCCCTGTGCCGGCCCAGCCCACCTCCACCTCCCCTGTCGTCTTCCTCCCTAGGCCAGTAGCCAGAGCATGTGCTCGCCGCGCGCGCACACGCGCCCGAGCCACCTCCTGCCTGGCTGCCTGCGTCCCCGACGCCTTGGACGCCTCCATGCGTCGCCACGCACCCCCGGACCTCTGCACCACTCCCCTCTCTCGCTGGACCTCCTCCCTCCTCTGCATCTTCATGCGGCACCACCGAATGCTTCCGTCACCGCCACTTGCTGCTACCGCGACCACCGCTTCCCCCTCGACCCCTCGCCGTGCCTGCGAGCCCCGTCTCGATGTCCCCAACCCCCTCGATGAGCCACGATGCCCCGGACGCGCTGCAACGCCGCCACCGATGCTTTTCCCCTCCTCGGCCGCCGGAGATCGACCTCGCCGCCCCACTCAGCTCCGGCCTTCCCCGAGCTCGCTGTCTGCACCGTTGCAACCGCCGTAAGCCTCTCCCTCGAACCCCCCTCTCTGTTGTCCCGTTTTCACGCCGTAGCTCCTATTTCACTGAGGACCGAAGCCCGCCACCGCCAGGGACGTTGAGCCATGCGCTCCCGAGCTTCGCTTGCCCGCCCTAGTGGCACAGACGTGCTCCTGGTGACCCCACGTCGCCGTCTATGCCCTTGGTTGAGCTCCCCGTGCTCCGCCACCCCGCGCCCGTGCAAACCCGTAGCTGCGCCGCCGCCAAAGCTCGTCGCCGGCGAGATTCCGGTCGCCCCGCAACCCCTTGTCTGGCCCATTGGATGCGCCCGAGCAAGGGCTTCTCCCCGATGCTTTCTGCACGACAAACCGCGGCCCCTAGCGCTTTCCCGACGCACGTTCGCCGTGACAAATGGTCGCCGGCGGCTGAAGCCGGTGAGCCGACATGGCAACGTCGTTAACTTCTAATGACGGGGCTAACTAACCCCCTCTCTCACTGACTACTGGGCCCCACGCCCTTAACTAACACCAGTTTAATTTCTGTTTAGTTTTATTTAATCACAGTGGCCCCATGCGTCAGCGTTGACCTCGCTGACGTGGCCATTGACTGGCCCCACCTGTCTGTGACCTAGGCAGCACTTGGTCACTGACTAGTGGACCCCACTAGTCAGATTTGACTCGGACCAGCCCTGTTGACTTGATGACATCATCTTGACGTCAGGCTGACGCAGTAAATACTTTCTAGAATTTTGAAATAAATCAGAAATGATTTATTATTTTCGGAAAATACCCAAAACTTCTAAAAATCATATTAAATTAATCGTAACTCCAAATGAAACAAATTATATATGAAAAATGATTAGAAAAATCTAAAGAATCTGTTTATGGCATTTTCATGCATGTTAGAGCAACTTATATCCTCTGTTTAGGACAATTCAATTAAATGGCATTTAAGAAAGCACATATGGAGTTTGAATTTGAACCTAGTGTTCAAACCAACTCCATTTAACTTGTTGCTAGTTGCATTAGCCCAATCAATAGCATATTGCCATGTCACATTCATGCATCATATTGTTGCATTGCATTGATTGTGTCCTTCTCTGTTTGCCGGTAACCGTCCCCTCTCAGTCGACGATGTTTCCGACGACGTGATTGATGACACCGATGAAGAACTATATTATCTTCAGAAGTGCCAGGCAAGCAAAACCCCCTTTTTCATTCCGATACAATCCCACTCTCTCGCTCCTGCCCTCTTTTACTACATTAGGACAACAATGATTCATCTGTTACTTGTTGCAGTAGTTGAACCCCTTATCCTCTGCATGACCTGTCATTGCCACAGTAAATAGATGAAACCCACTAGCATGAGTAGGAGTTGTTTGAGCCCTGATGTGCCTACTCATTCATGCTTGTTTGTCATGCCTACTATTGCTTAGAGTTGTGTCAGGTCTGATTCATCGGGGATGAATTGGAAAGTTGTGAACATGTCCTACTGTGTGAGCTAAGTGTGTTGAACATGATTTGGTAAAGGTATCGATGAGAGGCCATTTAGGAGTACATGGTGGGTTGTTTCATTGGAACAGTCCTTAAGCACCAAGATCTGTATGTGTGATTTAAGAATCAGTTACTACCATGCATTGGGATCCTTAATTGAGCCTCTCGGCTTCTTAACTACCCTAGTCCTCTGTCCAGGAGTTGCAACTAGTTTCTGGTGTTTATAGGATATGTGTTGGCGGCCGTGCGTAGCGCTGACCCTAGGGGTGGGCTATGATCCGGTAGATACACCGTGGCCGGGTATACCGGGCGCCCGTTTGGTGTCTCGGAACCCTGGACACATCGTTCGGGGCCGTATGTGGAAACCTCGGCCGGACTCCCTGCGGATGGAACCTGGATAGGTGATAAACCTGGACTAGAGACTTGAGTGTTAGGTAGGCCGTGGCCGACACCCTCGTTGGGCTTCCGCTTGAAGGTTGTCGAGTACATGTCATGTAAACGACGGTAAGTGGTGAGAGCGTGTATGGAGAAGTACACCCCTGCAGGGTTAACATCATCTATATGAATAGCCGCGTCCGCGGTAAAGGACTACTTGGTTGCCTATATAGTTCATAGATAACTTGAAGTGGATACTCTAAAACTCGCAAGATAAGTGTTAGTGCTATGGATGGCCTTCTCGTAGGGAGACGGGAGCGGATCCATAGTGGTGTATTGATATGGTGAATATGTGGACTCGTGTGCACCACCTCAAAAGAGTTGCTTGTAGTCATAGTTCAGGTTAGCCACTGAGTCAAAGCTGGCTTGCTGCAGTTAAACTTCACTACCCCTTTGTTGATACCGATGCATATGTAGTTAGTTCTGATGTAAGTATTGCTGGGTACATTTGTACTCACATTTGCTTAATTTATGTTTTGCAGAGAGACTTCAGTCTCGCTAGTAGTTCCGCGTGGACTTCGACGTTTAGCTTGATACCTCAGCTACGATCTTGTGCCCTCGGCAGGATCTGGTAGATAGTCAGGCTTCTTAGCGTTTTTCATTTGTAGATGTCTGTACTCAGACATGTTAAGCTTCCGCATGTGCTTTGATTTGTATGCTATGATTGTTGGATCATGAGACCCATGTTTGTATATCTCGCTCCTCGGAGCCTAATGAATAATACTTGAGTCGTAGAGTTATGTTGTGATGCCATGTTGTATTTACACATGTCGAGCATATTGTGTGTATGATTGAAATTCTTGGTATGTGTGGGATCCGACAACCTAGTTGTTTATCCTTGGCAGCCTCTCTTATGGGGAAATGTAGTCTAGTGCTTCCATGAGCCATAGTAGTCCGCTACAGCCCGGTTCATCGGAGTCCTACTAGCCCAGCACTACTGCTCAGGACACTTGACTGGCCGGCATGTGTTTCACTTCGTTCCTGTGTCTGTCCCTTCGGGGAAATGTCACATGGTGACATCCGGAGTCCTGCCTAGCCTGCTACAGCCCGGGTTCCCGGAGTCGTGTTAGCCCAGTGCTACAGCCCGGATTCACATGCTGCTGACCGACATGCTCGATGTGATTCATGTATGCCTATCCCCATAGGTTGGTGCCGCTTTGGGTTCACGACTAGCCATGTCGGCCCGGGTTCTCTGTCATATGGATGCTAGCGACACTATCATATATGTGAGCCAAAAGGCGCAAACGGTCCCAGGCCATGGTAAGGCGACATCCGTGGAATACCGTGCGTGAGGCCGCAAAGTGATATGAGGTGTTACCGGCTAGATTGATGTGACTTGGAATCGGGGTCCTGACAACCACATGCGGATGTATATAGATGCATTTTAAGTGTAGATTCATTCATTTTGTTCTGTATGTAGTGGAATCTCTACAAAGACTTATATCTACTAGTAATAGCTAGCCCCCACTACCAGGAATTCTCTATCCTCTCCTTGAGCCACGTCATCAAAATTGATGTAGCCGTTAGATGAAGTAAATCAGTCCATAATAGCCGTCTGATCTTGATGTTGAGAGACTCCGCACTAAGCCACATGCAAGCATGCAGAAATACCGTGCCACATGCATGTGAGTGGGTTTTAAATCACATCAACATGTCTGCATGCAAGCATGCATCGGTAGCATGCATATAAGTGAGCTTTTAAGGCCCATTAACATGTCAAAAAGAAAAATATAATCCCATTATGCAGTAGGTGTTCAGGAGTTGGCTGATCTTTTTTCCTTACGTGGGATGATATAAATGATGATGGGAGTTTATTTAGTTTGGCTACCACATTTGTCATGTGGTTATAGAGTTTTTTTTGTTCTGTGAAATCGATAATTTTGCGCAGAGAGATATACCGCTGTTCCGCGCCAACACGCGGGGACTCATCTAGTAATATTTAGGAACAGAGGGAGTACTATGTAAAGAGTTGGGTGTCGCATGGTGATAGTAGTGTGAGGTGGGCCATGTAATCACTGAGCCTGCATGTTTTCACTGCTCTTACACGCCTCCGCTGTAAGAATGGAGAAAATTGTAATCTAGTAGTAGTAGTATACCTCCTTTCGCCGAAAGCATGGGACATCCAGCAGTCCTACCACCTCAGTAATAAAGACCAATGAGCCGTCAAATCACATAGACCCAGCAGTAAGTTGGACGGACGAAGCAACCATCACTCTTGCGCCAGTGAGAGGTCGCGTCCGCTCTGCCCGGGCATGAATGCGGCACCGATTCTTTGGAGCGGCGCTGACCGTTTCGGGCGGGAAGCGCACGCGGGCGATGGAGGGGCTTTGGGTGGGCTAGGCTGGTCAGGAGCGGGCGTGGCGGCTGTCCGCATGTCCCTACCGGACACGCCTGGAAATGAGAGGATGCACCGACTCTCGCGGCTAAAATCGTACACTACACAACATCTCTCTGTAGGAGTAGGTCGATCTGTCGCTCTCTCTAACACACACATGGTGTTAAACACACACACACACACACGCACACGCACACACGCACCTTGGTCCCGTTGCACCTTATAACGTGACTTATTACACCTAGACGGAGGGAGTAGTAAGTATACGAGATACGGTGGCACACTGACTTAAGTCGAATACAAGTGGCCAAATTTTGTGTGCATGTTATAATAAGGATTCACTTAAAATAGTACGTGAGCGAACAAAGGGATCAATTGGACAGTGTTTTTTTTGACTGTGAACTGTAGGGCAAAACCCCCACAGCAGATCGAAACTTTATTGAAAAAATAACAG
This sequence comes from Triticum urartu, assembly GCF_003073215.2. NCBI lineage: Eukaryota > Viridiplantae > Streptophyta > Magnoliopsida > Poales > Poaceae > Triticum > Triticum urartu. The sequence continues at coordinate 88,688,946 of NC_053026.1, forward strand.
ATACAACAAGTTGATTACAAGGAGTAACCAGGTTACAAGGAACAAAAAAAGAAAAGAGAAAGCCCTACCAAACTAGATTAGGGTGGGAGGTAAGAGATCCATTTGAGCAGGTCATCCTTGTAAGCAGCTCTGATCCTGTGCTGCATGAGGCTAATATCCTGCCGAAAAGCAAACCTCCATTTATTGAAACTGGACCTCTCATTTCTGAACACTTTGGCATTTCTGATGAGCCAAATATGCCAGCAAGCAATGAATACCACTTCAGAAAAGAAAGGCCTAGCAAAACCTCTCCTTGCCAGAGTAACCAGCTGAATCATGGATGTGCCAGCAGACCAATCAATCTGCAGATAATTCCAGACCCTTACACTGAAATTGCAATTGAAGAATAAGTGATCTCTGGTTTCCCTAGCCTGCAAAGGGCATAGCCTACAGTGGACTCCATCCTCCATGTGCCAGTGCCTCCTTTCAACCATATCCTTGGTGTTTAACCTGTCCGTAATAAGCAACCAAGCAAAGACCTTGATCTTGAGAGTACAGGAGAATTTCCATATCCAACAGAGCAAAGGATTGAAGGACTCAAACTGAAAGGAGTGTGAGTAAAACATCCTGGGTTTGTAAAACTTGGAGGAGCCCTGCCAGAACCAACAATCCTTCAAGCTGGGGTCTCTTCTGTGTGAGTTCATTAAAACCTTTATCAGATTTAACTCATCAAAGGCTTGAGCCGATAAGGGATGGTGAAAAAATTGGTGCAAATCCTGGGTGTTGAAAATTTCTTTAATTGAGACCCAGGGGTCCTTGGCAAAAGAGAAAAGCCTTGGGAATCGTGCCTACAAACTAGATGTTTCAGAGCCAAGGTTCCAATTATCAGACCAAAAAAGAGCAGTGTCCCCTTCATTGATCTATACCCAGGAGCAGTCCCTAAAATGCTGCATGACTTTGCAAATATCTCTCCACCAGAAGGAGCCGCAGTCATTTGTTCCCTGGGGCATTCTCTCAAAATAATATGAGTCCCAAACTAGAGATACCCAAGGAATTTGTCGTTTGTTTAGGAAATTGCTGGCATGCTTGAGAAGGAGAGCCACATTCTGAACCCCCAGATTAAGAATACCAAGACCTCCTTTGCTTTTTGGCCTACATATGAGTTCCCAAGCCGCCATAGATGGAGCTGGCTCATCTCTATGCTTTCTCCACAAGCACTGCCTTTGAATTCTTTCCAACTGCTTCAGAATACCAGCTGGGAGGGCAAGACTACCCATAAAGAAAATTGGTAAAGAGGATAGAGCCGAGTTTAGGAACTGAAGCCTTTCTCCTATCAATTGGACAGTGTTCCCGAGCAGTAGCGAGATGTGTGAGGTAAGATACACCGCTGGCGCTTTTAATTTTTCTTATTAATTTGTTTATTTCACCCTCTGACTGGTGGGACCCAAAGTACTACGTGGAGAGAGGTAAGGTGACTAAGGCTGCATTATTTCTGCACCACTGTGGATAGTCTTACCACAAAAGCCACATGACACGATTATGATAGAAATCCCAATGACTGCCACACACACAAAAAAAACACGACATGCTTGTCACACGAATGCAGGAATGTATAAAAGGTTATTTCCCTATCGTTGAACATAACGGGAGGGTTGTGTAGCTGGTTAGCCTGTTCGCTCACTCTCTCGCCCTCTCCCGCTGGAGCCTCAACGCTTGTAGTTGCTCTCTTCACACTCTCTCGCCCTCTCCAGATCTAAACAAGACTTCGTTGGCCCCTCTCTCCCCTCACTGCTGCTCAAAGAGCCGGCAGGATCCGTCCACCTGGAAGGGAAGGAGGCTTAACGCTATCGCCGTCGGCGAGGGACTACCGGCGCAGCTGTTCACTTTCCACCTAGTGGCGGCGCGGGAGGGCCTACGACCCCTTCTTCTTCGCCGTCGTCCCGTCGCCCACCGAACCACGCCCCAAGAACCTTAAGGTATAATTTACTTACTCCACATGCATTGCTCTAGCTGCATGTATACCATGAATCTAGGATGTGGTTCAAAGAGGAAAGGAGTGGGGGAAAGTAGTGGGAAAAGTTGTATATATCATGAATCTAGGACGTGGTTCAAAGAGGAAATGAAGGGGGAAAGTTGTATAGCATTAATCTAGGACGTGGTTCAAAGAGGAAAGGAATGGGGGAAAGTAGTGGGGAAATTTGTATCGCATAAATCTAGGACATGGTTCAAAGAAGAAAGGAAGGGGCGAAAGTACTAGTTCAAAAAGGAAAGGAAGGGACAAGGCTGTAGAGTTTGAGCAGGACTAGATTTGCTGCGCTCACATAGGGAAAGGCGTCTAAAGATAAAAAACTGGGACCAACACAAATATGCTCCTTGGTTGCTTGTTCTTTATTGCAACAGACTGTGCATGACCACAGTACATCGGTAGATGCACATGGTGCTGGTGCGTCCACTGTCCAGTGCAACTCATTAGCTGTTGTTAATCTAAGGCCCTGTTTGGTTAAAAACTCCCTAGTCCCTACTTGCTGGGTTCCAGGGACTAAACATGGACTAGAGGTTATTAAATGACATGCTAAAAGACCATGTTACCCCTAGTAATGAACTAATAGAGACAAGGTGTGATGCGTGGTAGGGGCAACTATTGGAAAAAGTCCCAAAAAGACTCCCTCGGGGTCTTCTTTCTTTAGTCCCAAATGCCCACTTTTAGTCCCTAAAAGTCCCTCCTCTTTGGTTTAGATGGGACTGACACGGAGTTTTTTTAGTCCCTACACCAAAATGTCCCTGTAAACAAACACCCTCTAATAATGCCGCTGGAAAATTGATGTGATGCCACAGTTAAAAGCAAATTACATGTTTAACGAATTTTATTGTTAATATAATCTCTATGTTAATATTAATCAATGCCACCGTTTGAGAAATGCTACTGTCTTGCTTTCTTTCCCATTTAGATAATGTAGATGCTTCTTTTTGTTGGCTTCTGTGTCATCCACCGTTATTGACCACTAATTGTTTCCTTTGCACCTCTGTGCAAACAGGGTTATGTGCTTCACCTCGTTGCCATTGTGACCTTTTGTTGCACTGCACAAAACACTTTTGTTTTAAGAGTGTTTTGTGTAGTTCAACCAAAATGTCACACCGACAACGTTGCTTGATTGCTTGATCTTAGAGGAACTGCACAAGAGGAGATCTTACTTCCTATCCATTAAGGCGAATTTGGTTCAGATCTTCTTCTTGTGAGTTGTTTGAATTCCCCATCATGAGAGGTCAGTACTAGCCTTCTTTCACATGATTCTGCAGTGTGCATTCATATGTTGTGCTACTTGTACGATAATGTTGCTTGATTTTAGTGAACTGCACAAATGGAGACAAGACTTCCAATCTGTATGTGCATCGTAATATCCCACTGAGGTAAGATAAGGATATTTCACAACTGCTGGCCTGTATTTTGCCACTTTCATCAGAAAATTAAGTTTAGTACTATACTTGTGCTCCCTCATTGACATGCCAAATATTACATTGAAGGCGAAGCTTGTTTGTTATTGAACCAAGTGATGAAGGGGAAGAACAAGGGGAAGAAAAACAAAAATCAACTCCCAGTGCTATCATGAAAAAGTGGTATTGTCCTTGAGAAGTGCTTCATCTGTGCTGTTTTAAATATTTCCTTTCCTTTTTTGAGCAAACAGTGATGCTAGCATTTAGTAGTCCTCTTGTCTTTGCACAACAGGATCATCTTCCTCTAAAGAAGAATATGGAGTACGTGAAGTGACTAGTTCCGATTATGCCAGGATGAAGAAGCCCTGTCTATCTTATCATCAGAAAGAGCAGTTGAAGGATGGTTACATTACTCCCCACAAGACCAAACTAATTTCAGCTCAGAAGGACTGACAAAATCTCCATTTTTTGCTGTGATGCGCGAGTACAATGTTGTTCTAGGATTCTTTCTGGTGAGTTCCATTTTTCTAAAAGTGTGCTCTCCATGGACCATGTTGTGCCTGTTGAAACTGTCAATTCATAGTACAGTTTGCTCTATACTAATCACTTTTTTGTATTTGTGCAAACAGGGGTGCTCAGCTTGATTTCAATGGGAACTGCACAAAATGTTCATGAATACATCGAATCATTCATTTCCACCACAAGAAAGGAGGTGCCGATAAGTTCAAGGCGTTGCAACATATAAGGGCGAAATCATACAAGCTACGCGCGAATTTGGTTGATTTTGGTGGAACTACACAAAAAGAACAGCTGGTTTATTTAGCACGAGGTGCCATGTCAATGTCCGAACTGATGGCAAACCCTTCCCATTCCACAATCGTAGGCATTTGCTATTTTGGAATGGGACAACCTTGTCAAATTTTTCTCATTGATTTTAGCAAGACATGCGTTTGATATTTTCGAATGGGACGCCCTTGCTGTCAGCAGTGTCGGAGTAATGGGCCACGGGTAGGCTAACCCGAGGCCCAGAACCTTTCAAGACATCGGGCTGACTGCGCCTGAGGGAGTCCTGGATTAGGGGGTCTCCGGACAGCCGGACTATATCCTTTGGCCGGACTGTTGGACTATGAAGATACAAGATTGAAGACTTCGTCTCGTGTCCGGATGGGACTCTACTTGGCGTGGAAGGCAAGCTAGGCAATACGGATATGTATATCTCCTCTTTTGTAATCGACCTTGTGTAACCCTAGCCCTCTCCGGTGTCCATATAAACCGGAGGGTTTTAGTCCGTAGGACACAACAATAACATACAATCATACCATAGGCTAGCTTCTAGGGTTTAGCCTCTCCGATCTCGTGGTAGATCTACTCTTGTACTACCCATATCATCAATATTAATCAAGCAGGACGTAGGGTTTTACCTCCATCAAGAGGGCCCGAACCTGGATAAAACTTCGTGTCCCCTGCCTCCTGTTACCATCCGCCTTGACGCACAGTTCGGGACCCCCTACCAGAGTTCCGCCGGTTTTGACACCGACATTGGTGCTTTCATTGAGAGTTCCTCTGTGTCATCACCGTTAGGCTGGATGGCTCCTTCTATCATCGTTAGCGATGCGGTCCAGGGTGAGACTTTTCTCCCCGGACAGATTTTTGTATTCGGCGGCTTTGCACTGCGGGCCAATTCGCTTGGCCATCTGGAGCAGATTGAAAGAAACGCCCCTGGCCATCAGGTCAGGTTTGGAAGCTTAAGCTACACGGCCGATATCCGTGGAGACTTGATCTTCGACGGATTCGAGCCTCTGCCTTGTGCGTCACGCGGTCATGATGAGTACGATTTAGCTCTACCATCCGACAGTGTTCAGGAGATCGCACCGGCAGCCGCTCCGACCCTCAATTCGGAGCCTGTTGCGCCATCCATGGACGGGTGGATGGACCCCGCCACGGAGGCCTTACCCTCATCGGTGATCGAGCCGAACATCGACCTTACTCTGCATGAGAGCCGTGTTGTCAAACTGTTGGATCTCTCTCCGGCCACGGACTCCGAACCTCCTGCGCCCGTTCCTAGCGATTCCAATTGGGCGCCGATCATGGAGTTTACCTCCGCGGATATTTTTTAGCACTCGCCCTTTGGAAACATACTGAACTCATTAAGGTCTCTCTCCTTGTCAGGAGGATCCTGACCGAACTATGTCCGGTAGGATTGGGATGCGGACGACGAAGCAATTCGCGGCCCACCCACTATCGATGACTTAACCGACATGCTCGACTTTGACTCTGACAACATCAACGGTATGGACGACGATGCGGGAGACGAAGATGAACCACGGCCCACAGGGCACTGGACAGCCACCTCATCATACAATATATACATGGTGGACACACCCAAAGAAGGCACCGGCGACGAGACAGCAGAGGATGACCCCTCCAAGATGCAACCCAAGCGCCGACGTCAGCGGCGCCGCTCTAAGTCCCACAAAATCAAAAGTGGTGATACCGGCACAGGAGATAATAACACTCCGGATAGTGCCAAAGATAACAATAATCCCCTCCAGCAAGATTTAGAGCAGGAGGATGGAGGAGCCAGCCCTCCTGAGAGAGCGGCAGATGGAGAAGCGGAGGATGATAATTACATGCCCCCTCCGAAGACGAGGCAAGCCTCGAAGATGATGAATTCGCCGTGCCAGAGGATCCCGTCGAACAAGAGCACTTCAAGTGCCGGCTTATAGCCACGACAAATAGCCTTAAGAAAAAGCAGCAGCACCTTCAAGCTGATCAAGATCTGCTAGCTGACAGATGGACTGAAGTCCTCGTGGCCGAGGAATATAAACCCGAGTGCCCCGACAAGAGTTACCCAAAATGCAGGTTGCTACCCGACTGGAGGAAGAAGCGTATGACGCGGCTGATCGGCCACCTCGTGGCCGCGATAGAGAGGCATTCCAGCCAAAAACTCAGCCTGCACCCCGACGCCATTCAAATAAAAAGGCATGGGGAAATACGCCAGACCTGCGAGACATATTGGAAGACAAAGCAAAACATGCAAGATCGATCTACGGATCACGAGGGCGCGCCACTTTGTGATACGATAAATGTCACGCTGGATACAGTAAAAGTCAATCCGGCTGGGCTGAACACAGCGGGCAAGACCCATCCGAGCTGCGTCGCGATATAGCCCAATACAGAGGTGCCGCACACCCCCTATGCTTCACAGACGAAGTAATGGATCATCAAATCCCAGAGGGTTTCAAACCCGTAAATATTGAATCATACGACGGCACAACAGATCCTGCGGTATGGATCGGTGATTTCCTCCTCCACATCCACATGGCCCGCGGCGATGACTTACACACCATCAAATACCTCCCACTAAAGCTCAAAGGACCAGCGCGGCATTGGCTTAACAGCTTGCCAGCAGAGTCCATTAACTATTGGGAAGATCTGGAAGCTGCATCCCTCGACAAATTTCAGGGCACTTATGTGCGACCACCAGACGCCGATGACTCGAGCCACATAATTCAGTAGCCAGAAGAATCGGCCAGGCAATTCTGGGCACAGTTCCTAACAAAGAAAAATCAAATCATCGACTGTCCAGATGCAGAGGCCCTAGCAGCCTTCAAACATAACATCCGCGACGAGTGGCTTGCCTGACACCTTGGACAGGAAAAGCCGAAATCTATGGCAGCCCTCACGACACTCATGACCTGCTTTTGTGCGGGAGAAGACATATGGCTGGCTCACAGTAACAAAATATCAAAAAACCATGGTACTTCGGATACCAAGGACGGCAATAGCAGGTCACGTCACAACAAACATAAGCGCCGCATTAACAACGATAATACTGAGGATACGACAGTCAATGCCAGATTCAAAGGCTCTAAACCCGGTCAGCGGAAAAAGCCATTTAAAAGAAGCACTCTGGGCCCGTCCAGTTTGGACCACATACTCGATCGCTCGTGTCAAATACACGGTACCCCTGACAAGCCAGCCAACCACACCAACAAGGAATGCTGGGTGTTCAAGCAGGCCGGCAAGTTAATTGCCAAAGATAAAGATAAGGGGCCACATAGCGATGATGAGAAAGAGCCCCTGCAGCCGAACACCGGAGGACAGAAGAGGTTCCCTCCACAAGTGCGGACGGTGAACATGATATACGCAACCCACATCCCCAAGAGGGAGCGGAAGCGTGCGCTCACGGACGTATATGCATTGGAGCCAGTCGCCCCAAAGTTCAACCCATGGTCCTCCTGTCCGATCACCTTCGATCGCAGGGACCACCCCACTAGTATCCGTCATGGCGGATTCGCCGCACTAGTCCTAGACCCAATCATTGACGGATTTCACCTCACTCGAGTCCTTATGGATGGCGGCAGCAGCCTGAACCTGCTTTATCAGGACACAGTGCGCAAAATGGGTATAGACCCCTCAAGGATCAAACCCACAAAAACGACCTTTAAAGGCATCATTCCAGGTGTAGAGGCCCATTGCACAGGCTCAATTACACTTGAAGTGGTCTTTGGATCCCCGGATAACTTCCGAAGCGAAGAATTAATCTTCGATATAGTCCCGTTCCGCAGTGGTTATCATGCACTGCTCGGGCGAACCGCATTTGCGAGATTCAATGTGGTACCGCATTATGCATACCTCAAGCTCAAGATGCCAGGACCTCGTGGGGTTATTACAGTTAATGGAAACACAGAGCGCTCTCTCCGAATGGAGGAGCACACTGCGGCCCTCGCAGCAGAAGCGCAAAGCAGCCTCTCAAGGCAATCCACCAGTTCGGTGTTTCAAGACCCGGACACCTTCAAGCGCGCTCGGAGTAATCGGCAACTAGACCGCCTGGCACGACCTGAGCTCGCGTAGAAATGCGGCCCCCACCCCAGTCCCAGCCAAACGGCGAAATTCGTGCCACGCGTACATAATTACGCATTAAAAATACCATGGGCATAGGCGGGGAGGGGGGCACAACTACGACACGCCCCAATACACGGCTTAAACCACACTAGGGGCTTCCTGCTTTGTTATTTTTCTCTTTCAGGACTTCAATCTCTGGAAACCCTGTTCGGTAGCATGATTGCCGAACACATGATGCAGCAACCAAGGAGGTAGAAAGCTACATCACACCATGGCACTCCCAGGTGGATTACGATAATGAGTGAAATATTTGCTTTAAATACTATTCCTCAGCTTGCCCTTGGAAGGGACATAGTCCTACTTTTTGCTTATTGCACTATCTGTATCATTCTGCTTTAACGCACCTCTTTAAATAAACAACGCATAACATTACGACTATTATTGCATTCTTGTTTTATATATATGTGTTCACTAATGACACCTTGCAACCATACACTTTGGTACGACCAACACACTAGGGGCTTAAGTACCCCACAATATGGTGTGAGAAGTCTGAACACTTTCACCAGTGCGGCACCCCGAACTTATAGCATTATATGCATCAGCTCCGAATCATATCTTTGGTCAAATGTTGGGTTTGCCCGGCTCCTATGTTTTGGTACCTTATGTTCTGCTCTATCGGCTAAGGTAGCGCTAGGAGAACTACTGCGATTGTGCCCCGGTTCTGCTGGGCTAGGCACCTCAGTAGAGAAAGCTAAAACTGACTGTCATGATAAGGCAAGAGACTGGTCGCTGTTCGGCGAGGTTTCGAGTCCCTAAAGACTTATGCCACTTAGAGCGAGGAGCCGGTCCTAACCGGCTTAAAGGCGTGTATCGCGCCCCGAATTCGGCCTTCTGAATACCAGGGGCTTCGCCGAAATATAAAATTATAGAATTCTATGGCTAAGTGAGAGTGATAAAGCATTATTAGTCCGGTTGCCTTGTTCGCTGTGCTGAGCACCTCCCTCGAAGGACCCAAAAATGGGAACAAGAGTGCTCAGGTTTATGCCGAACACACCAGCACTCGCGGCATGGGGGCAGAAGCCGAGCACTAGCCATCTCTCAGATTGGATAAACAGCCAAACAGAAGGTAATATTTTAAATTCAAACAAGCGTTGCATAGCGCATATGAAACAAGTTTTCATCATACAGGATCACACGAGCAAGTTTACTCAAATATTACATCCTTTGAACATTTGTCCGCTACAAGACGGGTACCCTTCAGGACACCCTCCTTGGCCGGCGGTGGTCCTTCCTTGATCAGCTTCACGGCGTCTAGCTTGGCCCATTGCACCTTCACGCGGGCGAAAGCCCGGCGTGCACCTTCGATGCAGACAGACCACTTTACGACCTCCAGCCGTGGGCAGGCGTCCACAAGCCGCCTCACCAGGTTGAAGTAGCTGTTCGGAAGGGCGTCACCAGGCCACAGCCTGTAACACCCCGAGACCGATGTGCCAGTTGTCCTCCAGTTATTCGCTGCTGTTGCCTTGTCATTGCTTGCATGTCATGCTTTGCATATCATGTCATCATGTGCATTTCATTTGCATACATGTTCGTCTCATGCATCCGAGCATTTTCCACGTTGTCCGTTTTGCATTCCGGCGCTCCTATGTCCTCTGGTGTCCTTTTCTACCTTTTTTCGTGTGCGGGTGTTAAACGTACTCGGATTGCACCGATACTTGTCATGCGGCCTTGGTTTACTACCGGTAGACCGCCTGTCAAGTTTCGTGCCATTTGGACTTCGTTTGATACTCCAATAGTTAACCGAGGGACCGAAAAGGCCTCGTGTGTGTTGCAGCCCAACACCCTTCCAAAGTGGCCAAAACCCACCTAAACCTCCTCCATCATCTCATTCGTTCGATCACGATCGCGTGGCCACAAACCGCACCTCATTTGGACTCTCCTAGCTCCCTCTACCTATAAATATGTGATCCCCTCCGAAATTCGTGGATGAACCCTAAAACTCTTTCCCTCGCGCCGCCGGACAAAACTCCCCACCGCGCCGGACATGTCCGCCGCCCTGCCACCACGTCGCTCCGTCCAATCAGGACACGAAACGTCACTAACCCCGCCGCCTCAGCCACCCACAGCGCGCCACCTATCCTCCGCCGCCGTCCCCGCGCCGCCGGCCCGCGGAGCCCATCGTGGGCCCGCGCGAGCCCGACCGCGTCCGCCGCTGTGCTCTGCGGGCCCGAGGGCTCCGCCGCCGTCCGCCGCCGGTGAGCTCCACCGCCGCCGCCATGGAAGCGCCGCCCGTCGCGTCGCCGCCACCGCGCGCCAAGACGATGCCGGCTTCGCCCTGCAGTTCCCCCATCGCCCCCTCTCGCGGATCAGCTCCGCCACCGCTCGTCCTCGCCTACCAGAGCCACTGTCTACCTACGCCGCCGCCGCGTCCAAGCTCCGCCATCGCCAGAGTCGCCATGCACCGCCTCCTCGAGGGACCGAAGCCTTCCGGCCGGATCTGGCTTGTCCCCGCTCGGATCCGGCCTCCCCTATCCTTCCCCACTGCCCACGACCCGGTCCGGCGCCTTCATGACCTTCTCCGGCCAACTCTGGCGGGATTCCGGCGAGATCCGCCGCCCGCGTTGACTTTCCGTGAAGGTCCAATTTCTTCTAAGTCTTTTCCCAGTGATATTTTTTGCCCCTGTTCATCGCTTCATAACTCCCTCACTGTGGCTCCGATTCGTGCGTGTAGCATATCAAAATGTTCGTGTCGACAAGTACATCATTTCATCTCATTGCATCATTTTTATTTGAGCTCATCTTGATGCCCAAAATGCTGTTGGAAGAGGTCTATGTGATGATTATGTCAGATTTGTTTCAGCAAATGGCCTTTTGTCATTTTTGCCATGATTAATGTGTGCATGCTATGATCCTGAGCTCTGCATGTGTTTTGTTGTATGCCATGCCATCTTTACAGGGGTGTATGCCATGTATTTTTGTGATCTTTGTGGTGACTAGCACAATCATGCAAAGTAGCTTACTCGTTGATGCTGATTTCAAGGACTTAAAATTTCACTAAGTCCTTGTCTTGTTATTGTTTTTATGCCATATGTTCATGTTGTTTCCTAGTGATCTGTGCCTCTTTTGAGGATGATCATTAAGGATGTTTTGTTTATATTGTGGTGCTCTGTCCATCCATGTCTTTGTTTGCAATTGTGGAGCACCCTAGCTTGAGTCAATCGAGCTCTACTTTTGCTATAAAATGATTCCTGGCAGATTGTTGACATGTTTAGCGAGTTTGCCGAGGATGTTGCTATTGATCCGTGCATGCTATGTTGTTTTTCTTGCTATGTCTAGATTCTATGCCATGTCTTTTTGATGGGTGTATGCTTAGTTTGTCATGCCATGCTTTGTAGTGAGTGCATCGAGCTCGTAAACATGCCTACTCGTTAACTGTTTTCCCATGCTCCAGTTTTTCACTAAGTCTGAATCTGTTTATGTTTTGCTACGTTCACATGCTTGCAATTTTATTTTCTGATCCCTTTTGGATCATGGTCACTAAGGGAGTTTTGTTAATTGCTTTGAGTAGCTTCATGCCATGCCTTGCTTTGCCATGATATGTTCCTGTAGCATGTAGTTTTCATGCTCTAAAGATTGCCTCCTGATGATAAATTCCTGACATGCTGTTAATTTCACTAAGTCTGAAACCTGTAATCTTTTGCACTTTTGCCATGCTTGTTTGAACCTGTTAATGACTGAATTAGCCGTAGCTCAGTGTTCATCTTTTGTCAAACATCTTGAGTGGATCCCTGCCATGTACTTTGTTGCCATGTTTGAGTGCAGTAGCTTATTTATCCTGATGCATTTAGAAGGCTACTTGCTGTTTATCGCAGACTGGTGCCATATTTGTTTTGCTTGCCATTTCCTAACCGTGCATCTGATTCCAGTGATCTTTATATTGATTTCGACCGAGATCATCTCCTCTTTCCAGTGGCACTCTTGGTTTTCCAAGTTGAGGCCAGGTTCAACCATTCCTTTCCAAATCATGCATATGCACCGCATACCGCATCCCGCATATCATACCATGTTGATGTGTTGGTTGTTTACTATGTTGTGTGCTTCTTTCCGGTGTTGCTTCTTTGGGTTGGTTCCGATTACGTCGCGTTTGTGAGGACCCGTTCGTCTACGTTCGTTTGTCTTCTTCATGGACTCGTTCTTCTTCCTTGCGGGATTTCATGCAAGATGACCATACCCTCAAAATCACTTCTATCTTTGCTTGCTAGTTGCTCACTCTTTTGCTATGCCTATGCTATGTTACCTACCACTTGCTTATCATGCCTCCCATATTGTTAAACCAAGCCTCTAACCGACCTTGTCCTAGAAAACCGTTGTTTGGCTATGTTACCGCTTTGCTCAGCCCCTCTTATAGCGTTGTTAGTTCCAGGTGAAGATTGGAGTTTGTTCCTTGTTGCAACATGGATATTTTGTTGGGATATCACAATATCTCTTATTTAATTAATGCATCTGTATACTTGGTAAAGCGTGGAAGGCTCGGCCTTATGCCTAGTGTTTTGCTCCACTCTTGCCGCCCTAGTTTCCGTCATATCGGTGTTATGTTCACGGATTTTGCGTTCCTTACACGGTTGGGTCATAATGGGAAACCCTTGACAGTTCGCCTTGAATAAAACTCCTCCAGCAATGCCCAACATTGGTTTTACCATTCGCCACCTAGCCTTTTCTTTCCCTTGGGTTCTGCAGACTCAAGGGTCATCTTTATTTAAACCCCCCCCCCGGGCCAGTGCTCCTCTGATTGTTGGTCCAAACTAGAGCCCTGTGCAGCGCCCCCTAGGGGAAACTCTAGGTTTGGTTTTAGTTGTATGGAGCGCTCATCTGAGTGTTCCCTGAGAACGAGATATGTGCAGCTCCTATCAGGATTTGTCAGCACATTCGGGCGGTGTTGCTGGACTTCTTTTACCATTGTCGAGGATGTCTTGTAACCGGGATGCCGAGTCTGATCGGATTGTCTTGGGAGAAGGAATATCCTTCATTGACCATGAGAGCTTGTGATGGGCGAAGTTGGGACACCCCTGCAGGGATTTGAACTTTCGAAAGCCATGCCCGCAGTTATGGGCAGATGGGAATTTGTTAATGTTCGGTTGTAGAAAACCTGAAGTTGACCTTAATTAAAATACATCAACCGCGTGTGTAACCATGATGGTCTCTTCTCAGCGGAGTCCGGGAAGTGAACACGGTGTTGGAGTTATGTTTGACGTAGGTTGTTCTAGGATCACTTCTTGATCATAGTTGTTCGACCGTGCTTTTGCCTTCTCTTCTCGCTCTCATTTGCGTTGTTAGCCACCAAATATGCTAGTCGCTTGCTGCAGCTCCACGTCATACCTTTTACCTTACCTATACGCTTAAATAGTCTTGATTGCGAGGGTGTGAGATTGCTGAGTCCCCGTGAATCATAGATACTTCCAAAACCAGTTTGCGGGTGCCGATGTTACCAAGCAGGTGACGCAACCAAGCTCAAGGAGGAGCTCGAAGAAGATCGTGTTCGTAGTCTTGTTTCATTTCCAGTTGATCAGTAGTGGAGCCCAGTTGGGGTCGATCGGGGATCTATGTAGCATTTGGGGTAGTCTTCTTTTATTGTGGTTCCGTAGTCGGACCTTCATTGTATCTGGATGATGTAATGCTTTATTCATGTATTGTGTGAAGTGGCGATTGTAAGCCAACTATGTATCTCTTTCCCTTATGTATTACATGGGTTGTGTGAAGATTACCTTACTTGCGACATTACTTTCAATGCGGTTATGCCTCTAAGTCGTGCTTCGACACATGGGAGATATAGCCGCATCGAGGGCGTTACAAGTTGGTATCAGAGCCTTCCCCGACTTTAGGAGCCCCCTGCTTGATCGAATCGCTGGTGTTGTTGAGTCTAGATAAATGTTTTGAGTCATTTAGGATTATATATAATGGAGAGTTTGGAATTCTTTTTACTCCTCAGTCCCTTCGTCGCTGAGGCATCCTGACGTAGAGTTTTGACTCTTCTCTTCTCAAATTTCACTAAAATTTTTTTAGGATCACGCGAGTATCTTGGAATCGTTCCGATGGTTTTGTGATGAGAACATTGTTCTTGGTGCCTCCTGTCATTTAGGGGTTGTGGTAGTGTCCCGGGGAGTTGAGCTCCGAGGTGTTGTCGTCACAATTTTATTGTTGCAGTTCTGGAATACCTGAGTTCGCCGACATCAAAAATCTCTTTTATGCAGTTGTTGGTGAGATAACCTCGATGCCACCCAGTACTGGGGCGGGAGTTCGGGAGTATTGCCATAACTCGTATAACGGATGCTTTTCGAAGGTTGAGGTAAATGATTTCCGAAGGTTTCATGGTTATGTGTTGAAGGATGGATACAGCTGGATGTAGGATTTGCTAGTTTTGGGTGAGATATTATGCTTCCCCTGTATCCCCAACACCTGATTGCATAACCAGAAAGGTTCGGGAGTTTCATTGGTGGGAATTCAAGTAGCTCGTAGGATATCTTTCCGACAGATGTATGATATGAAATTGGGGTTCGACGTCTAGTGGTCCGCGTATCCACGGTTGGTTTTTATAGTGGTCTCGTTGTGTCTTAAAGATTCCATGGCTATGTCGACTCGGGGACGCTTCGTATGTCATGTGCACTGACTTGTACATGATGGTGCTGTACGATCGAGCCCGTGTAGGCCCCACCACGAAAACTTCGGACGAAATCTCTATCATATGTTTGTTCCGACTTATTCGGCAAGCCAATCCTTTGTTTTTGTTTTGAGTTGTGGTATTCGAGTTGCTTCGAAGTCAAATGTTGATTCCATACCTTTTCCTAAGCGGTGTTCTCATACTCCTACGTGAATACTAATCCTTCATGATAATCGAGATTGTCATGTCAATCCTTTTCAACTGGTGTGTTTCTCTTCAAGCGGATCTGTTCATTTTCAATATCCGCAAGATTCAATCTCAGCTTTCTCAACGGTGTTCGTTCCATCCATCCCAAGTTGTCTTTGTTGTCCCTCCCTCCCACCCTTGTTTCTTCAAGGACTCGAATTTCTTATTCAAGTATCTTTTTTTTGATGGGAAGCCTCTCCATTCCTTTTCCGTCAATGTTCTTATCCGGTGATTTTCATGAAGATTCTAACGGAGCTTCAAGTTCATCATTCGTCATTCTTTTTCTTCTCCGGTGGATTCAAGTCAAGTTTTGTTGATCATATCCGTTCCTTGTTCCAATACTTTCTCTTGCCGGTGCTCCTCTTAATCATCCATTTCTCGCTATTCGATTATTCCGGAGTGCTAAAGATATCTCAGAAGGATCGTCTTGTCAATCAAGATCCGTTCAACCTATTTCGAGGTTGTTATCTCATTCAAGCCATTTAAATCAACCGGTGCTATCTCTCTTCAAAATCGTTCAATGGTGTTTCTTTTGAGTGGGCCCTAACCCACAGGTTTTTTCCCAGGATCTTACCTGACTCTTCTTATTTTCCCGGAGCTATCCTCAAAATTCATTTCAAAGTTTGACGTAAGAATGAGTTATCATCAGTCAAATGTCTTTCTCCAAGATCTGTCAAATTCTTTTCATCGTTGGTTCAACCTTTCCAATTTTAATTCCGGAGTGCCTCTACAATTCATGGTGCTAGCCTTATGACATCCTCTCATAATTGTTTTTAATCGTGAGAATTCTTTTCATCCATCCAGAGCAATTCAGGAACCTTTTCAGTTTGATTCTCTGAAGTCCATCAATTCAGGTTTATTCATTCTCAGCTTTCAGTTATCATTCTCAAATCTTACCGGTGCATCGTTCAAGTGATCTCTAATCAGTTCGTGATCCCTTCATTCTCATGTATCTAGATTGTCTCAAGTATCTTCCTTCATTTCACAATTCTTACCCGGTGATTCATCCCTTTATTTCGTTCATTTTCAATTCTTACGGTGTTTCATTCAAGATTTTCTCTTCCTTCGTTATCATATCAATTCATTCGTTGTTTCAATCCTACCGGTGGTTCGTTGAAGACCTTTCTCAAGTTGATGCTATATCTATCTTAACCCTTTCCACGAGAATAAGTAGTATGCCAAATCCGTTGCTTGTCATCAATTTAATTGGTGAAGGATAAGCATAATGTAATTCTTATTCTTGTTTCATCGAGTAAACTCAATTCCCTATTTCGGAGGCTCATCAAATTCCTGATCTCAATTATGCATCTTTTCTTTTCCCGGAGTTCCAAGCTCTCTCAATTATATTGTCACGAAGCTCCATTTAAATCATCGCAAGGCTTCACCTTGGGTTTTCAACTTCGCTTTCCTTTCGTTTGATCATTCTTTTATTACCGGAGTTCTTCATGGAGGTTCTACATGATGGTTCATCAAGGATTTAATTCCTTCTCGAAGTGTTCATCAAGCTTCTTTTTTCGGAGGAGATCAAGCATTCTTCATCTTGCAATCCGGAGTGCAATTCTTTCATTTCTCATCTTTTGAGGTGGTATTATGTCATTCTTGATGAATTGAGTTCATGTTTCATAACTCACATGTTGTTAAGAGCGAAATAATTAAATCCATCAATTTCATCATTGGAGTTATCTTGGGTGATATCTCACCTAAAGCCTTCCCTAAGGATTTTGCTATTTGTGGTGCTCATAAATGACCCAAGTTCTTCATCTTTCCTCCCGGCTAAATAGTTTCTCGCCTCCTTATTCATATCAATTCAAATCCAATTCTTTTCCCGTGAGTGGCAGAATTTCACCTCATAGTTTTGAGTTGTTCTCCATAAGCCCACTACAAGCTTACTCTTTTTCATTGTTTTCTTCTCCAACAACTTCGTTCGACCCTTCTCCTAAAGATGCTTTTGCAAGCTCATTTAAGGTAGAAGATGTTGTTTTCCTCTTCGTTCTTTTGTTCCGACGATCCAACTTCTATTTTTTTCTCCCGGAGGTCTAGCGATGTTGCTCTTTTCAACCCTCTTCTTGGTTTGTCAAGACCATATTCTTTCCTTTGCTAATACTTTTTCCAACCAGAATGTTGTGATTTCATCAAATATCTTCTCATCATACCAAGTTCTTATTCAATTCCTTTTCCTTTCAATCGGAGTGCTTCCCGAAGTTGTTCTTCCTTGTTTCTCTTTTCTAACGGAGTGTTTTCAACTTTGCTCATCTCCATTGTATTCTTTCTCGAAATGGCTTAACCTTTTCAAGGTTCTTTGGTTTCACTCATTTGTCAAAGGAGCAACTTAGTTTTACCTCTTCTCTTTTCTCTTCTGTTTTCCCTCCGGTGCCATTCTAGATCTCGGGCCGAGATCCTCTCGTAGTGGTGGAGTGTTGTAACACCCCGAGACCGATGTTCCAGTTGTCCTCCAGTTACTCGCTGTTGTTGCCTTGTCATTGCTTGCATGTCATGCTTTGCATATCATGCGCATTTCATTTGCATACATGTTCGTCTCATGCATCCGAGCATTTTCCCCGTTGTCCGTTTTGCATTCCGGCGCTCCTATGTCCTCTGGTGTCCTTTTCTACCTATTTTCATGTGCGGGTGTTAAACATTCTCGGATTGGACCGAGACTTGTCATGCGGCCTTGGTTTACTACCGGTAGACCGCCTGTCAAGTTTCGTGCCATTTGGACTTCGTTTGATACTCCAACGGTTAACCAAGGGACCGAAAAGGCCTCGTGTGTGTTGCAGCCCAACACCCTTACAAAGTGGCCCAAAACCCACCCAAACCTCCTCCATCATCTCGGTCGTTCGATCACGATCGTGTGGCCGCAAACCGCACCTCATTTGGACTCTCCTAGCTCCCTCTACCTATAAATATGTGATCCCCTCCGAAATTCGCGGATGAACCCTAAAACACTTTCCCTCGCGCCGCCGCACAAAACTCCCCACCGCGCCGGACATGTCCGCCACCCCGCCACCACGTCGCTACGTCCAATCAGGACACAACACGTCACCAACCCCGCCGCCTCAGCCACCCACAGCGCGCCACCTGTCCTCCGCCGCCGTCCCCGCGCCGCCGGCCTGCGGAGCCCATCGTGGGCCCGCGCGAGCCCGACCGCGTCCGCTGCTGCGCCCTGCGGGCCCGAGCGCCCCGCCGCCGCCGCTCGGGTTGTATGCCATGTCATTTTGATGGGTGTATGCGTAGTTTTTCATGCCATGCTTTGTAGTGAGTGCATCGAGCTCGTAAACATGCCTACTCATTAACTGTTTTGCCATGCTCCAGTTTTTCACTAAGTCTGAATCTGTTTATGTTTTTGCTATGTTCACATGCTTGCAATTTTATTTTCTGATCCCTTTTGGCTCATGGTCACTAAGGGACTTTTGTTAATTGCTTTGAGTAGCTTCATGCCATGCCTTGCTTTGCCATGATATGTTCCTGTAGCATGTAGTTTTCATGCTCTAAAGATTGCCTCCTGATGATAAATTCCTGACATGCTGTTAATTTCACTAAGTCTGAAACCTGTAATCTTTTGCACTTTTGCCATGCTTGTTTGAACCTGTTAATGACTGAATTAGCCGTAGCTCAGTGTTCATCTTTTGTCAAACATCTTGAGTGGATCCCTGCCATGTACTTTGTTGCCATGTTTGAGTGCAGTAGCTTATTTATCTTGATGCATTTAGAAGGCTACTTGCTGTTTATCGCAAACAGGTGCCATATTTGTTTTGCTTGCCGTCTCATGACCGTGTATCCGATTCCGGTGATCTTTATATCAATTTCGACCGAGATCATCTCCTCTTTCCAGTGTCACTCTTGGTTTTCCAAGTTGAGGCCAGGTTCAACCATTCCTTTCCGAATCATGCATAATCACCGCATACCGCATCCTGCATATC
Organism: Triticum urartu; assembly: GCF_003073215.2. Taxonomy (NCBI): domain Eukaryota; kingdom Viridiplantae; phylum Streptophyta; class Magnoliopsida; order Poales; family Poaceae; genus Triticum; species Triticum urartu. The sequence goes on from NC_053026.1 coordinate 88,708,029, forward strand.
ATACCATGTTCATGTGTTGGTTGTTTACTATGTTGTGTGCTTCTTTCCGGTGTTGCTTCTTCGGGTTGGTTCCGATTACGTCGCGTTTGTGAGGACCCGTTCGTCTATGTTCGTTTGTCTTCTTCATGGACTCATTCTTCTTCCTTGCGGGATTTCAGGCAAGATGACCATACCCTCGAAATCACTTCTATCTTTACTTGCTAGTTGCTCGCTCTTTTGCTATGCCTATGCTACGATACCTACCACTTGCTTATCATGCCTCCCATATTGCTAAACCAAGCCTCTAACCCACCTTGTCCTAGCAAACCGTTGTTTGGCTATGTTACCGCTTTGCTCAGCCCCTCTGATAGCGTTGTTAGTTGCAGGTGAAGATTGGAGTTTGTTCCTTGTTGGAACATGGATATTTTGTTGGGATATCACAATATCTCTTATTTAATTAATGCATCTATATACTTGGTAAAGGGTGGAAGGCTCGGCCTTATGCCTGGTGTTTTGCTCCACTCTTGCCACACTAGATTCCGTCATATCGGTGTTATGTTCCTGGATTTTGTGTTCCTTACACGGTTGGGTCATAATGGGAACCCCTTGACATTTCGCCTTGAATAAAACTCCTCCAGCAATGCCCAACATTGGTTTTACCATTCGCCACCTAGCCTTTTCTTTCCCTTGGGTTCTGCAGACTCAAGGGTCATCTTTATTTAAACCCCCCCCGGGCCAGTGCTCCTCTGAGTGTTGGTCCAAACTAGAGCCCTGTGCAGCGCCCCCTCGGGGAAACTCGAGGTTTGGTTTTAGTTGTATGGAGCGCTCATCTGAGTGTGCCCTGAAAACGAGATATGTGCAGCTCCTAGCGGGATTTGTCAGCACATTCGGGCGGTGTTTCTGGACTTGTTTAACCATTGTCGAGGATGTCTTGTAACCGGGATGCCGAGTCTGATCGGATTGTCTTGGGAGATGGAATATCCTTCGTTGATCGTGAGAGCTTGTGATGGGCTAAGTTGGGACACCCCTGCAGGGATTTGAACTTTCGAAAGTCATGCCCGCGGTTATGGGCAGATGGGAATTTGTTAATGTCCGGTTGTAGAAAACCTGAAGTTGATCTTAATTAAAATACATCAACCGCGTGTGTAACCGTGACGGTCTCTTCCCGGCGGAGTCCGGGAAGTGAACACGGTGTTGGAGTTATGTTTGACGTAGGTTGTTCTAGGATCACTTCTTGATCATAGTTGCTCGACTGTGCTTTTGCCTTCTCTTCTCGCTCTCATTTGCAATGTTAGCCACCCAATATGCTAGTCGCTTGCTGCAGCTCCACCTCATACCTTTTACCTTACCTATACGCTTAAATAGTCTTGATCGTGAGGATGTGAGATTGCTGAGTCCCCATGACTCACAAATACTTCCAAAACCAGTTTGCAGGTGCCGATGTTACCGAGAAGGTGACGCAACCAAGCTCAAGGAGGAGCTCGAAGAAGATCGTGTTCGTAGTCTTGTTTCGTTTCCATTTGATCAGTAGTGGAGCCCAGTTGGGGTCGATCGGGGATCTGTGTAGCATGGGTAGTCTTCTTTTATTTAGGTAATTTACTTTCACATGCTTGCTTTGCATATAGAATGCCTTACCCGCCGCTATTTTCCTCATCGCGTCAATCTCCTGGAGGGCCTTTTGGGCTTCGGCCTTGGCACTCTTTGCGCTCTCAAGGGTCGCGGCAAGCTCAGACTCTCGTGTCTTCGAGTCAAGCTCCAATGCCTCGTGCTTCGCCACGAGAGCCTGGAGCTCTTGCTGCACCTCGCCCACCCAATCCTCTTGCCTTTCCCGCTCGGTGCGCTCCTTAGCCGCTTTGTCTTCGGCCTGGGATAGCGCTTGCTTCAGGGTCGCCACCTCGGTCGTGGCCCCTGGCAAACATACAATGATCCTGTCATTTTGCACTCGCGTTTTCTTTTATATATACATATCTATAGACAGGGTATTACTTACCTTTGTTCTCCTCGAGCTGCCTCTTGGCAAGGCCGAGCTCGTCCTTGGACCCTTTAAGGTCCTGCTTCAGTACGGCGACCTCCGCAGTCAGTGCGGCAGATGCCAGCAGTGAAGCCTGCATACGCATATTGACATACTTATATTAGACTCCTGCGATGTTGTTTGATCCTCTGTTCGGCTTTTCTTTGTGAACACCAAACAGAGCATCAGGGGCTACTGTCTATGCGGTAATATTTTTCCTATATTTTAACACTTACCTCAAAGCCTGTTAGAAGGCTGGCACAGGCTTCAGTCAATCCGCTCTTGGCGGACTGAACCTTCTGGACCACCGCACTCATAATAGTACGGTGCTCCTCGTCGATGGAAGTGCTGCAAAGCGCTTCCAGCAGATTGTCCAGCGCCTCTGGATGGACAGAGTTCACCGGCACAGGCATCTTGCCCCTCTTGGAAAGAGGCCGCCTGCCTGAGTCCGGAACCACTGGAGGTTCCGGCGCGGTGTTCGGCTGGAGGCCGAACTCGGAGCCCTCAGGGGCCTTGTCCCCTCTGCCCCCGGAGTTCGGAAGGTCGGCTTGAGGCGCCTCCGGGACTGTCTCCCCCCGACCCGGTGCCTCTTGAGACGATACCTCGGTGTTGTCCGCGGGGCAAGGGGAGGTGACGGTCAGAAGTGGATCACTATCCATATCCGAGGAGCCCAGGGAGCCGTCCTATGATACATCGATACGGGCTCGTGGCGCACTGCATAATCATATTCGGCGTTAGGGGAAGAAGTGCGCAAAAGGATACTATGAGTTACTCTGGTGTCCGAATACTTACGACCTCCCCAGGGGCTTGGCCCTGGGTAACCACTCGTCTTCGCCTTCGGCGGTGGTGGTGGAACTATCCGGAAGGAGAGTCCTTCCCTTCTTGGACCCTCCGACCTCCCTAGTTGGGGCGTCCTTCCTTTTCTTATCTCCCCCAACTGAAGGGGAGCATCTTCTCCTTCGTCCTCGTCTTTGGGGGAGGAGTGTGCCGCAGAGTCATCGGACGGTGAGTCCGATGACGCCTGGCGCCGGGAACTCATTCGGGTTCCCTTGGCCTTCTTGGTCTTCTCCGGCAGCTTGTAAGGAGCCGGAGTCAGCATCTCCGTCAGGAGAGCGCCCGCAGTGTCTTCGGGCAAAGGGGCCGGATAGTTAATCTGCTCCGACGTCTCCACCCAGTCTTGTCAAAGGCATGGAGATCAGACCCCGCACATGATTAAGCTAGGGGAAATAAATATCCTACGGGGTGTATTGAACTCACCGAACGCGCTAGGCGCTTTGCGCTTAGCCCGTAGTCCTCGGCAAGAGGAGGAGGGACCTCGGCACCCTTGAACAGCACCTTCCAGACGTCCTGGTGCGTCGTATCGAAGAGCCCGCTCAGAGCCTGGTGTTGGGCCGGGTCGAACTCCCACAAGTTAAAATCCCGTTGTTGACACAGGAGGATCCGGCGGATGAGCATGACCTGGACTATGTTGACAAGCTTGAGCTTCTCGCTTGCCATACTCTGGATACATTTCTGGAGTCCGTCCAGCTCCATCGATGAACCCCATGATAAGCCCTTCTCTTTCCAGGAAGTGAGCCGTGTAGGGAATCTGGATCGAAACTCTGGGGCTGCCGCCCATTTGGCGTCGCGCGGCTCGGTGATGTAGAACCACGCCGATTGCCACCCCTTTATGGTCTCCACAAAGGAGCCTTCAAGCCATATAACATTGGGCATCTTGCCCACCATGGCTCCGCCGCATTCTGCTTGTTGGCCTCCCACCACCTTCGGCTTGATATTGAAGGTCTTTAACCACAGGCCGAAGTGGGGCCAGATGCGGAGGAAAGCCTCACACACGACGATGAACGCCGAAATGTTGAGGACGAAGTTCGGGGCCAGATCATGAAAGTCCAGCCCGTAGTAGAACATGAGACCATGGACGAATGGATGGAGGGGAAACCCCAGTCCACAGAGGAAGTGGTGGAGGAAAACTACCCTCTCGTGAGGTTCCGGGGTAGGGACGATCTGCCCCGCGGCGGGCAGCCGATGCACGATATTCACGGCTAAGTATCCGGCTCCGTGCAGCTTCTTGATATGTCCCTCCGTAACGGAGGAAGCCATCCATTTGCCTCCTGCTCCGGACATGTTTGGAGAAGGTTGAGGGAAAGGATGTGGACTTGAGTGTTGGAGCTCGAGTGCACGAAAATGGATGAGCAAAGGAGGAAGAAGGCGTGGATGAAGAGGTGAATCCTTATCCCTTTATATGGGTGGACGAAACTATGCGTCCCCACTAGCCTGGTAAAACTCGCTTATCCCCCAAGCGTCGTAATTGATGGCGTGGTTGGGTTACCCACGCCCGTATTGATGAGAATCCCGTGATAAGGGGACACGATCTCTGCTTTGGTAAGACCTGTCAAAAAACTGCCTCGCGTTATGTGCGGGACTAGTTAAAGGAAACGGTTCGAATAAACACCGGGCCATGACATAATGTCGTGCTGCCAAAACAAGTCAGCAAATTAGATTTGTGGAAATATTATTCTCTCTATGGTGGTATGTGGAACTTATTTTGCAGGGTCGAACACTATCCTTGTATTCAAATTCTTCCATGGTGTATTCGGAGGAGGAACCCGCCTTGCAATGCCGAAGACAATACTGCGCGCCGGACTCATCGTCATTGAAGCCTGGTTCAGGGGCTACTGAGGGAGTCCTGGATTAGGGGGTCTATGGACAGCCGGACTATATCTTTTGTCCGGACTATTGGACTATGAAGATACAAGATTGAAGACTTCGTCTCGTGTCCGGATGGGACTCTACTTGGCGTGGAAGGCGAGCTAGGCAATACGGATATGTATATCTCCTCTTTTGTAACCGACCTTGTGTAACCCTAGCCCTCTCCGGTGTCCATATAAACCGGAGGGTTTTAGTCTGTAGGACACAACAATAACATAAAATCATACCATAGGCTAGCTTCTAGGGTTTAGCCTCTCCGATCTCGTGGTAGATCTACTCTTGTACTACCCATATCATCAATATTAATCAAGCAGGACGTAGTGTTTTACCTCCATCAAGAGGGCCCGAACCTGGCTAAAACTTCGTGTCCCCTGCCCCCTGTTACCATCCACCTAGACGCACAGTTCGGGACCCCCTACTCGAGATCCGCCGGTTTTGAAACCGACAGCGCCCCTCAAGACACCAGGATGGAGAGCCGCCTTCTAGAGGCCCGCTAATGGAACAGCCGACTGCCCGCATGCGGCCGAGTCCTGGAGGCGAGGTCAAGATGGGCCGACTCCCGCCTGGCAGCTCCCAGAGAAGCTGACCACGGGGAGTCGGCCCACGACACCAACAAACCCCATGCCCTCATAAGGGGGGATGGGACGGGAGTGACAACAGTAAAGCCCACTCCCTCCCCTTTTCATGGGATGGCTAGGCCACAGTGCGCCGTACCAGTGGAGATCTCCGTCCGGCAAGGCGTTGTTGCCATGCCATCCCTGACATCAACAACAGTGGGCGGAGTCCTACACCCACGACGGCCTGTCGGTACGGTCCACGGATGTTGGTCCCTACCGGTCAGCGAGAGCCCAGAAGACAACAAGAGCGCCACCAGTCGGACCCGAAGGGAGCCGGCCCCCGGAAGTCGGCCTGCCCCTCCCACGGGTCCCACACGCCATTAACCAGATCAGACGGGAGGTGTCTACAGTAATCGCCCGCTAGGTAGCAGGGCTGTAGCCACGACCCCATGACCAAGCCTGCGTCATTAGAGGCACGGCTACAGTAATCGGCAGCCGGCAAGACCCGCAAGCGGCGGGTATAGCCTGTCGGCTCCGTACCAGACCAGTCGGTCGGGCCCACCAGCCGGCGGGCCCTAGCAGTCGGCATAGAGGCCGGCAGGCGAAGAGACTAACGGCTGGGCCCCGCACCCAGTCAGGTTTACCATTGTACCCCTGGGGGGTAGGCATATATAAACCCCCCAGGGCACCCATGCAAGGGTTCCGACCCATTAGAACTAGACCTGACCTTAGAGAAGGGGAGAGTTGGCCTAGTCTCCTCCTGTCCACAGATACAGCTCGAGGAGCACCATTTTACTCACTTTTGCCTTAGTGATCATGCCGAGACCCCGCAGAGAAGGACTAGGGGTGTTATCTCCTAGGAGAGCCCCGAACCTGGGTAAAGTCAGCCGGCGTTTGTGTCTACGCCTCATCCCGTTTCCAGGCACTGGCGATGTTCTACTCGCCCCCACCATGATAAGCCATCCATTGGCATATGTCGCACCCAACCCCCGACATTTGGCGCCCACCGTGGGGCCTGGTGCACCGTCATCCGGAGACCTGTTCTGGACGGGAACCCTTTTCCTCCCTGGCGAGCGCAGCCAGCCCGGCACGCCAGACGGAGTCTGCGCCGACGCGCTGCATGGCGCTGAAAGCACCTGCGCGGCCAGTTGCCTCGCCGATCTTGTAGGCGAGGTTCGCCTCTCCGACGAGCCCACATCCAACGCGGGCACAGGCGGCTCCGAGAGCCTCCTCACGGGCCTCCTCAATCAACTTCACGTCGCCAGAGAGCCAGCTGGGGACTTGGAGTCCGTAGGCTCCACTGATCCGATGTTGGTCGACTCCGACACCGTGTCGCTTAACACGTTCCCCACCAACGTGGTGGTCTATGACAAGCCGCTTCCTCGCACGGAGAGCGGTGGAAGCACCGTCACGGAAGTGCTTGTCATCGATAATGGCAAGCACTCCGGCGGGGGTGATTACGACCCTTCCACGCGGCGCTGCAAGACCTGGCAGCGCCCATCCCTGAAGATGCCGATGCCGAGACACTGGAGGCATGCCACCTTCAGCTAGTCACAGGCGCCAAAAAGCTGGCCAGCATGAGACGCCTGTCAGAATCCTACTAGCGCGAGATGGACCGCGCGGTGGGCGGCACGCCGGCTCTAGCTAGGCCTAGCCGCCTTGGCACAGTCCAGCAGCGCGGTGCGGCTATCACTGATCTGTTCGGGGGCGAATCGCCCTGTCTACGCACACCTGCGGAGAATATTCGAGCCGCCCAGGCGGCAGCGGATGAGCTAGACAAGTTCGAGGGCGAAGAGCGTCGCTTGATGACGGAGCGCGTCCAACGACTCCTTGACGCGGCTGCTGAGCAGAACGAGGCCGGCTGCCACACTGATGCGCCGCGCTGACAGAATGACAACCTGCTTCCGCGCCGAGACCAAGGCGCGGAGTCTCGGATGCCGACTGGCGAAAGAAAAGACAAGGAGCCGGCTGCCAGCTACAGTCGGACTCGCATCACCATAGAGCGCGACCGAGACGGCCGCCCAAGAACAGTGGAACGACGGGACAACTGTCTACCTCCTCCCCCTTGGAGGGAAAGGCGAGTCTCCCCGCCGCCTATTGATCACCCGACGCTCGGCGACCGCCTTGGCCGCTGAGAGGGAGTCGGTGAGAACGACACCCGCCATCGGATCGACCGTCTCCTCCGATCCCTGGCGCTTGAGGAAGAAGATGAGTTGGGTCCGCCGTGTTTTGGCCCCCGCATCCGAGATGAGACATTCCCCAAAGGGTTCACGCTCCCCAGAGACACACCCAAGTACACCGGCTCCGTGAAGCCGAAGGACTGGCTGGTCGACTACTCCAGCCATCAGCATAGCAAACGGCAACAAGCGTGTTGCTGTGAAGTACGTTCCACTCATGCTCCAAGGCACGGCCCAGACGTGGCTGAACAGCTTAAGGCCCCACAACATCAACAGTTGGGTCGACTTCACCGAAGCCTTCGTCCGCAACTTCACCAGCACGTACAAGCGACCTCCCAAGCCCCACCAGCTCTCCTTGTGCGTGCAAGGCCCCAGCGAGTTAACTCGCGACTACCTCACGCGCTGGGCCGAGCTCCACAACTCTTGCGAGGGCGTGCATGAGGTGCAGGCTATTGAGTACTTCACTGCAGGATGCCGAGAGGGCACCCTCCTCAAGCACAGGCTTCTCTGCGATGAGCCGGAAACCCTCGACGAGCTGCTGATCATAGCAGACAAATACGCCACGATCGATTCCTCCATGAAGATGGAGATTCAAGTCAGCGCAACCGGCAAAGTGGCTCCTCAGGCTCCCCGAACCCCAGCCGGAGACACCAATCGGCATCAACAGCAGAACGACCACAAGCGTAAAGCCCCCCCACCGATTTCCACCAGTCGGCAGGTGGCAACAGTTGAAGACCAATAGCCGAAAGGGCAGCCTCCGCTCAGACGTCAGAAGGGCGGCAAGTCCAACTGGCAGCCGGCTTTCTCATATGAGCAGACTCTAGATGGACCCTGCAAGTTCCACAGTGGCGCGAAGCCGTCCAACCACACCACTCGGAAATGCCACTGGCTCACCAGGATCGCAAAGGGAGACAGCCTTTTGCCTCCCCCACCTGCTGGACAGCCGCCTCCCCCTCCGCCCAAGCAGCCGGCGGTCAGACCAGTCGGCGTAGTGCAAGACGAGTACACAGAAGAGCAGGGTGCATACGTCGTGTTCACCAGTGTGGCCGACGATCGATGCAGCAGACGGCAGCAGCAGGAGGTGAATGCAGTAGCTTCTGACACACCGGAGTTCATGCACTAGTCTGAGAAGCTCATCAGCTGGAGTCAGGCTGACCACCCCGAAGTAATGCCCAGACCCGGCTCCTATGCTTTGGTTTTGGACGCCACCTTTGCCACGGACAAGTGAGCTGCTCGTTTTTCCAGAGTCCTGATAGACGGCGGCAGCAGCATCATCTTCTTGTACAAAGACACCATGGAGAAGTTGGGAATCAGGCAGAGGCAACTGCAGTCCAGCCGGACGGTGTTCCACGGCATAGTCCGTGGCCTTTCCTGCTCGCCGATCGGCAAGATCTTGATCGACGTCCTCTTCGGAGACAAAGATCATTTCCGCCGTGAGTCAATATGGTTAGAGGTGGTGGACCTAGAGAGCCCATACCATGCACTGCTTGGCCGGCCAGCCCTGGCCAAGTTCATGGTCGTCCCCCACTATGCCTACCTCAGGATGAAGATGCCGAGTTCCAAAGGGATTCTGACCATAACTGGCGACTACAAGAAGTCATCCGCCTGCGCATTAGAGAGCAGTCGGTTGGCCGAGTCCCTCGTGATCGCAGCTGAGAAGCGGCTGCTAGATCGAGTTGTGGCGATGGCGAGCAAGCAGCCAGAGATGTCGCCTGATCCCAAAGAGTCGGAAGCTGAGGGCTCGTTCAAGACGGCCAAGGAAACAAAGAAGATACCTTTGGACCCGGAGCACCCAGAGAGGTACGCTGTCGTAGGCGCCCACCTCGACAGCAAATAGGAAGGTGAGCTCGTCGATTTCCTCCATGAGAATCGAGACATCTTCGCATGGTCCCCCAAGGACATGCCAGGTGTCCCGACGGAATTCGCCGAGCACAAATTACACGTCTGATATGATGCCAAACCAGTCAGACAGCCTTTACACCGCTTGTCAGAAGAGAAGAGGAGAGTTGTTGTAGAAGAGATAGCCCGGCTGCTCGCAGCCGGCTTCATCATGGAAGTATTCTTCCCAGAATGGCTGGCCAACCCGGTCTTGGTACTGAAGAAGAACAAGCAGTGGCGAATGTGTATTGACTACACAAGCCTCAACAAAGCATGCCCCAAGGACCCGTTCGCCTTGCCAAGGATCGACCAAGTAATAGACTCCACAGCCGGATGTGAGCTGTTGAGTTTCTTGGATGCATATTCAGGGTATCACCAGATCAAGTTAAACCCAGCCGACAGGCTGAAGACTGCCTTCATCATGCCGTTTGGAGCTTTCTGCTACCTAACCATGACGTTTGGCTTGAGGAACGCCGGTGCCACCTTCCAACGATGCATGCTGAAGTGTCTCCTCAAGCAGCTCGGCAGAAATGCTCATGTCTACGTGGATGATGTGGTGGTAAAGATGGAGAAGTGTGGAACACTGCCGGAAGACCTCAAGGAGACCTTCGACAACTTGCGCCGATTTCAGATCAAGCTCAACCCGGAGAAATGCGTCTTTGGAGTACCAGCCGGCCAGCTCCTTGGTTTCTTGGTCTCCGAACGCGGCATAGAATGCAACCCTGTGAAGATCAAGGCAATTGAAAGGATGGAGGTACCCAGCCGACTACTGGACGTACAAAAATTCACCGGCTGTTTGGCGTCCGTCAGCCGATTCATCAGTCGACTGGGCGAGAAGGCCCTTCCATTGTACCAACTCATGAAGAAGACCACTTTTTTCGAGTGGAACCACAAGGCGGACGAAGCATTTGTCCAACTAAAAAAGATGTTGGCGACTCCACCTGTTCTGGCGGCTCCAACTCCTAAGGAGCCCATGCTCCTCTACATCGCCGCCACCAGCCGAGTGGTCAGCACGGTCATTGTAGTAGAACGCAAGGAGGAAGGCAAAGCACTACCAGTTCAGAGACCGGTATATTATTTGAGTGAAGTATTGTCGACCTCCAAGCAAAACTACCCCCACTACCAGAAGATGTGCTATGGTGTGCATTTTGCCGCCTAGAAATTGAAGCCTTACTTCCAAGAACATCCAATCACTATGGTCTGCACGGCTCCTCTAGCCGAGATCATCGGTAGCCGAGACACTTCGGGACGAGTGGCCAAGTGGGCCATAGATTTGGCCCCCTACACCATCTACTACAAACCTCGCACTGCCATCAAGTCACAAGCGCTAGCCGACTTCCTCGTCGACTGGGCCAAAACCCAGTATCTACCACCAGCGCCCGACTCCACCCATTGGCGAATGCACTTCGACGGCTCCAAGATGCGCACCGGCTTGGGAGCCGACATCGTCCTCACCTCTCCCAAGGGCGACAAGCTCAAGTATGTGCTGCAAATCCATTTTGCCACCTCCAACAATGTCGCCGAGTACGAGGCACTCATTCACGGGCTCCGGCTAGCCAAAGAGCTCGGCATTCGCTGGATCCTGTGTTATGGTGACTCCGACTTGGTGGTCCAGCAGTTGTCAGGCGATTGGGATGCCAAGGACGCAAACATGGCAAGCTACCGCTTCCTCGTACAACAACTTAGTGGGTATTTCGAGGGATGCGAGTTTCTTCATGTACCAAGAAACGACAACGACCAAGCAAACGCCCTGGCGCGAATCAGCTCCACCCGTCAGGCGATACCGTCCGGCATCGCCCTCCAGCGCCTCCTCAAGCCATCAGTCAAACCATCACCGGAGTCAGACTCCATCTTCGTGCCGGCTCCTCCTGAAGTAGTCGGATCCGACTCAAGAGCCCCCACAGACGGCGCGAGTATTCCGGCAGGTGGCGCGGGGATCGTGGCAGTCGCACCCGGCCCGGGGACTGCAGAGCCCAGCCCAGAGACTTCGGAGCCCGGCCAAGGGACTGCGCCATTCTGCCCGGGGACTTCATCGACACAGCAAGCGGTTGCTGACTCCAACCCGCCACCTACTGGCCCAGCCACCCTTGTCCAAGTCGCAGTCTTGGCTGTTGGAGAAATTGCAGCACCTTCATGGGTCCAGCCCATCCTCAAATTCATGGTGAACAAAGAGCTGCCAGCCGATGAGATCTCGGCTCGGCAAGTACAATGCCGGGCGGCAGCGTACGCCATCATCAATAGAGAGCTCATAAGGCGCAGCGTCACTGCTATTCACCAGCGTGTGTGGAGCCAGAGCAAGGCCAGGCAATCCTCAAAGACATCCATCAAGGCGAATGTGGCCATCACGCGGCTTCAAGAGCACTCGTCGCCAATGCTTTCCGCCATGGTTTCTTCTGGCCGACTGCTCTTGAAGACGCCCTGTCTCTAGTTCAAAAATGCAAGGGGTTCCAGAAGTTCCGCTCTAAGCCTCATCAGCCGGCTTCGGCACTCAAAACTATTCCTATTGCCTGGCCCTTTGTTGTTTGGGGCCTGGACATGGTCGGACCATTCAAGACGGCGCGAGGTGGTTTGACTCATTTACTTGTTGCAGTGGTCAAGTTCACCAAGTGGACAGAAGCAAAGCCAATCAAGAGTTTGAATGGTCCGACTGCTGTGACCTTCATCTCCGACATCACAATTTGGTATGGCATACCACACACCATCATCACCGACAACGACACGAACTTTGCCAAGGGTGCCTGGGCCTGTTTCTGCGCGACGTAGGGCATCCGACTAGACTTAGCGTCCGTTGCCCATCCGCAGTCCAACGGCCAAGTAGAGCGAGAAAATGGCCTAATCCTGTCCGGCATCAAGCCTCGGCTGGTCGAGCCTCTGGAGCGCTCGGCAGGCTACTGGCTTGATGAGTTGCCAGCCGTCCTCTGGAGCCTGCGCACGACTCCAAACAAGTCAATCGGCTTCACGCCCTTCTTCCTCGTCTACGGTGCCGAAGCCGTCATCCCAACGGACATAGAGTTCGACTCCCCTCGAGTCACCATGTACACCAAGGAGGAAGCAGAGGAAGCACATCAAGATGGCGTCGATCTGCTGGAAGAGGGCCGGCTGTTGGCACTCAGCCGGTCCAGCATCTACCAGCAGATCCTACGTCGATACTACAATTGGAAGGTCAAGCCGCGATCTTTCCAAGAAGGAGACCTTGTGCTTCGACTGATTCAGCGAATAGCTGGCCAGCACAAGCTCTCGGCACCTTGGGAAGGCCCCTTCATCATCAGCAAGGTGTTGGGAAATGACTCCTACTACCTGATCGATGCTCAGAAGCCCCGAGCACGCAAAAGAGACGACTCTGGCAAGGAGACGGCGTGACCATGGAATGCAAATCTCCTCCGAAGATTTTACAGTTAATGCAGTATGTATCACGCTACCCTTTGTATTAAAGTACGAAGACTTCGGGCCCCTTGAGAAGATCTCGGGGACTGCCTTCTTTTATCTATATGATAGTGAGTTATGCCTACGAGTATGTTATTCTTTACCACTTGGCACCGGATTCGACTAGTCGGCCCGGGGACTTGCCGTCTTCAGCTATGAAATGACTTCCTGCAGTCGGACAAGTAGTGTGTGGCACTCAAGCCGTCTCCTGTTAGAAGCCGCAGATCGCAGACGCGACTGACTGGCAAGCAGGAGTAAGGTAGAATGGGTGTCCATATGAAAAATGGCTAAGGACTCAAAGCATGCACATAGCTTAAGCCGGTTTTCCGCTTTTTGCAACCGACTCTCGAGCAGCCGGCTCGCCGTTTCCTAAATTAACTTGCTAAAAACTCTAAAAGGCTAAGTACTTGCCTTCCCAAAGAAGCCAAGTATTTGATCTAGTGGCAGTTCACATAGCGGCTGTCCGACTAGCAAAACGGCAACTAAGGGAAGGCGGCAAAGGAAAAGGTCAAAGAGCAAAGAGCAAGAAAAGATAGAATACGGATAAATATTTACATAAAAAGGCTCTTGGCCGAGTCATCAAGCAGACATTCAAGATACACCCAAGGGGTGGAATTGTGCAAAATAACAAGTTCATTGAGACTACTAAGCAGGTAAAGCAAAGATAAAGTGGCAGCCTAGGAAGCCGCAGACGGTCTGGGAGGACCGGAGGGGTCGGCAGTGCCAGTTGGCGGGGCAGTCGGCTGGTTGGTCTCTGCCTGATCACCCCTGGCGACAGCTGGCTCAGATGAGCGCGGCTCGTTGCTAGACGCGCGGTCGGGCTGGGGCTGGCCGTCTCCCTCGACCTCTGGCGCCTCCTCCTCGTCTCCTTCCTCCTCCTCGCCTTCCTCTTCTCCACTGAGTCGATCACCTCCGTCGAGTCCTCGCCGTCGTCCGGGTTCAGCCCGAACCACTCCGGCGGCGCCTCCTCGCCGTTCTCAGCCCGCTCTGGGACGAAGACACTGGTGTCGGTGTACTCAGCGATCGATGGGGCGCGCCTGACGAGATCGTCCTCCACCGTTGCCAGCTCCGCCCGAGCTTCCAGCCGGAACATGGCTAACTGGGCTAAACTCAGCCCAGGATACCACGCCTTGGTGAATTCCACGGCCCGGCGGGCTCCAGCACGGGCTGAAGAGCCCTTCCAAGCCTCAAGACGGCCGGCTGCCATGTCCAACCAGTCGGCAGTCCGACTGGGGGTGCGTGGCGCTGCATGTCCGGCCACAGGTCGGCAATCGCTTGGGCGCCGACACGTTGAAGCCGGCGCAGCATCCGGTGGGCTGCCCGAAGACGGGCCTTGATGCTTAGAATCTGCTCGTTAAGAGTTTGGGGGGCGTCGGCGGCGACCTGTGCGCCGTTCGCCCTCCGTGCTTCACGGTCAGCCTCGATGGCTTGATTGGCGGCATCAGAATGGCCGGGGAAGAAGTCTGCTAAGGTAGAAGAGCAAAGAAACGAAGTTAAAATTTTAAGGCCGACTCGACTAGCAGTCGGCAGCCCGGAAAAGGAAACAAGTGGAAGCTCACCATCGACAAGATCTTTGATTGCTTGGAAGCCGGAGACCAGTGTCGCCACCTTGTCGGTCCAGGAGGAGCGCTCGGACGCAAATTCAGCGAGAAGGGCAGTCTCCTTGTCCTCCGCCTCCTTCTGGGCCCTCTGGAGCAGCTCCTTCTGCTCCGCCAGCTGCGTAGCCAGCCGGTCGCACTCCTCCGTCAGCCGGCCGCACTCCTCCTCCCTGACACGCAGCGCGGTTTTGACTTTGCCAAGCTGCTGCTGAAGGGCGGCGTTGGCCTCTGAAAAAGGAGGGGGAGGGATGTCAGTCGTCAGCAAAGAAGAAAGGTCGCCGGGGAGATCCGGCCCGACTGCTCAGCAGTCGGCCCGAATCTCGGGGACTACAACCCGTGGGTGCGCCAACGCGCCCCCGCAGAGAAAGAAGAAAACTCACCTCGGCTGTCCGACAAGTCGGCGGTCCGCTTGGCCAGCTCCTCAACATTGGCATTGAAGGAGGTCAAGCGAAGATTGTGGTAATCTTGCATCAAAATTTCAGAAAAAAGTGTTGGTACTTGGAACTCGCCGATTAGAGTTCCGAGCCGCCTGCTCAGCAGCCGGCCCGAAACTCGGGGACTACACCCAGTGGGTGCGCTGGCGCGCCCCCACAAAGAAAAAACAAGGAAGCAAAGCAAAGAAAGGATGCGTACCCGGATGGCCGTTCGTGACGCCAGGTATGCCTTGGTGCACTCCTTGATGGCGCCGCCCTCGGCCCGGAGCTTGGCTTGGACGTCCAAGAGCGCCCGGTTCAACGGGCACGTCCCGCCTCACCGCACCCACCCGGTGGGCGCGGCGCTCGACACCTCGGTGTCCGGGATCGAGGAGCTCGCAGCGCCGGTCTCCAGAGGACGCGGTGCTGAGGCTGCCTTCGCCAGACGGCGACGCGTCGGCGTACTAACCTCGAGGGCCAGGCCCGTCACCACCGCGCCTCCGGTTGGCGGCACTGGCGGATCCACCGGTTGTCCGCCTGGCATGCCTCCGGAGGGTGGCGGTGACGGCACAATGACCTCCGGCGTAGCAGTGACGTCGGCCTCCCTCTCCATGACTGGGTTCTCGTCGCCGGCTTCCCCAGTCTGCGCCGAGAACTCCGGTGGCGGCGGTGCGTAGTTCAAGGGGACGACAAACACCGCCGACTGGCGGCGTGCGGCTTCCTCTGCACGCTTCTTCTCTGCATCGGCGGCCTCGGCCTCTGCCAGCTTCTTCAGGGTGGCGGCCTCCGCCTTGTTGGCTTCTGCCTTCTTCAGACAGGCGGCTTCCCGCTCCTCACGCGCCTCACGCGCGTTCCGCTCCGTCGCCTCCCGGAGGTTGGCGGCGGGGTCAACCCGCCGGGTGGTGGAGGAGGTCTCCACCGACTTCACGACGGAGCCGGCGGCCGACTTCTCAAGAGAGAGAGGGGCCCTAAAGCAGGAAAACAAAGTAAAGAAATTTCAGATAGACTCAATAAAGAAATACGAAGGTACGAAGGGAGGTGGTGCTTACGCTGAAATAAGCTGCGGCGTCTTCACCACCTTGTAGAAGCGGTTGGCCTTTGCGGCCGCCTCATCCCGCTTGGTCGCCGCGGCTGAGCCCTTGGGCTTCTTCGGCCGGCTGCCAAAACAGGCTCGCCCCAGCCCTGCGCTTCTTGCCGCCGCCTTGTGTGTCCGGCGGAGCTGACGAGCCCGTGCCCGACTGGCCGGCTCCTGGCTGGTGGCGTGGGACGACCTCCTCGTCATCATCGGACCAGTCCTCGAGACTGGCCCCAAGTCTCGGGCCGCCCACTGTGCCGCCTCCTCCCTCGGCGTCGTCCTCCAGGGCCGCCGCCCCCAGGTCGGGGTCGTCAACATCACTCTCCGCCCGGTCGGGGAGGAATTCACGGTCCGGCCCCGCGGTGCCGGCTGCTGGCTGGAGGAGGGGGTTCTGACCAAAGCCGACTGGTTAGATCGGACAAAATGGACTCGGCAATGAAGAAGTCAGAGAGAAAGAGAAAAATAAAACGACTCACCAGAGGCGGAGGGGCGGCATGAGAATACGGCTCCTTGCCGAACTGCCACTCTTCGTTGAGGTCGCAGCTCGCAAGGTAGTTCAGCATGTAGGCTACCTCCTCGTGAGGCATCTCCTTGGTGCACATTCGGCTTGGGTCTCGGTGCCCGCTCATGTGGCAGACCATGTGGGGGCGACTTTGGAGGGGCAGCACTCGGCGCGCTACGAAGGCGGCTAGCAAGTCTGGCCCGGTCAGGCCCTCCGTCTGTGCCAATATTCGAAGCCGCGCAACGGCGCCGGCTCCCGCAGGCGTCAACGTCCGGGCCCGGTGCGACTAGTTGGGCTGCCTCCCAGCCGGCGGTCCAGCTACGTAGGCCGGCAGGTTGATCTAGTCGCCCTCCGCGGAGACGTTCTTCACATAGAAGTACGACCGCTGCCACATCTTCACCGACTTGATCAGCTTGATGGAGGGAAACGGGTTGTCGGCCCCCGACCTCCGCACGGCGATGAACGCGCCGCACTGAGCCGGCACGCCCGCGGCTTGGGTGCCGAGCTTGGAGTAGAAGAACTCCCCCCCCAGAGCTCCAGGGTGGGGAGAACGCCGATGAAGCCCTCGCACAGGGTGACGAAGGCGGACAGCAGCACCACCGTGTTGGGGGTGAGGTGGTGCGGCTGGAGTCCGTAGAACTCAAGGAAGGAGCGGAAGAAGTTGCTCGCCAGTAGGCCCAGGCCGTGCAGGCAGTGCGAGCGGAAGACGACCCGCTCGTCCTCCTGCGGCACCGGCGAGATTTCCTCCCTCGGCGTGAGACGAACCCGAACAAGGTCCTCGCCGGGCAACCGTCGCGTCTTGCGGAGGAAATCGATGTGGTCGTTGTGGACCTCCGAACCATCCCAGGTGCCGGAATGCGCCGTAGGGGCGTGACGTCAGAGGAAGAGCTCATCGTGAGCAGACTGCCGCAGCACTTGACGTAGCTTGAGGTGCGGCGGAGAGAGAAGAAGAAGAAGAAGAAGAAGTAGAAGAAGAAGAAGAAGAAGAAGAAGTAGAAGAAGAAGAAGAAGAAGTGGGGAGGTGGGACGCGCGTGCTCCGCCATCTCCCCTCCTCCCCCTACTTATAGCCCAGTGGGCTGCGAAGCCGAGGGGGCAGTTGTGGGATCTACTACGCCCACTACTCCACGCCCGCACGTTTATCGCGCAAAGTTACTGCGCGCGGTAATTCCGTGGGAACCTCAACCGCCCCCCACGGCCGCAGCAGATCCGCTCGCGTGCCGAGGCATGGTAGTGGCAGGCCCCGCCTGCAGACATGTCCCATCTCGCGGATGGGTAGGTGGGCTGGCCCGGCCACTGGTTGCCACATGGCGGGCACGGAGTGGGTGGCAGTCAGTAAGCTTAGCTCACACGCTACTGAGTTCCCACCGGGGGATTCGAAAGCAGTTTTGGACAAGTCAAAGTCAAGCGACTCCGACTCCTACCAGTCGGCCCGACAGAAGTCGAATGAGGTCTCACCTCAAGCACTCGGAGAAAGAAACTGCTGATGCTCCTCGGCTGATCGTCCATGGTTCCTCACCATCTTCGGGGACTACTGTCGGAGTAATGGGCCACGGGTAGGCTAACCCGAGGCCCAGAACCTTTCAAGATATCGGGGCTGACTACGCCCCTCAAGACACCAGGATGGAGAGCCGCCTTCCAGAGGCCGGCTAAAGGAACAACCGACTGCCTGCGTGCGGCCGAGTCCTGGAGGCGAGATCAAGACGGGCCGACTCCCGCCTGGCGGCTCCCAGAGAAGACGGCCACGGGGAGTCGGCCCGCGACACCAACAAAGCCCATGCCCTCATAAGGGGGGATGGGACGGGAGTGACAACAGCAAAGCCCACTCCCTCCCCTTTTCATGGGATGGCTAGGCCACAGTGCACTGTACCAGTGGAGATCTCCGTCCGGAGAGGCGCTGTTGCCGTGCCATCCCTGACATCAGGAACAGTGGGCGGAGTCCTGCACCCACGACGGCATGTCGGTACGGTCCACGGATGCTGGACCCTACCGGTCAGCGAGAGTCCAGAAGACGGCAAGAGCGCCACCAGTCGAACTCGAAGGGAGCCGGCCCCCGGAAGTCGGCCTGCCCCTCCCACGGTCCCACACGCCATTAACCAGACGAGACAGGAGGTGGCTACAGTAATCGCCCGCCAGGTAGCAGGGCTGTAGCCATGACCCCATGACCAAGCCTGCGTCATTAGAGGCACGGCTACAGTAATCGGCAGCCGGCAAGACCTGCAAGCGGCGAGTATAGCCTGTCGGCTCCGTACCAGACCAGTCGGCCGGGCCCACCAGCCGGCGGGCCCCAGCAGTCGGCATAGAGGCCGGCAGGCGAAGAGACTAACGGCTGGGCCCCGCACCCAGTCAGGTTTACCATTGTACCCCTGGGGGGTAGGCATATATAAACCCCCCAGGGCACCCATGCAAAGGGTTCCGACCCATTAGAACTAGACCTAACCTTAGAGAAGGGGGAGAGTTGGCCTAGTGTCCTCCTGTCCACAGATACAGCTCGAGGAGCACCATTGTACTCACTTTTGCCTTAGTGATCATGCGGAGACCCCACAGAGCAGGACTAGGGGTGTTATCTCCTAGGAGAGCCCCGAACCTGGGTAAAGTCCGCCGGCGTTTGTGTCTACGCCTCATCCCGTTTCCAGGCACCGACGACGTTCTACTCGCCCCCACCATGATAAGCCATCCATTGATATATGTCGCACCCAACCACTGACAAGCAGCGTCGATCGATTTTTTTGTTTATTCTTTAGTTGTGAAGTAACTATTGCCTCTGACATGTGAGTCGCTGAGATGCATAATCATTGATTGTTTTGAATGTTCTCTATGAATTGCCAGGCCTGTGTGTTTGATTGCAATGTACAGAAACGCTAAAAACCCGCTCAAACTCTTTGTACTCCTTCTGTTCCTTTTTACTTCGCACATTGTGAAAGTGCATACTTTTTTGTATAAGATTGGTCAAAGTAGAGATACTTTGACTGTAGACAAAACTTGTATACAGAATAGAAAGGACCGAAGGGAGTACATGTGAAACTGCTGCAAACGAGGTGATCACCCTGGGAATAATGCTAGTACATATTGTTTTGCATGTTCATCCAATGCCAGTGATACAGGAATTCGAACTAATCGAAATAAATTCATTCATACAAGGTCGGATTTCATATAAACATGCCAGATTTCATTACATTTCATACAATCTTCAACTAAAAAGGGGTGCGCTGGAGGTATAACTAATTAACCGAAGCTACCCACCTGTGTCCCGCCGAGCCGAACAGAAGCTTCAGTGACTTAACTGCAGGTGCAGTTGCGTAACTGACATGTGGCCTGTTGGGCCCACGTGTCAGTCAGCCAACTGCACCAGCAATTAAGTAGAAGCAGTGTTATTCTCCAGCAGAACTCCCCGACTCCACGTTGCCGCCAAGAAGCTAACCGGCCGTCAATGGTCATCCCGCCTAGCTTGGCTTCAATAGGAGGGTAGCAGCGGTGGCCTTACTTGGATCTGAGCGGCGGCGACCTATCGTGTTCTACTCTTCCTCGTTTTCTGTGTGGCGCGGCCTCATTGGCAGCGGGGCGGGGCCTCGGCGGAGCCAGCGATGTCCTTTGTCTCGTTGCCGGCGGGCGGCGCCTCAGCGGAGCGGTGGAAATCCTCCCCCGTGTTGCCGGCAGGGTGGAGCCTCGGCTGAGCCGGCGATGTCCTCTGCCTCGTTGTTGGCGGGGCGGGGCCTCGGCGGAGCCGGCGGTGTCCTCTGCCTCGTTGTTGGCACCGCGGGGCCTCGGCGGAGCAGGGCCTCATCGACACCAGCGGAGCGGGGACTCGTCGGAGCCGGCATTGTCCTCTGCCTCGTCCTCGGTCTCGCCAAACAGTGCCTCGCCCGCTTCATAGCCCTCTTTGCTAGCCTCTTTGTAGGCGTCTGCAGCCTCCGCCACCCGCATGCGCTCCCGCCAGCGCTCGAGGCGGCCCTTGCGGGTGGAGCGGTATGAGTAGAGCAGCACCTCCTGCTCCGCCCGCTCCGCGGCGATCTGCTCCTCCGCCTGCAGATGCTCCTGGAGGAGATGGTGGTTGTAGGCGGCGTCGGCCTGCGCCTCCCGGAACTGCTCTTGACGCATTTGCCTCACACTGTCCATATATTGGGCACGGGCCTCGCCGATGGTCATGGTGCAATGCACCCGCGATGATGGCGCGAAGGAGGGGGTTGGCGCCAGATCGTCGACTACCATGTCCTTCATTGGGATGTCGTCGTCCTCCGGCTGCCTGCCGGCCAGCCGGTCGTCACCAATGGCTGCCATCTCCATGTGGTCCCTCGTTCGCCCGTCTCGAAGAGCGCTGGAGCACGAGGAAGCCATGGTGGGCAGTAGTGGTGTGGACAGGAGAAAGGGAACGGATGCGGATGACTACGGCTATGGCCGGCACAGCATTTTATATAACAATGGTGGGCGGGCGGAGGGACGGACGTGTGGCGCCGGAATAGCCGCCTCGGCAACCGTGTATCATCAATGTGGGTGGCAGATGGACGGACAGACGACACTTGTGTCGTTTGAAGGTGGAGCAATCGCCTGCACCGGGAAGCGGGGCGGGCGGCGCTGACTGTTTCGGGCGGAAAGCGCGCGCTGGCGAGGAGATGACTTTACTTGGAGAGGATGACAATGGGGACCCACCAGGTCCATAGCCTACGTACGCAAGTGCCTCCTTATTATATATATGTATGTATAAAACTATACTCCCTCCATCTAGTTGAATAAGTCGTATTAGAAGGTGCATCACGACCTAGGTGCAAGCAGATTGGTGGAAAAGAAGAATATTTCTCTCTTCTAAACACAACATTTAATCACAACAGTTAAGAGGATGCCTTATTAGCTACCCATGCAGGCCATCGTAACTCATAGCATGCAAAGCGCTTTTATTTCTTGCCTAATAACCGCATGGATGTGCTGCATGCATTGGTCCTTGCCCGAGCAAAAAAAGGGAGGAAAGGGGTTTCCATGGGAGACAACGAGGCAGAGGTGGAAGCGCTCACTGGAGTTATTTATTTTGCTTCCCCCTGGTTTCCTGACATCACGGTCCCACACCATTGTCAACCTATGTAGTACTAGTCAATAAACGAGAGAATTGCACAAGAAGCGGCCGACAGCTGGGACCAAGCAGCTCGAGCAGTATTTGTGTTTTTGAGGTGTGAGCACCGCAGAGTTTTTCGATGTTTAGCCCAGATATTAAGTTTTATCCTCTGAACAACAACGAAAACATCGCTGCAGGTATTAACTGGGCGGGTTGTGGCCCGTCTAGCCCATGCCAGATATCCAGCCCAGATATTAATTTTTTTCAAGCTGAAAATGGCTAGCCCAGCTATACTTTTTTAGGAATACCCAGGCAAGGTCAAGATGTTATTCTCCGCCCCGCTGGGCTGCAAATCTTTCCTAGGAGGGATGCATTATGCTTAACAAGAAAATGGGCTTTAAGAAATAATAAATGGGATGTAATTATAAAAACTGGGCAGTAACTATAAAAAATGCACCAAACACATGATTACTTTATAAAATATTATTTTCGGATATTGAAAATTTTAATTTCATTAATTGTTGCGAGCGCAATGTTTCGTTGGATTTTTACGTAATATAAGTTTATATTGAAATTGTATTTAATCTGACTAGAAATTTCGGGATAAAAATATTTTGGATCCCATCAAAATGTGGGAAATTTTATTGAATTCTGTTTTGAACGGTTGGTTGAAAAGGGCTGTACTTTTAACAAACTGTAAATGGGCTGTAGTAAATTCCATTAGAATTCAAAAATGGGCTACACATTCTTACAAATCTCAAATGGGCTATAAGTTCTCTGCCACACACTTCTGGCCTTACTAAGTTGACGCGTCCCCTAAAAAACAGAGTTGACGCGTATGCAAGGCTTTGTCAACTTATAGTCAACACACGGTTCTAGCCGCAGTGGCCGTTGGATGTCCATCCAACAGATGCCGTGCTTCTTCTTCAATCTCAGATATTCTAGCTTCACCCGCCCAAAAACTGATTCCTCCCCTTGACATCTAGGGTGCACCTTTTCGGAAGCTGACCTGTGAGCCTACTAAGTTGACGTACCAAGGGCTTTGTCAACTTAGTCAATATAAACGATTCTAGCTCCAGTGACCGTACGATGTCCATTCAACGGTCGTAGTGCTTCTTCAACCTCTCGTCTTCTTGCTCCAGCCGCCCAAAGCAGCACCGGTCGTGCCGCATGCTCCTGCCTTCCATGGCCGGCTGTGCTACCGTAGAGGCCTCACCGCCCCCTACTATTCCCACCGCTGGCCAGGCCCTGCGGCGACGGCAGCCTCACACCGCAGCCGAACCAGTGAACCCTCATAGTCCTCTCCGCGTGGGCATCCACTGTCGCGTCTTCACCGGCTCCGCGTCGTCCCCTTCCTAGGCCTCGTCGTCGTCCACCGCCCCGGTGCTCTGGGCGCGGCGTGGTCAACGTGGAAGGAACGACTTCCATCGGACGTGGACTGTACATGGAGAGGCTGACAGCTGGGTCCATGGTGGCAGCAAGGAAGTGCCTCCTTATTATGCGGAAAATAATGATTCCTCCACCTGACAGCAGGGACCCACCGGACGGGACACCAGTATTTTGTGAAAAAAATCGTTTCCCCCTGACAGCTGGGACCCACCGTACGTTCCACCGTATTTCATGAAAAAAACGTTCCCCCCGCTGTCAGCTCGGACCCACGGGAAGTGCCTCCTTATTACGCACAAAAAAATGAATACTCCCTCGGCTAGCTGGGACCCACCTTGCTGGGAGGCTGACTTGTGGGCCTACTAAGTTGACGGGGACGAAGGGCTTTGTCAAGTTAGTCAATATGAACGATTCTAGCTCCAGTGAGCGTACGATGTCCATTCAACGGTCATAGTGCTTCTTCAACCTCTCGTCTTCTTGCTCCAGCCGCCCAAAGCAGCACCGGTCGTGCCGCATGCTCCTGCCTTCCATGGCCGGCTGTGCTGCCGTAGAGGCCTCACCGCCCCCTACTATTCCCACTGCTGGCCAGGCCCTGCGGCGACGGCAGCCTCACACCGCAGCCGAACCAGTGAACCCTCGTAGTCCTTTCCGCGCGGGCTTCCACTGCCGCGTCGTCCCCTTCCTAGGCCTCGCCGTCGTCCACCGCCGTGGTGCTCTCCACGCGGCGTGGTCAACGTGGTCAAGGAACGACTTCCATCGGAAGAGTACTGTATGTGGAGAGGCTGACAGCTGGGTCCACGGCCACAGCATAGTTTTTTTGTGATTTGCCAAGTAAGTCGCTTTATCAGGCCTGTTGGGCTGCAAATCTTTCAAGACGAGGAGAGCTTTCATTCGGCTGGCCGAGAAAACGGCCCATCAGTAATGAGAAATGGGATGTACATTTTTAGAACACATCAAACCGGCAATTAGTTTCAAATATCTTTTTTTTCATTTCAAGATTTTAAATTACATTAATTTTTATGCGTGGAGAATTTGTTGGATTTTATATTGATGTACATTTATTTTTAAAATCAGTTTGAATGTGAGTCGAAATTTCGGGATTAAAAACAGTTCGGACCGCACCGAAATATGCAAAATTTCGTATAATTTTTTAACCGTTGCCACAATATGGGCTGTAATGCTAACAAAAAGAATATGGGATCCAAAAAAACCTTAAGAATTAGCAAATGGGCTGTAAATTATTGGAAATAATGGCAGATGGGCTGTATGCTGTTTTCCACAGATTTGAGGCTTTCCTAAAAAAAGGTTGACGCACAAGCACTGACTGTTGGATGTCCATCCAACGGCTGTCCTGCTTCTTTAATCTCTGCTCTTCCTGCTCCAGCCGCTCAAACAAGGGCCGATGGGACTGCCTGCTCCCTCCTCCTCGCGGCCGGCTGTGTTGCGGCGCAGGCCTCACCGCCCGACCGTACTCCCATCACTGGCCTAGTCATCCCTCTACTCACCCACACCTGCTGTTATTCTCTGGCGACGGCATATGAACCAGTAAACCCTCATACAATCGTACTCCCCTCCGCGTGGGAAACAACTGCCGAGTCTTCCCTGCCTCTCTGTCGTCCCCTTCCTAGGCCTCGCCGTCGTCCACCGTCCTGGTGCTCTCGGCGGGCGTGGTCAACGTGGTCAAGGAACAACTTCCATCAGACATGGACTATACGTGGAGAGGCTGACAGCTGGGTCCACGGCCACATTAAGGAAGTGCCTCCTTATTACGCGGAAAATAATGATCCTCCACCTGACTGCTGGGACCCACCGGACGGGCCACTGTATTTCGTGAAAAAACGTTTCCCCTGACTGCTGGGACCCACCAGCTACATCTTCGCAGGCAAGGAAGTGTGTCCGGGAAAAAAAAACCGATTCGCCCCCTGACTGCTGGGACCCACCAGCTACATCTTCGCAGGCAAGGAAGTGCCTGACAGTCGGGACCCACCTGGTCGAAGCGTACGTAGCGTTGTCATTCTAGTCGCGAACGTGTACGTACATACTGTTCGATGTAGAGGCACGCACGTGTCGTAGTAGAGGCGCGCACGTAGCATGTACACGTACGTACTGCGGCCAGGGTGCAAGAAATAAAATATGGCCACGTATGTGTACATACGGGCGGGGTCTCGAACGCCTACTCATGCATACGTACGGCCAGGGCTCGTGTACATTGCTGGGTCAGAATGGAGAAACATCATCGTCGTCGTGTTCATGGGGAGGCAACGGAATGCGTCGTGTTCATCGGGAGGGCTTGGACGGAACAGGTGATGGAAACGAGGCCTGGCGTACCGCACAACGGAGGAAACGGACCTCCTACGTTCGGAACGGGGTCCTGTTGATCGGGAGGGGTCTGGCGTACCGCAAAATGGAGGAAACGGACCTGCTACGGTCGAAACGGGGTTCCGGTTGATCGGGAGGGGTGTGGCGTACCGCAAAACGGACAAAACGGACTTGTGTTGGAGTGCTATGGTCGAAACGGGGGTCCTGTTCATCGGGAGGGCTGTGGCGTACCGCAAAACGGGACTCCACGGGATACTGTTCATCTCCACCGTCGAGCCCCTCCAGCCTCCACGAGCTACTGTTCATCCATCGTCGACCTCCTCCAGCCTCCACCTGCGACTGTTCATCCACGGGCTCCTGTTCATCCAGCCCTCTCCACGGGCTCCTGTTCAACCACCCCTCCACGGGCTACTGGTCATCCTGCCCTCCACCATCTACTGTTCATCCTGCCCTCCATGGGGTGGTCCTGTTCATCCAGCTCTCCACGGGGTCCTGTTTATCCGGCCCCAACCGGCTCGATTGATCGGGGTCCTGTTCATCCAGAGGAAACACCACGGGGTCCTGTTCATCCACCCCCACTGGGAACTGTTCATCCACCCCCCCCACAGACACACACAGTGCTCACTGTTCATCCAGAGGCAGCATCGATCGGCTTCAGTTAGCAGCAGTAGCGAAGGAATCGCTCGATCGGGTTCAGTTAACAGCCATCGATCGATTGCTAGGGTTCAGTAACACGTAGCTTGAAGTGCAATCGCTCGGGTTTAGTTAGAGCCCAACGCCTCGCTCGGGTTCAGTTAGAGCCAACGCCTCGCACACACGCGCGTACGTGTATGAGAGAAACGCGCATCGCTCGGCCCCCGACCTCCCACCGTAACCGGGAACTCCCCAAAATTTTCCTCCCCCTCGCTTCTACCATGGTTTTTTCCATCATGGACGGCCCAAAGAATGTCATGCAGCTGCGTCTCCGGCCCTCCTAGGACGAAAAGCCCATTTTCTATCATGATTTTTTGTCATAAAATAGGAGCCCACCACATCTATCATGATACCGTGTTTTGTCACAATTACTGTCATAGAAGTGTCATATGTATGACAGAAAAAAATTTGTTCGGCCCAAAATGTCACGGATGTGTCTTTTTTTGTAGTGCATTCTCCTAGGGGGATAGATTGGTAGGAAAAGACCATCGCTCGTCCCCGACCGCCACTCATAAGGAAGACAATCAATAAATAAATCATGCTCCGACTTCATCACATAACGGTTCACCGTACGTGCATGCTACGGGAATCACAAACTTTAACACAAGTATTTCTCAAATTCACAACTACTCGACTAGCATGACTCTAATATTACCATCTCCATATCTCAAAACAATTATCAAGTATCAAACTTCTCATAGTATTCAACACACTCATAAGATTTTTTTTATTAATCTTGAATGCCTAACATAATTAAAGAAAATTACCATGCTGTTTTGTAGGACTCTCAAAATAATCTAAGTGAATCATGAGAGAACAATAATTTCTATAAAACAAATCCACCGACGTGCTCTAAAAGATATAAGTGAAGCACTAGAGCAAAAACTATATAACTCAAAAGATATAAGTGAAGCACATAGAGTATTCTAACAATTTCCGAATCATGTGTGTCTCTCTCAAAAGGTGTGTATAGCAAGGATGATTGTGGAAAAATAAAAAATAAATACTCAAATAATACAAGATGCTCCAAGCAAAACACATATCATGTGGTAAATAAAAATATAGCTCCAAGTAAAGTTACCGATGGAAGTAGACGAAAGAGGGGATGCCTTCCGGAGCATCCCCAAGCATTGGCTTTTAGGTGTCCTTAGATTATCTTGGGGTGCGATGGTAATCCCCAAGCTTAGGCTCTTTCCACTCCTTGTTCGATAATCCATCAAATCTTGTACCCAAAACTTGAGAACTTCACAACACAAAACTTAAAGTAGAAAATCTCGTGAGCTCCGTTTCCGAAAGAAAACAAAACACCACTTCAAGGTACTGTAATGAACTCATTCTTTATTTATATTGGTGTTAAACCTACTGTATTCCAACTTCGCTATGGTTTATAAACTATTTTACTAGCCATAGATTCATCAAAATAAGCAAACAACACACGAAAAACAGAATCTGTCAAAAACAGAACAGTCTGAAGTAATCTGTAGGTAATGCAAGATATGGAACCCCAAAAATTATAAAATAAATTTCTGGACGTGAGGAATTTATCTATTAATAATATTCAAAACTAAATATCACTTTCCAAATAAAAATGGCAGCAATTCTCGTGAGCGCTAAAGTTTCTGTTTTTTACAGCAAGATTAAAAAGACTTTCCCCAAGTCTTCCCAACGGTTCTACTTGGCACAAACACTAATTAAACACAAAAAACAGAACCAAAACAGAGGCTAGATAAATTATTTATTACTAAACAGGAGCAAAAAGCAAGGAATAAAAATAAAATTGGGCTGCCTCCCAACAAGCGCTATCGTTTAACGCCGCTAGCTAGGCATAAAAGCAAGGATAGATCTAGGTATTGCCATAATAATAATATAGATCATTAAAACTCATTTCATATTCTCTACGTTCGGCAGCAAGTATTCTTTGAGGCAAGCAAAAGTAATCAAAAGGGCTAAATTTAATGGGACAAAAGTCCCCAAGATCAACTTTGGGAGGTATAGGTTCCTCTTTTGGCCCTTCGTATTGCACCACTAATTCATCATTGTAAGAATTCTTTTGACAGAACTTTGTGAGCCTGTACTCAAGAGAATATCCTAGTTCATTATTTTTAATAGCCAAATCATCATTAAGTTCAGAAATTCTATCAACTAGAACATTGGTAGGAACCCTTTTTCTAAGATTTTCATTGAAAGCAACATAGTCTAGAGATTGAAAACGCATTATTTCTTCTTGATAAAAAAGGATAGCCTCTATGGGAGGACGACAAGAGTCCACCCTATAATGTGCAAAGATTTCTTTGGCCTCTTTTATTATGAATCTAAACTCACGAGCCAAAAAGATAGTAGCAGCATGCTCAACAGAAGAATGCTCAATATTAGAAAATTCTAAGAAAATCCTTTGTATGCAAGGATGCATGTCCATAAATTGTCTCTCAAGTTCAACTACAAGCAAGGCGATAGCGTCCGCAAGACTACTAGTTCTATGAAGGATAGAACTACCCATAGAAGGCAAAGCACCGACACAAGTAAAGAAATCTTGGATAACTCCTTTTCCAATAATATTACCACTACCAATACGAGATTTTTTTTGTATGTAAGATAGGGGGTTCTTCAGCAGGAGCATCAGAATTTTTCATGATATTATTATTGTCCATATCGACAATAATTTCCCTGATTTTAGACATAACGGCAGAAAGTGCAAGGGGAAAAAAGAGGCAAATAGAGAAAGAGAGGGAGGACGGAGAGAGAGAGAGAGGGCGAATAAAATGGCAAGGGTGAAGTGGGGGAGAGGAAAACGAGAGGCAAATGGCAAATAATGTAATGCG
This sequence comes from Triticum urartu, assembly GCF_003073215.2. Classification (NCBI taxonomy): domain Eukaryota; kingdom Viridiplantae; phylum Streptophyta; class Magnoliopsida; order Poales; family Poaceae; genus Triticum; species Triticum urartu. The sequence continues at coordinate 88,736,607 of NC_053026.1, forward strand.
GGAGATAAGGGTTTGTGATGGGTACTTGGTATGTCTTGACTTGCAACGGCGCCAGAAGTGACTCGCTGTCGGGAGTCAAATCTTGACTTGTCTTGCGCGAACATCCCCGACAACGGCGCCAGAAATCCTTCTTGCTACCTCTTGAGCACCGCGTTGGTTTTCCCTTGAAGAGGAAAGGGTGATAAAGCAAAGTAGCGTAAGTATTTCCCTTAGTTTTTGAGAACCAAGGTATCAATCCAGTAGGAGGCCGCACACGAGTCCCTCGCACCTACACAAACAAATAAATCCTCGCAACCAACACGATAAGGGGTTGTCAATCCCTACACGGTCACTTACGAGAGTGAGATCTGATAGATATGATAGGATAATATTTTTGGTATTTTTATGATCAAGAGAAACAAAAGATGCAAGTAAAATAAATGGCAAAGGAAATAACTAAGTTTTGGAAGATTAATATGATGGAAGATAGAGCCGGGGGCCATAGTTTTCACTAGTGGCTTCTCTCAAGAGCATAAGTATTTACGATGGGTGAACAAATTACTGTTGAGCAATTGACAGAATTGAGCATAGTTATGAGAACATCTAGGTATGATCATGTATATAGGCATCACGTCCAAGACAAGAAGACCGACTCCTTCCTGCATCTACTACTATTACTCCACACATCGACCGCTATCCAGCATGCATCTAGAGTATTAAGTTCAAGAGAACAGAGTAACACTTTAAGGAAGATGACATGATGTAGAGGGATAAACTCATGCAATATGATATAAACCCCATATTCTTGTCCTTGATGGCAACAATACAATACGTGCCTTGCTGCCCCTACTGTCACTGGGAAAGGACACCGCAAGATTGAACCCAAAGCTAAGCACTTCTTCCATTGCAAGAAAGATCAATCTAGTAGGCCAAACGAAACTGATAATTTGAAGAGACTTGCAAAGATAACCAATCATACATAAAATAATTCATAGAAGATTCAAATATTGTTCATAGATAAACTTGATCCTAAACCCACAATTCATCGGTGTCAACAAACACACCGCAAAATAAGATTACATTGAATAGATCTCCACGAGAATCATGGAGAACTTTGTATTGAGATCCAAAGAGAGAGAAGAAGTCATCTAGCTAATAACTATGGACCTGTAGGTCTGAAGTAAACTACTCACACTTCATCGGAGGGGCTATGATGTTGATGTAGAAGCCCTCCGTGATCGATGCCCCCTCCGGCGGAGCTCCGGAAAAGGCCCCAAGATGGGATCTCGTGGATACAGAAAGTTACGGCAGTGGAATTAGGGTTTTGGCTCCGTATCTGGTAGTTTGGTGGTACGTAGGTATATATAGGAGGAAGGAGTACGTCGGTGGAGCAACAAGGGGCCCACAAGGGTGGAGGGCGCCCCTTGGGGGGTAGGCGCGCCCCCTATCTCGTGCCTTCCTCGTTGATTGCTTGACGTAGGGTCCAAGTCCTCTGGACCATGTTCGTTCCGAAAATCACGTTCCCGAAGGTTTCATTCCGTTTGGACTCCGTTTGATATTATTTTTCTGCGAAACCCTAAAATAGGCAAAAAATAGCAATTCTGGGCCAGGCCTCCGGTTAATAGGTTAGTCCCAAAAATAATATAAAGTGTATAATAAAGCCCAAAAATGTCCAAAACAGAATATAATATAACATGGAACAATAAAAAATATAGATACGTTGGAGACGTATGAATATTCCGGTGATAAAGTCAATGACAAGTTTATCCCACTTCCATTCGGGTATCGGCATGGGCTCTAATAATCCGGCTAGCTTCTGATGTTCTGCCTTCACTCTCTGACATACGTCGCATACTGCTACATACTCGGCAATACCCTTCTTCATACCTGTCCACCAGAAACATTCCTTCAAATCCAAATACATTTTGGTGTTTCCGGGGTGAATCGAGTATGGCGAGTCATGAGCTTCCTGATCTCTGGGTCATTGGGCACATAAACACAATCCTCAAACCATAAAGTCTTGTGCTCATCCACACGAAAACCTTTGGCTTTTCCTTTGCTCATCTTCTCCTTTATCTCAGCAATTTCCTTATCATCCTTCCGAGCTTCTCGAATCTTTCCTAATAATGTAGACTGAACCTCCATTGCTGCAACAAAACCTCTTGGAACTATCTCCAAACAAAGTTCCTTGAGATCGTCTACTATCTCCTGCGGTAATCCTCCGCTTACGAGGGTATTGGCATAACTCTTGCGGCTCAAAGCGTCTGCTACGACATTTTCCTTTCCTGGATGATAATGCAACTTCATATTGTAATCCTTTATGATCTCCAACCATCTCCTCTACCTGAGATTCAACTCCTTCTGCGTGAAAATGTACTTCAAAATCTTGTGATCCGTGTAAACATCACATCTATTTCCAATGAAAAAATGTCTCCAGGTCTTGAGCGCATGCACTACGGCTGCTAACTCCAAATCATGTGCGGCATAATTCAACTCGTGAGGTCGAAGTTGTCGTGAGGCATATGAAACAACTCTTCCGTCTTGCATAAGTACACCTCCAAGTCCTAGGCGAGAAGTGTCACAATAAACTTGGAAATCCTTCCGTATATCCAGAAGGATCAGCACTGGGGTTGTAACCAAACGTTTCTTCAACTCCTAAAACTAGCCTCACAATCTTCGGTCCATTTGAACCTGGTGTCCTTCTTCAACAACTCTGTCATGGGTTCCGCAATCTTGGAGAAATTCTAAGGTGGGTGCCAACCACTCAGTGACAGACTGAACCTTCGTAGGGTCTACGGCTATACCTTCTCCTGATATAACATGTCCAAGAAATCCAACTTCCTTCAACGAAAACTCACACTTGCTGAACTTGGCATATAACTGATGTTCCCTGAGCTTCTCGAGAACTAAGCGCAAGTGTTCCTTGTGTTCCTCTTCATTCTTCGAGTACACCAAAATATTCTCAATGAACACCACAACAAACTTATCCAAAAACTCCATGAATACCTTGTTCATCATACTCATAAAAATAGGCAGGGGCATTAGTCAATCCAAATGACATGACCGTGTACTCATATAGCCTGTACCTTGTGGTAAAAGCTGTCTTAGGTATATTCTGTTCTCGGATCTTGAACTGGTGGTATCCTGATCGAAGGTCGATCTTGGAGAACACTTTATTACCTTGCAACTGGTCAAACAAATCATTGATCATCGGTAGTGGGTACTTGTTCTTGATCGTCACTTCGTTCAAAGCCCGATAATTAACAACCATTCTCAAAGATGCATCCTTCTTCTCAACTAAGAGCACTGGGGCTCCCAAAGATGATGAACTTGGTCGGATGTAACCTTTATCCAATAACTCCTTAATCTACTTCTTAATTTCCTCCAGATCATTTGCAGGCATCCGATACGGTCTCTTCGATATTGGTCCAGTGCCTGGCAACAGCTCTATCAAAAACTCTATGTCTCGATCTGGTGGCATGCCTGGTAATTCCTCTGAAAATACATGCGGGTAATCCTTCACAACAGGCACTTCTTCCTGAACAACTCCCGAGAGAGAATTCACTTGGGTCCTCCTTGGCGCATGCCTAGACACGTACTTGATCCTCTTTCCCTCCGGGGTGGTGAGTAAAATTGACTTACTAGCACAGTCGATGTTTCCTCCATACTTAGATAACCAATACATGCCTAATATTATATCCAATCCTTGGGACTCCAAAATTATTAGGTCTGAGGGGAAAACATGGCTACCAATGGTTAGGGGTAACTGATCACACCATCGGCTGGCCATATACTCTCCTCCTGGCGAGCTTACTAACATGGGTGACCTAAGGGCTAAGGTTGGAAACTTAAACTTGTCCACAAATTCCCTTGATATGTATGAATGCGATGCACCAATGTCAAAAAGAACGAATGCGGTAAATGACTTAATCAAAAACTTACCGATCACTGCGTCAGGCTGATCTTCAACCTCCTCCACGTTGATGTGGTTCACCTGACCTCTGGTGAAAGGTATTGGCTTCTTCCCTGAGCTTCCATTACCATTTCCATTCTTTGCTTCAGGACATTCAGTGGCGTAGTGTCCAGTCTTCCCGCACTTGAAACAAGTAATGTGACTTAGATCCTTCCTGGAGGGTGTTGCTGGGTTGGAACGGTTCTGTCCGTTGCTTCCTCCATTCCCATTCCCATTCTTAGGGGTACTATGGTTACGCAAACTCCCTTCATTATGAGTATGGCCTCCATGGTTATGAGTGTGTCCTCCCGAGTTCGGGGTAAAACAAGGCTTCTGCTGAGCTCCAGAATTGTACTTCCCTTGTCCACTTCCTTTTGCGGCTCTCTATCTGTTGCTACTTGCCTTCAATCATAAGGGTCCTATCTACCAAATCCTGGTAGTTACTGAATGTTGCCACCATCAACTGCATACTCACGTCATCACTCAGCCCTTCTATAAACTTCTCCTGCTTCGCGACATCTCTGGTCACATCATCTGGGGCATAGCGGTCTAACTTACTAAACTCATCCACATACTGCCCCACAGTACAATTTCCCTGGCTTAAGTTGTGAAACTCATGCTTCTTCATACTCTTTGCTCCAGTTGAGACATGGGTTGTGCGAAAAGCTTGCTGAAGCTGATCCCATGTGACATTGGCTATGGGAAAAGTGGTTGTGTAATTCTCACACCATGAGGCTGCTGGTCCATCTAATTGATGTGTGGCAAAGCACACCTTCTCAGCATCTGTGCAACCTATGGTGGTCAGCTCCCTTCCAATCCTGCGGAGCCATTCATCAGCAACAATCGGCTCAGTGCTGCTGGAAAACACCGGTGGATTTAACATCAGAAAACAGGCTAAGTTGTCAACTGGAGGAGGTGGTGGTGGGTTGTTGTTGTTGTTGCCTTGGTTCTGGACTAGTAGCTGCATCAAGGCATTCTTCTGTTGGATCAACTGGGTGAGCTCCTGTGGGAAGACAATCTGGGGTCACGTCTCGGAGGCATCTGATAGGTTTAGAGGGGAGAGATTAGAATAGAGTGAGTTCTAAGGGGAAAATCACTACCCATATGCACATGAGACAAATACATTCGTATCACACCACTCAATTCAAACAAGGGCATACAATCAATCTAGCTACCGTTACCAAATACTCTGACTACTACTATATACAAGGGGGAATACTTCTGATAATATGGTGGTCGACTAAAAATTTTGATCGGAAGAAGAATCCATGATATCTGCTCCAGCTTCGTCTTCATAATCATCATCATCGTCGGGGTCGGAGTCAGTGTTGTCGATGATGATGTAGTCTTCGGGATGGTCGTCACCTCCTGGCGCAGGGTCTCCCATGAATATTCCTAGCTTCTTCTTCAGGTCTTCATTCTTCTTCAGTAGTACTGCAATTCCCTCTTCATATCCATCACATGTAGACTTGAGTTCCTCTTCTAGATCAATGTTCATGGTCATCACCTTCTTCAGGTCTATCATGCTGGCGCACATCTGGTTCTCCTGATGATGAATGTGTTGGTTTAAATCCTGGATGTAGGCTGCAATGGACTTGTCACTCCTGGTGCCAATCAGCCCCCATTGCTCATCTCGGTGTCCACATATCTGGTAGATGGTGTCCTTAAGATCCTTGTGGTAAACTTCGCCTATGCGTCCCATGGTGATGTGAGCTGCCATGCTCTTTCCTAGACTCCAGGTTGGTGCATCAAAGGAAAACTCTATGGGCTCAGTAACTGGTGTGAATGTCCTTCCTGGAACATGTACTCGAACTGTCGAGCACTCTTCTTCCTGTAGAGTGGTGGTGTAGGTCCCCGTGAAGCTTGGTATTCCGATGTTCAGGTATATAGTGGCCTCCTTCAAGTGTCGTCCAAAAGGGGTGTCTTCATCGGGTTGAGCAAACTTGTTCCTTGGGTCCGCCATCTATAGAGTGGAAAGAGGAGAAGAGTCAGAAATGAGTAGAGAAGAGTGTCCTATGGCTCATCTTAGTGGTCTCTTCCTACAGTCAGCATGTGCTTTGATACCATCTTGTAGCGATCCAACCTCAAATGGTCAAATCTCTGTGTATAAGTGTCATCCCTGGATTGGTAATGCTGACACACACAATACTCGAGGAATTATAACAGAGTTCAATCACACACTTATTACATCGAATGTCTCAAAGAGAGTACTTATTATAATAATATGGCTGAAGGCCAGCTAAAATAAGATAACAACGGAAGCTTCGAAGGTAAATGAGTCCATCAACTCCAACGACATAGCTGAGTGCATGACAACGACCTAGTGCACCTTACTCTTCGTCTGAAAACTCTGCAACATAATACATTGTAGCCTGTGTTGGTCAACACATGGAATATGCTGGCAAGATAGAACTATAAAACAATGAACATGGAACAGCTATAAATATATGCATATTTAGCTGGTGGAGGCTCTATGGCTATTGTTGCAGAAAGCTAGTTTTCTCATACAACAAAGGAATATATTTTATTTAACTACACAGTTTGTTGAGAACATTGAGAAGGTTCCCCCAACTCAATCCCAAATTAAATAATCATCAACCCAACAAATTAATTAAATAGAGTGATGAGATCAAATCAATAATTCAAGTACCAGATACTCAAGATGTCCATAACCGGGGACACAGCTAACCATGATTAGTTTATACACTCTGCGGAGGTTTGCACACTTTTCCCCACAAGACTCGATCTCCTCCATTGGATTTATCGCACTACATGCTGTTTGAGAAACAGATGATCGAGACACAGTCTTTTAGAAGTATTAACTCTTTACTCTGGGTAGACAGTACCACCTACATCCCAAACATCTGCTAGCCTACCACTGGAAGAGGTCACACAACATACTCAACTATGCCAGAGCCCATAATGGCTTGTGGCTGCACACGGGAGTTTCCAGCATGAATAATCTTATGATCCCTTTGAGCCTGAGTGGAAAACCGTAGGATGATCACACGGGTACTCCGGGATATCCCAGGACAACACTGGATTGCTCCAGGTGCCCAGACAACCACTGGGTGCTCCAGGGTGCCTCAACCAATCCACCCAGATGTGTATTAAAGTAGCCACCTTAAGTTTAACCATTAATTAAAACTCTCACATCTGTCATGGATCACTCAAACCAAACCACGTCTACGAGCATAGCATAGCGATATAAGCATAACATAGAAATAACTCCCAGAGTTTGAAAATAAAGACAATAGGTTCTACCTCACTACTTCCCAATACCCACAAGTGTTCAAGTCCTAACCATGCAGTGTTTGAGGATTGAAACTAATGCAAAAAACTGGGTAATAAAGGGTATGATCAAAGTGTTACTTTCCTTGCCGACAATTTGAAAACACTGGTGACTCGTAGTAGCATGCTTCGCACTCTAGAAACTCTATCGTGAACAAACAATACATACATAAGAACTCAAGCACAAGATGCAAGGGTAAAACTCAAATAAAAAGATCCCAATTGAAAGTTCAACTGAAGAGTGCTACCTCTTGAGCACTGTGTTGGTTTTCCCTTGAAGAGGAAAGGGTGATGCAGCAAAGTAGCATAAGTATTTCCCTCAGTTTTTGAGAACCAAGGTATCAATCTAGTAGGAGACTACACGCAAGTCCCTCGTACCTACACAAACAAATAAGAACCTCGCAACCAACACGATAAAAGGGGTTGTCAATCCCTTCACGGTCACTTACGAGAGTGAGATCTGATAGAGATAATAATAATAAGATAAATATTTTTGGTATTTTTATGATATAGATTGGAAAATAAAGATTGCAGAATAAATGGTAATAGAAATAGCTTGTTGACGGAAGATTAATATAAAGGAGAATAGACCCGGGGGCCATAGGTTTCACTAGTGGCTTCTCTCAAGATAGCATAACTATTACGGTGGGTGAACAAATTACTGTCGAGCAATTGATAGAAAAGTGCATAATTATGAGAATATCTAGGCATGATCATGTATATAGGCATCACGTCCGTGATAAGTAGACCGAAACAATTCTGCATCTCCACACATCGACCGCTATCCAGCATGCATCTAGAGTATTAAGTTCATAATAACAGAGTAACGCATTAGGCAAGATGACATGATGTAGAGGGATAAACTCAAGCAATATGATATAAACCCCATCTTTTTATCCTCAATGGAAACAATACAATACATGCCTTGCTGCCCCTGCTGTCACTGGGAAAGGACACCGCAAGATTGAACCCAAAGCTAAGAACTTCTCCCATTGCAAGAAAGATCAATCTAGTAGGCCAAACCAAACTGATAATTTGAAGAGACTTGCAAAGATAACCAATCATACATAAAATATTTCAGAGAAGAATCAAATATTGTTCATAGATAAAATTGATCATAAACCCACAATTCATCGGATCTCGACAAACACACCGCAAAAAGAGTTACATCAAATAGATCTCCAAGAAGATCTAAGAGAACATTGTATTGAGATCCAAAGAGAGAGAAGAAGCCATCTAGCTAGTAACTATGGATACGAAGGTCTGAAGTAAACTACTCACACATCATCGGAGGGGCCATGGAGTTGATGTAGAGGCCCTCCGTGATCGATTCACCCTCCAGCGGAGCTCCGGAAAAGGGCCAAAGATGGGATCTCTTGGGAACAGAAGGTTGCAGCGGTGGAAATAGGGTTTCGTGGTGCTCCTGGATGTTTTGGTGTATAAGAATATATATATAGGAGGAAGAAGTAGGTGGGTGGAGCCACGAGGGGCCCACGAGGGGGGAGGGCGCGCCCCTGCCCCATGGCCTCCTCGTTGGTTGCTTGGCGTCCACTCCAAGTCCCCTAGATCACATTTGTTCCAAAAATAACTCTCCTGCAGTTTTTATTCCGTTTGATATTCCTTTTCTGCAAAACACTGAAATATGCAAAAAACAACAATTTGCACTGGGCCTTGGTTTAGTAGGTTAGTCCCAAAAATAATATAAAAGTGTATAAATAAGCCCATTAACATCCAAAACAGATAATATAATAGCATGGAACAATCAAAAATTATAGATACATTGGAGACGTATCAAAGAGCTTCAATTTTTAAAAAGAATCAATCGAATCAGAGCAATGAAACTCAAACTATGATCAAAAGAAGTTCGAATTCAAATATGCATGAAATCAAATTTTAAATTGTCAAAACCATGTTCAAGTTGATTATCTATAAAGAGGGGAACAAGACGAAGATTTTGGTGTTGGTTTCACTAGATTTGGACAAGCGAGAAAAAAGTTGCGAGGGTTTGAAGATCAGGGACTAATATGTGAGAAAAGTAATCGTGGATAGATCCCTAGCCAAAAATAAAATAAAAAGAAAAACCTATCAAACGAACGTTCGCTAACAGAACCAAACGAATGAATGTGTTCATTCAAACAAGCTAAACAGTAAACGTTTGTCGGTGGGAACGATACCTATGTGATCACTAGGACCCCTTCTACGGTTGGCGGGCGCGGAGTTGTGCAAAGAGCGGGTCTAGTAGCAAGCGCAAGGATTGTTTACCCAGGTTCGGGATATTTGAGTGTTCTTGAGCTTCCGAACTAGCTGCAGTGCGTGCGTAGTCCAAAAGGTCCGAATCCTTCTCTAGTATGCCTTAGGGCTCCTTTTATAGTCAAAAGGGGTTGCCACAGTGGCACAAGGGAGGTGGAAGGGTAAACCATGTACAAGATTATCGCCTGTCATTATAGGACAAGGCGCATTAAATGCAATCCTTAGGTGTTCGGACGGTAACGAGGCCCGTCCCATCCGTCGTCGTTCCGTCTCGCTCTGACGCGCGTCCAGGACACCGAGGCATGTAGCGCCACGTAAGCTGGCAGGCTGCTGAGATGGCGTGGTGGTAGGGTCTTCACTAAGATCTGAATGCCACCATGTAGGTTCTTGCTGAGTTGGCCTGGAGGTCGTGCGTCGCCACACAGGTGCCTTCCCAGCTGGTTTGGCTGGCAGCTGCATGGGAACGGCAGTGGGGTCTTGGCAGACGTGGGCCTGGCTGTGGCCCCGCAGGTGTCCTCGGCAAGGGTCTTGCCGGGGCCCCGACAAGGGTCTTGCCGAGGCCCCGACAAGGGTCTTGCCATGGCATCGCGGTCTTCCTCGGCAAGGATCTTGCCGGGGGTCTCATGGATTTCCTTGGCAAGGATCTTGCCGAGGATCGTCGTCTTCTGGTCCTCATCCAATCTTGTGTGCCTATGATCTTCTCGAAGATCTGCATGCCACCATGGAGGTGCCTCCCGAGCCTTGGTTCCAATGTGGATGATGGTGTTGGAACCCTTGGGCTCAAGGGTGGCGCGCTCTGTTGGCATTGGGCAAGTTGCCCCGGCAAGGCTCTTGCCGGGGCTGCGGAGGCCGCCCCGGCAAGGGTCTTGCCGGGGGAGTCCACCTCGCCCTCTTGCTCTTTGTGTCTTATGGTTTTGGCGTTGTTGTGGTTGCCTTGTGCTTTTGCTTCTTCTTCTCCGCTGGGTATGGCCGCAGGCGCAGCTCTAACTGTCTACGCACAAGTAAAGGGGTACAAAAGAGAGCCCCTACTTTTGTGCACCGACAGGAGCCCCGGGCCTGGGCCATACATAAGCGCGATGCGCTGTTGGGCTAGGCCCAAAACACTGCGCGGGCATGCGGGGACGGGTTTTATTGCTGTAACTTTCTTTCCCATCGCACTTCCCCACGACCCGCGTTGAATGCATGATGTGGGGGTCGTGCGCGGAATGACCGCAGCATGCTTGCGTCATCCGTGGTGAACACCAAAGAGGTGGCTTGCGTGTTCTCTCAAAAAGTCGAAGCCGCCGCTCATTTACTCTCTCCGCCTCGGGACCGTCATTCCACGTTTCCCATTATGCCTGCTCCTTACACCACGTACGCCGCATGCACGGCGTGGGGTAGGTGATAGACGCATGGAATACAAGAAGACGTGCGGGGGTCGATACTCACGTGCCTTCGATTGGGCGGGGAGGGCGGTCGATGGCCTCGCTTGCTGCCACTTTAATGAGCCGGATTCGAGCGGGCTCTTCAGGGGCATAGAGCTAGTATTTCGGCCTCCCCTCCCCAACTATAAAAAGGGAACTCGGGGGTAGGAGGAAGAGCATCTTCCTGCGTCTCCCCTTCATCGCCATCCCCACTCACGGTCATGGCGTGGGGGCGTGGCCGCGGCCGTTCTTCTGCGGAGGCGACCAGGTCCTCTTCCTGCCAGAGGGCTGCGGCGGTCAAGGAAGAGCCAGATGCCCAGGGTGAAAACCATGCTCGAGGTGGGGCTGCCGAACGGGGCCGCGGTCGGCGAGGCGGTTGAGGCAGAGGCGGTCGTGGAAGGGGGATGCCTGTGTCGCCTCTGTCTCCATCGCCATCTCCTCCGCCAACTCCTCCTACTTTGTCGAGTGGCCATGTCAGGGACTCGACACTCGAGTTTATCCTGCAGCTGCGTGGGCCACTGCGCTGCCGCCTTCGTCTTCCCCGGGCGTTCGCGAGGGAGCTAGAGATCGACCAGCCACCACGGCTAAGGCTTCACATGAAGGGGTGTTGCTATGGCGACATGTGGGTGAACATAGGGTTCCCCGCCCCTGAAGTGATGCTCCTTCGCCGGGGCTGGAAAACCTTTGCATGTGCCCATTTCTTAATGGATGGGCATGTCCTCTGCTTGAAGCTAGCGGAGAGCAATATGCTCTCCATCAAGGTCTTCGGGTGCTCGGGACACAGGCTAGGGTGCTGTGCGGAGAGCTCGACTGATGGTGAAAGCTCCTCTTCGGGCGAGAGTGATGAGGAGGACAGCAACAACGATGATGAGGGTAGTGGGTGGGAGGATGACGGGTCTGATTAAGCGTCGGACACACCATTCCTGGATGAAGCCAGCAGCACCATCATTTGCATAGCCAGCTCCTTGAACTTCCCGGGGTCGTCGCCTTGGGCGGCTGGCGTTGGAGGGATGGGGAAGATGAAGAAGGAGGGTGGCGGGCCATCAAGTCGGAGTACGATGGCCTCGACACCTTCGTCGCGTATTGCGGGGTCGCTGCCTCATCTTTCGGCTCTTCCTCCGGCACCATCATCACCGGCCTCCTTCCGGACGATTGCCGACATGTTCTCTTGGCATCTTCTGCTACTCATACCTCACCTAGGCAATCCTTTTTCCTTTCCGCGATCTTGTTCTGTTCCCTAAGGAGAGGGACAAGAAAGGGATTACATGCATCTTATCTCTTTTTAGTTTTTAAGCCTATGGGCCTTTATAAGATTTAAATCTAGTAACCCCCTTGCTCATGTATGCATTCCGTATGAATTGTACTTGCAAGCAATGTATTAATGAGGAGAAGGGTGTTTGCCGGGTCTTGTTTGCGCATGGGAAAGGGCCACACCAAGGAACGAGTCCTTGTTATCTTAAGATAAACACTGTACCCCGGCAACAGGCCTTGCTGTCTTTCTGCTCTATGGCTCGGCTACACTCACGCCCTTGGCGGAGGTTGGGGCTAAGTAGGATTAGGCCCTTTTCTCGTCCTCTTCCCATCGCACTACAACCAAGTCCCGGCCCAAAGTAAGGTTTTCGGACACGGGACAGAGGGATCAAGATGGTATGTGGTCGAGCGAAGTCTCGTACATTCAAGTTTCATACGGAGGACAAAGTGGGGGAAAAAGACTTATCTGATGTGCATCCCCCAGCAACCTTGGCTTGCCGTGATCGGATCCTTAGACCTGTAGCCCCCGGCAACCTTGGCTCGTGGGGTCGGGGTGTCGGCCTGTTCTCTTTCTTCCAAATAGCTCAGTAGAAGTGTCCATGCACTCTGTGAACCAAAAAGGCTGGGAAGGAACAGAAAGACGCATACTCGACCTCTATGCTAAGGGTTAGTCGCTGTGAAGCACTATCAACCCTAACACACATAGAGAGACTCAACCTAGCATGCATGCTAAAACTTAGGGCGTCAGCGCTTCATTTATTTATGCTCAGGGTCTGCACCTAGCTTTGTACAAAGGGTTACATGCCTTGCCGGCAAGACTTGTACAAAAGGTGGTTTGCCGGGGAGCCCGGCAACCGCGCCTTATGGGTAAAACTTGCGAAGATGTTCGATGTTCCAGGAGTTGCTCACTAGAATACCATCTTCGGTCTCCGGGCGGACTGCGCCGGGCCTGGCGTATTACCCGATAAGGGCCTTCCCACTTTGGCATCAACTTGTTGGAATTCATGGCCGACTGAACGTGCCGAGGAACAAGGTCACCTTCCTCAAAGCTTCGGGCGCGAACCTTGCGGCTATGATAGAGGCGCAAGGCTTGCTGGTAGCATGTAGCTCACACAGCCGCCCGAAGATGATCTTCCTCGAGGAGCGTTGTGTCATCTTGCCGCAACTGCTCTTGCTCAAGCTCATCGTAAGCGAGCACTCAAGGTGACCCATGCATGAGTTCCATTGGAAGAACTGCTTCTGCCCCGTAAACGAGGGAGAAAGGGGTTTGGCCGGTGGCTCGATTTCGTGTCGTTCTGATTGACCAAAAAACCGTTGGCAATTCATCAATCCAGCGCCGTCCACACTTGTGTAGCCTGTCAAAAGTTCTTGTCTGGAGGCCTCGCAATACTTCAGCATTTGCCCTCTCAGCTTGGCCATTGCTTCGTGGGTGTGCAATAGAAGAAAAACAGACCTTGCTGCTGAGGTCCTGGATGTACTGCATGAAGGTGCGGCTCATGAACTGCGTGCCGTTGTCGGTGATGACCCTATTTGGCACACCAAAACGGCAGACTACGGCCGACTATGCTGTCACCTTTCTCACTGCCTCCACCTCCGGCCACTTTGTGAACTTGTCGATTGCGACGTACAAGTACACAAAGTCCCCGACAGCACGGGGAAAGGGGGCCAGTATGTCGATCCCCCAGACCGAGAATGGCCAGGAAAGAGGGATTGTCTGGAGAGCTTGAGCTGGTTGATGATGCTTCTTTGAATGGAACCAGCACGCTTCACACTTGGTTACTAAGGCTGTTGCATCCTGGAGGGCGGTGGGCCAGAAGAAACCTTGCCGGAACGCCTTGCCGGCAAGGGCTCTTGACCCTATGTGGGAACCACATATGCCTCCGTGGATCTCTGCCAACAGCTCCAGTCCTTCCTCCCGGGGAATCCACTTCAATTTCACACCATTTGGTATTTTTCTGTACAGAACATCATCGATGAACTGATACATGGCAGATCGATGGGCTACTTTCTCCGCTTCTTCCCGCTCCTCCGGAAGTTCCCCTGTTTGGAGGAATTAGACGGTATGCTGTGCACATGCCGGAGCCTGAGGCTCGACGACAAGGGCTAAAGGTGTTTCCTCTGCCATGGGAGCGGCTGTCTCTATGGCCAGGGCTTGACTCCCTGCCAGAGTCTGTTGGCCCATGGCAGGCCCAGCGTCCATGGTAACGTCCTTGCCGGCGGCTCCTAGAAGCTCGGCAGGAATGTACTTGCCGAGGCCTGATTTCCTCCGCTTGTTCTGCCCTATCGATGGTTCAATGGATGGTTGAGTGAATCGAAGCACAAAAGTACCTGGTTCCACAGGCAATTTGTAGGCAGCGCGTTTCGACAAGTAGTCGGCGATGTCGTTCTCCACTCGGGGAACATGTTGTAACACCCTCGATGCGACTATAGCTCCCACGTGTCGAGGCACGACTTAGAGACATAATCGCATTGAAGGCATATGTCGCAAGTAAGGTAATCTTTACATATCCCATGTAATATAATAATAAAGGGGACATAACATAGTTGGCTTACACTCGCCACGTCAATCAAGGTACATAAATAACATTACATCATCCAAACACTCCTGGCCCGACTACAGCGCCAAAGTAAAAGATAACCCAACATGCGACACGGTCCCGATCACCCCCAACTGGGCACCACTACTGATCATCAGGAAAGGAAACATAATAACGTTGAGAGTCCTCGTCGGACTCCCACTTGAGCTCGAGCGCGACACCTGGAGCGGAATCATCAGGCCCTGCATCTGGTGTAATAGGTAATCTGTGAGCCACAGGGACTCAGCAATCTCGTACCCTCGCGATCAAGACTATTTAAGCTTATAGGTAAGACAAGGTAAGAATATATGTGGAGCTGCAGCAAGCGACTAGCATAATATGGTGGCTATCCTGTTCGCAAAAGAGAGCGAGAAGAGGAGGCAAAGCGCGAGCGAGAAACTAGAGAGCAACCTGCGCAAGCATTACTCCAACACCGTGTCCACTTCCCGGACTCCGCCGAGAAGAGGCCATCACGGTAACTCACACGGTTGATTCATTTTAATTAAGTTAAGGTTCAAGTTATCTACAACCGGACATTAACAAATTCCCATCTGCCCATAACCGCGGGCATGGCTTTCGAAAGATCAAATCCCTGCAGGGGAGTCCCAACTTAGCCCATGACAATCTCCCATGGTTAACTAAGGAATAGACCTCCTCCCAAGACGTTCCGATCAGACTCGGTATCTAGGTTCTTCAAGACACTTCGACAGGTTAAAGCAAGACCAGCTACACCGCCCGAATGTGCCAACAAATCCCGATAGGAGCTGCACATATCTCCTTCTCAGGGCACACTCAGATGAGACTAGCTACGAGTAAAACCAACCCTCAAGTTTTCCCCGAGGTGGCCCCGCAGGCAGCTCAGTCGGACCAACACTCAGAGGAGCACTGGTCCGGGGGGGGGGGTTTAAATAAGATGACCCTCGGGCTCCGGAAACCCAAGGGAAAAAGAGGCTAGGTGGCAAATGGTAAGACCAAGGTTGGGCATTGTTGGAAAAGCTTTAATCAATGTGAACTATCAAGGGGTTCCCATTATAACCCAACCGCGTAAGGAACGCAAAATCCGGGAACATAACACCGATATGACGAAAACTAGGGCGGCAAGAGTGGAACAAAACACTAGGCGAGAGGCCGAGCCTTCCACCCTTTACCAAGTATATAGATGCATTAAGATAACAAGATAATATAATGATATCCCAACAAGTAAATAAATGTTCCAACGAGGAACGGCCTCAAAACTTCACCTGCAACTAGCAACGTTGTGAGAGGGGCTGAGCAAAGCGGTAACATAGCCAATCAACGGTTTGCTAGGACATGGTGGGTTAGAGGTTTGACATGGAAATTTGGGAGGTTTGAAAGCAAGTGGTAGGCATCGTAGCATTGGCATAGCAAAAGAGCGGGCAATCTAGCATAGCAAAGATAGTAGTGATTTCGAGGGTATGATCATCTTGCCTGCAAAGTTGTTAGAGTTGACTGGATCCTCGAAAGCAAACTCAACGGGCTCGTCGTTAGCGAACTCGTCTCCCGGCTCTACCCAAACAAGACAAACAAGCAACAAGGACACAATCAACCACGTGCAAAGCTCAAACAACATGATGCAAAGATGATATGCTATGCGGGATGCGATGCGGGATGCATATGCAAGATTTGACAAGGAATGCATGAATCTGGCCTCAACTTGGGAATCCAAGTGTGCCACTGGAAATATGAGATGAAATCGCTTGAAAAAACGATATAAAGAATGCCAGAATCGGAGTTACGGTTTGGAAATGGCAAGCGATTCAAATATGACAACGGTCTGCGATTTACAGCAAGTAGCCATCTAAATGCAATGAGATGAACATGCTACAGCACTCAAACATGACAACAAAATACATGGCAGGGATGCACTCAAGATGATTAACAAAAGTCTAGCACTGAGCCACGGCCAAATCATCCATTAACAGGTTCAAACAAGCATGGCAAAAATGCATATGGCAAACAGATCTCAGACTTAGTGAAATTAACACTTGTCTGGAATTTCAGATCAGGTAGCCCTCTTCGGAGCCACAAAACTACATGCTACAGGACCTGAACATGGCAAAGTAAAGCATGGCATGGACCTACTCAAGGAGCTTTACAAAAGTCCCTTAGTGACCTTGAGCCAAAAGGGATTAGAAAATACAGTTGCAAGCATGTGAACATGGCAAAAACATAATCAGTCCCTTAGTGACTGTGAAAACTGGAGCATGCTGAAAACAGATATCAAGTAGGCATGTTTATGAGCTCGATGCACTCACTACGGAGCAAATCATGGCAAACTAAGCATACACCCATCAAGAACACACAAAATGCAAGCTAGACATGGCAAGAACAATAGCATAGCATGCACGGGTCAACTATAACATCATTGGCAAAATTGCAAACAAGTTGACAATCTGCCCAGATTCACAAGCAAAAGTAGAGCTCGATTGACTCAAGCTAGGGTGCTCCATAATTGCAAACAAGGACATGGATGGATAGAGCGCTACAAGATTAAAAAAACTTCCTTACTGATCATCCTCAAAAGAGGTACGGATCACTAGGAAACAACATGAACATATGGCCATATGAAATAAACAGCCCAAGGACTTAGTGGAATTGCTAAGTCCCTGAAATCAGCACTACCAAGTGCCTCACTTTGCAAGCTCGTGCTAGTCACCACACACATCACAAAAATACATGGGTTGCACCTATGGAAATATGGCAAAACCCTTAACAAAACATATGTAGAGCTCATGGGCATATCATGCACACAATAATCATGACAAAAATGACAAATATGCAAAAGGAATAGCAGATCTGACAAATATCTCAAGTAGCCCTCTTCTAATAGAATTTCAGGCATCAAGATGAACTCAAATGAAAATGATGCAATGGAATGAAATGATGTACTCTCTGAGATGAACATTTTGATATGCTATATGCCCAAAACGGAGCTACGGATGCAAAGTTATGATGCGATGAACAGGAGCACATGGATTAGGGTTTCGGGAGAAAGTCAACCGAGAAAATATCTCAGATCTGGATCTGGCATGGATTACGGAGATCGCCGGAGTCACTGTTCACGGCCGGAGAAGAAACTCGCCGGAGGAGGGGGGCTGGCCGGCCAGACCCAAGGGAGAGGAGGAGGAGGCGGACTCCGGGGTCGGCGGTGGCGGGCGCGGCGGCCGGATGCGGCGGCGCCGGCGATGGCGCGCGGGGCGGCCGGGCCGGGTCAAGGCGGCGCCGGCGCGGCGGAGCGGCGACCGCCGGGCGGAGGAGGCGAGGCACAAGCAGCAAGGTGAGAGGCGCGGGCGGCGATGCGCGCGGGCCGGGAGGGCCTCCCGCGGGCTCTCCGGGCCGGCGCGGTAGGTGGAGGCGGCGGCGAATGGGAGGGCGACAAGTGGCAGCGGCGGTTGGATCCGGACGCGTCCAGCTCGACGCGGACGTTGTCCGGCGGCGCGAGGAGGAGCGGATCTAGGGTTTCGCCCGGGATTAGAAATGTGGGGATCTATATATAGGCATAGGAGGAGCTAGGAGAGTCCAAATGAGGTGCGGTTTTCGGCCACGCGATCGTGATCGAACGCTCTAGATGATGGACCAGGTTTAGGTGGGTTTTCGGACAAAATGGAGGGGTGTTGGGCTGCAAGACACACGAGGCCTTTTCGGTCCCTCGGTTAACCGTTGGAGTATCAAACGAAGTCCAAATGGTACGAAACTTGACAGGCGGTCTACCGGTAGTAAACCAAGGACGCTTGGCAAGTCTCGGTCCATTCCGTAAATGTTTAATCCCCACACACGAAAGAAAGCTAGAAAATACCACCGGAGGAGAACGAAGCGCCGGAATGCAAAACGGACAACGGGGAAAATGCTCGAATGCATGAGACGAACACGTATGCAAATGCAATGCACATGATGACATGATATGAGATGCATGACAACGACAACAACACACGGAGACAAAAACCCGAACCCGAGAAAATAAAATAACTTAACGCCGGAAACGGCAAGAGTTGGAGTATAAATTGGGAAAATAATATCCGGGGTGTTACAACACTCCACCACTACGAAAGGATCTCGTCCCGAGATCTAGGACTGAAAGAACGCCGGGTACTCAGAACGGAGGTGATCCTCGCGTTCCCAGGTAGCTTCACGGTAGGAATGGTGTGACCACTTGACTTTGAGGAATTTGATAGACTTATTGCGAGTCTTGCGTTCTATCTCTTCAGGAATAGCAACTGGGTGCTCACGATAGGAAAGATCTTCTTGGAGCTCAATGTCCTTGAAGTTGATGGTGCGGTCAGGAGTCTTGAAGCACTTTCGAAGCTGAGATACATGGAACACATCATGAACATTTGCAAAGTTTGAAGGAAGCTCGAGTTGATAGGCGAGATCGCCTCTCTTGTTGACAATCTTGAAAGGTCCCACGTATCTAGGGGCAAGCTTCCCTTTGATACTGAAGCGACGAGTACCTTTCATAGGAGAGACGTGGAGGTAAACATGATCTCCGATCTCGAAAGCCAAATCACGGTGCTTACTATCATAGTAGCTCTTCTGGCGGGATTGGGCTGCTTTGAGGTTATCTCAAATGACTTTGCACATTTCCTCTGCCTCTGTGATTAAGTCATTTCCGAGAAGCTGACGTTCACCGGTTTCAGACCAGTTGAGAGGGGTACGACACTTCCTGCCATACAGAATTTCAAATGGGGCCTTGCCCGAACTTGCTTGAAAACTGTTGTTGTAGGAGAATTCAGCATAAGGAAGACAATCCTCCCACTTCATGCCGAAGGAGATCACACAAGCCCTGAGCATATCTTCAAGAATCTGGTTGACACGCTCGACTTGACCGCTAGTTTGAGGATGGAAAGCTGTGCTGAAGTGGATGTTGGTGCCCATGGTCTTCTGAAAAGAATCCCAAAACTTGGAGGTAAAGATGCTGCCACGGTCTGAAGAGATCACTTGTGGAATACGGTGTAGAGAGACAATCCGAGAGGTATAGAGTTCCGCCAATTGAGCTGCAGTGATTGACTCTTTGATAGGCAGAAAGTGAGCCACTTTGGTGAGTTTGTCGATGACAATGAATATAGCATCATTGCCATGCTTGGACTTTGGAAACCCAGTCACGAAGTCCATTTCAATGTGGTCAAACTTCCATTTTGGAATGGCAAGAGGTTGGAGGAGACCAGCTGGCCTTTGGTGTTCTGCCTTCACTCTTCTGCAGACATCACATTCGTTCACGAATTGAGCAATCTCGCGCTTCATTCGAGTCCACCAATAAGCCTGCTTAAGGTCCTGATACATCTTCGTGCTCCCAGGGTGGATGGAGAGGAGAGAATTGTGAGCCTCGTTCATGATCACTTTACGGAGGTCACCTTTGGGCACAACAATACGATCCTCGAAGAAGAGAGTGTCCTTGTCGTCAGGGCGGTAGCACTTGTACTTGGGTTGACTCTTGGCAATCCCAATCTTCACCTTTTTCACCATAGCATCAAGAAGCTGGGCTTGGCGAATCTGGTCTTCTAAGGTAGGAGAGACTTGAAGGTTGGCGAGGAAACCTTGAGGAACAACTTGCAGATTAAGTTTGCGGAAAGCTTCACAAAGCTCGGGTTGATAAGGCTTGAGAATCAGACTGTTGCAGTAAGCCTTTCTGCTCAATGCGTCAGCAATCACATTGGCCTTGCCTGGAGTATACTCGATACTCGGATTATACTCTTGAATCATTTCAACCCATCGAGTTTGCCTGAGGTTGAGATTAGGCTGAGTGAAAATGTACTTGAGACTCTTGTGATCAGTGAAAATGTCCACTTTTCTTCCCAATAGAAGATGTCTCCAAGTCAAAAGAGCATGCACAACTGCCGCCAACTCGAGATCATGAGTGGGGTAGTTCTTCTCATTAGGCTTCAACTGGAGAGAGGTATAAGCAACAACTTTCTTCTCTTGCATCAATACTGCGCCAAGACCTTGGAGAGAGGCATCACAAAAGACCTCGTACGGTTTGGATTCATCAGGTGGAGTCAGAACTGGAGCAGTGATCAATTTCTCTTTCAAAGTGTTGAAAGCAATGTCACACTCCAGAGACCAAACGTACTTGACGTGCTTCTGGAGAAGATTAGAGAGAGGCTTCGCGATCTTAGAAAAGTTTTCAACGAATCTTCGGCAGTAGCTTGCGAGACCGAGGAAGCTACGGAGTTGCTTCAAGTTCTCAGGAGGTTCCCAATTCACAATTGCAGAAACCTTCTTAGGATTCACGGCAATGCCCTTGGCAGAGATGATATGACCAAGATAAAGAACCTCATCGAGCCAAAATTTGCACTTGGAGAACTTTGCGTAGAACTGGTGTTCTCTGAGCTTATCAAGCACCAAACGCAAGTGTTTGGCATGATCTTCCTTGTTCTTCGAGAAAACCAGAATGTCGTCGAGATAGACCAAAACGAATTCATTGGTGTAGGCGTTGAAGATGAAGTTCATCATGCGAGAGAACGTTGGAGGAGCGTTGGCAAGGCCAAAAGACATGACGGTGTATTCATATGAACCATAGCTTGTCCTGAAAGCCGTCTTGGGAATATCTTGCTCACGGATACGAATCTGATGATAACCCATACGGAGATCAAGCTTGGAGAATACTTGGGCACCTTTGAGTTGTTCGAACAGCTCGTTGATGTTGGGAAGTGGATGTTTGTTCTTTATGGTCTTCTTGTTCAATGGACGGTAATCAACACAAAGTCGGTCCGTTCCATCCTTCTTCTTCACAAAAATAACACCACAACCCCACAGAGAAGAACTAGGCCGGATGAGACCCATTCTTTCTTGAATATCGAGTTGCTTCTTCAGCTCCTTCAACTCTTCAGGTCCGAGCTTGTAAGGACACTTGCACACAGGTTCCGTGCCAGGCTCAAGATCAATGACGAATTCAACTGGCCGGTGCGGAGGCATTCCTGGAAGCTCTTCTGGAAAGACGTCTTGATATTCGCAAACGACTGGAATTTGCGAGATAGCATCCAGTTCACCCTTCTCATTGAGAGAAAACAGACGGATATTATTATCCCGAGCGGCAAAGACAATTACATCCTCATACGAATGAGTCAATTGAATCTGCCTGGCTGCACAATCAAGCTGAGCCTTGTGCTTAGAAAGCCAATCCATCCCGAGAATAAGATCAATATCCAAGTTACCAAGAACCATTGGAGAAGCCAGAAACTTGAAATCACCCATCAAGATAGAAATATCCAGAACCATCATACTAGAACTCAGACGCTTAGCCGGAGAGACGACTTGCATAGCTCTAGGTAAAGCCTTAGTACTAAAATTGTTCTCCGATGCAAATGGGAATGACATTAAGGAATGCGATGCACCAGAGTCAAAAAGTACTTTTGCAGGAATATCATTAACATGAAGGTTACCCATGATGACATCTGATGAGTCCTCTGCCTGAGCTGCATTCATCAAGTTGACCTTGGCGTGCTTGGAGTTATGCTTGACCACAACTGTACTTGCCGATCTGACAGGAGGAGGAGGAGGGAGACGTCTCTGGTTGAAGCACTTGTTGGCATAGTGACCCTTCTGTTGGCACTTGTTGCACATGACCTCTGAAAGCGGACGGTGGTACAGAGCACTCGATCTTGGAGGTTGAGACGAAGTCTTGTTCTGAAAGCCAGGGTTGGGGGGGTGGGAAGATCCACTGCCACCTTTGCTCTTCTGCTGATACGGCTGACGGAACGGAGGAGGAGAAGCCAATACTTCTGCTGATTGGCCACTTGAGTAGAGGAAGAAGGAGTAACATCTCTGACTCGCTTCTTGGAAGCATCACACCTCAACTGAGCAGCCTCTTGCTTTAGTGCCATGTTGTAGAACTCATCGTACCTCAAGGGCTCAAAGAGAACAAGAGCGAGCTGAATTTCTTCTCTGAGACCACCTCTGAACTGGTATATCATGTTCTTCTCATCCGGGATGTCCTACTTGGCAAAGCGGGCGAGCTTCTGAAACAACTTGTTGTAGTCATAGACAGACAAAGAGCCTTGCTTCAGGTTGCGGAATTCCTCACGCTTGCTTTCAACCACGCTCTGAGGGATATGGTGAGCTCTGAAATCTTGACGGAATTCATCCCAAGTGATAACACGTCCACCTCTGGAGTCCTTGTACTGCTGGAACCATTCTGCAGCTTGATCTTTGAGTTGGAAGGAAGCGAACTTGACGAAATCTTCAGGCCTGACGTTACTGCACTCGAAATGCTTGCACAGATCCACAAGCCAATCGTCAGCATCGGTTGCCTCAACACAATTGCTGAAAGTCTTTGGCCCATTAGCAAGGAACTGGTTGAGTGTAGCAGAGTGATTCTGATTGTTGCCTTGGTTCCCTTGGTTGCCTTGATTGCGCTCTTGAAGAATTTGCATGATCAACTGTGTGTTTGCATTGGTTGCGGCCATCACAGCTTGCCATGCCTCCGGAGGAGGTGGAGGTGGTGCGGATCAGGATTCGGAGTCGTGCGCGTTGGAGGAGCCATCCTGAAGAGGTTGACATCCATTAGCACATTGATAGACAAATATTGAAGCTGAATCCAACGGAATGAAAATTGCAACATATAGTCTTCACATCCGAACAAAATGAGCGAATGCATTCCTCTTGAAATGGTCACATATCCATAAATTGAGAAGCCACTTAGAATTTAGGTAGAGAAATAAATCAACAAGGTACGGATCAAGAACTAGAGCTACGAGAATTCCCACCTATGAAACTCCTGAACCTTTCCGGTTATGCAATCAGGTGTTGGGGATACAGGGGAAGCATAATATCTCACCAAATTCTAGCAAATCCTACATCCAGCTGTATCCATCCTTCAACACATAACCGAGAAAAACTTCGGAAACCATGTACCTCAACCTTCGAAAAGCATCCGTTATACAAGTTATGGCGATACTCCCGAACTCCCGCCCCAGTACTGGGTGGCGTCGAGGTTATCTCATCAACGAACTACATAAAAGAGATTTTCGATGTCGGCGTACTAAACTCAGGTATTCCAGAATTGCAACGATAAAATTATGACGACAACACCTCAGAGCTCAATTCCCCGGGACACTTCCACAAAACCCCTGACAGGAGGCACCAAGACAATGTTCTCATCATAAAACCATCGGAACGATTCCAAGATACCCGCGTGATCCTAAAAAAAGTTTAGCGAAATTTGAGAAGAGAAGAGTCAAAACTCTACGTCAGGATGCCTTACCAGAGCAATGTGGAGACTGGGAAGTAAAAAGAATTCCTAACTCTCCGATATATAATTCCTAGATGACTCAAAACATTTTTTCTAGACACAAATCGGCTGCTAAAAACGATCAAGCAATGGGGCTCCTAAGGTCGGGGAAGGCTCTGATTACCAACTTGTAACACCCTCGATGCGATTATAGCTCCCACGTGTCGAGGCACGACTTAGAGACATAATCACATTGAAGGCATATGTCGCAAGTAAGGCAATCTTTACGCATCCCATGTAATATAATAATAAAGGGGAGATAACATAGTTGGCTTACACTCGCCACATCAATCAAGGTACATAAATAACATTACATCATCCAAACACTCATGGCCCGACTACGGCGCCAAAGTAAAAGATAACCCAACATGCGACACGGTCCCGATCACCCCCAACTGGGCACCACCACTGATCATCAGGAAAGGAAACATAATAATGTTGAGAGTCCTCGTCGAACTCCCACTTGAGCTCGAGCGCGTCACCTGGAGCGGAATCATCAGGCCCTGCATTTGGTGTAATAGGTAATCTATGAGCCACAGGGACTCAGCAATCTCGTACCCTCTCGATCAATACTATTTAAGCTTATAGGTAAGACAAGGTAAGAATATATGTGGAGCTGCAGCAAGCGACTAGCATAATATGGTGGCTATCCTGTTCGCAAAAGAGAGCGAGAAGAGGAGGCAAAGCGCGAGCGAGAAACTAGAGAGCAACCTGCGCAAGCATTACTCCAACACCGTTTCCACTTCCCGGACTCTGCCGAGAAGAGGCCATCACGGTAACTCACACGGTTGATTCATTTTAATTAAGTTAAGGTTCAAGTTATCTACAACCGGACATTAACAAATTCCCATCTGCCCATAACCGCGGGCACGGCTTTCGAAAGTTCAAATCCCTGCAGGGGAGTCCCAACTTAGCCCATGACAAGCTCTCACGGTTAACGAAGGAATAGACCTCCTCCCAAGATGTTCCGATCAGACTCGGTATATCGGTTCTTCAAGACACTTCGACAGGTTAAAACAAGACCAGCTACACAGCCCGAATGTGCCGACAAATCCCGATAGGAGCTGCACATATCTCGTTCTCAGGGCACACTCAGATGAGACTAGCTACGAGTAAAACCAACCCTCAAGTTTTCCCCGAGGTGGCCCCGCAGGCAGCTCAGTCGGACCAACACTCAGAGGAGCACTGGCCCGGGGGGGTTCAAATAAGATGACCCTCGGGCTCCGGAAACCCAGGGGAAAAAGAGGCTAGGTGGCAAATGGTAAGACCAAGGTTGGGCATTGCTGGAAAAGCTTTAATCAAGGCGAACTATCAAGGGGTTCCCATTATAACCCAACCGCGTAAGGAACGCAAAATCCGGGAACATAACACCGATATGATGGAAACTAGGGCGGCAAGAGTGGAACAAAACACTAGGCGAGAGGCCGAGCCTTCCACCCTTTACCAAGTATATAGATGCATTAAGATAACAAGATAATATAATGATATCCCAACAAGTGAATAAATGTTTCAACAAGGAACGGCCTCCAAACTTCACCTGCAACTAGCAACGTTATGAGAGGGGCTGAGCAAAGCGGTAACATAGCCAACCAACGGTTTGCTAGGACATGGTGGATTAGAGGTTTGACATGGCAATTTGGGAGGCTTGAAAGCAAGTGGTAGGCATCGTAGCATTGGCATAGCAAAAGAGCGAGCAATCTAGCATAGCAAAGATAGTAGTGATTTCGAGGGTATGATCATCTTGGCTGCAAAGTTGTAAGAGTTGACTGGATCCTCGAAAGCAAACTCAACGGGCTCCTCATTAGCGAACTCGTCTCCCGGCTCTACCCAAACAAGACAAACAAGCAACAAGCACACAATCAACCACGTGCAAAGCTCAAACAACATGATGCAAAGATGATATGGTATGCGGGATGCGATGCGGGATGCATATGCAAGATTTGACAAGGAATGCATGAATCTGGCCTCAACTTGGGAATCCAAGTGTGCCACTGGAAATATGAGATGAAATCGCTTGAAAAAACAATATAAAGAACGCCGGAATCGGAGTTACGGTTTGGAAATGGCAAGCGATTCAAATATGACACTGGTCTGCGATTTACAGCAAGTAGCCATCTAAATGTAATGAGATGAACATGCTACAGCACTCAAACATGACAACAAAATACATGGCAGGGATGCACTCAAGATTCTTAACAAAAGTCTAGCACTGAGCCACAACCAAATCATCCATTAACAGGTTCAAACAAGCATGGCAAAAATGCATATGGCAAACAGATCTCAGACTTAGTGAAATTAACACTTTTCTGGAATTTTAGATCAGGTAGCCCTCTTCGGAGCCACAAAACAACATGCTACAGGACCTGAACATGGAAAAGTAAAGCATGGCATGGAGCTACTCAAAGAGCTTAACAAAAGTCCCTTAGTGACCTTGAGCCAAAAGGGATCAGAAAATACAATTGCAAGCATGTGAACATGGCAAAAACATAATCAGTTTTCAGACTATGAAAACTGGAGTATGGTGAAAACAAATATCAAGTAGGCATGTTTACGAGCTCGATGCACTCACTATGGAGCAAGTCATGGCAAACTAAGCATACACCCATCAAGAACACACAAAATTCAAGCTAGACATGGCAAGAACAATAGCATAGCATGCACGGGTCAACTATAACATCATCGGCAAAATTGCGAACAAGTTGACAATCTGCCCAGATTCACAAAGTAGCAAAAGTAGAGCTTGATTGACTCAAGCTAGGGTGCTCCATAATTGCAAACAAGGACATGGATGGATAGAGCACTACGAGATTAACAAAACTTCCTTACTAATCATCCTCAAAAGAGGCACAGATCACTAGGAAACAACATGAACATATGGCCATATGAAATAAACAGCCCAACGACTTAGTGGAATTGCTAAGTCCCTGAAATCAGCACTACCAAGTGCCTCACTTTGCAAGCTCGTGCTAGTCACCACACACATCACAAAAATACATGGGTTTCACCTCTGGAAAGATGGCAAAACCCTTAACAAAACATATGTAGAGCTCATGGGCATACCATGCACACAATAATCATGGCAAAAATGACAAATATGCAAAAGGAGTAGCAGATCTGACAAATATCTCAAGTAGCCCTCTTCTAACAGCATTTCGGGCATCAAGATGAACTCAAATCAAAATGATGCGGTGGAATGAAATGATGTGCTCTCTGAGATGAACATTTTGATATGCTATATGCCCAAAACGGAGCTACGGATGCAAAGTTATGATGCGATGAACAAGAGCACATGGATTAGGGTTTCGGGAGAAAGTCAACCGAGAAAATATCTCAGATCTAGATCTGGCACGGATTACGGAGATCGCCGGAGTCACTGTTTACGGTCGGAGAAGAAACTCGCCAGAGGAGGGGGGCTCGCCGGCCGGACCCGAGGGAGAGGAGGAGGCGGCGGACTCCGGGGTCGGCGGTGGCGGGCGCGGTGGCCGGATGCGGCGGCGCCGGCGATGGCGCGCGGGGCGGCCGGGCCGGGTCGAGGCGGTGCCGGAGCGGCGGCCGCCGGTGAGGGGCGCGGTGGCGCCGGGCGGAGCAGGCGAGGCGCAGGCGGCGAGGTGAGAGGCGCGGGCGGCGAGGCGCGCGGGCCGGGAGGGCCTCCCGCGGGCTCTTCGGGCCGGTGCGGTAGGTGGAGGCGGCGGCGAATGGGAGGGCGACAAGTGGCGGCGGCGGTTGGATCCGGACGCGTCCGGCTCGACGCGGACGTTGTCCGGCGGCGCGAGGAGGAGCGGATCTAGGGTTTCGCCCGGGATTAGAAATGTGGGGATCTATATATAGGCATAGGAGGAGCTAGGAGAGTCCAAATGAGGTGCGGTTTTCGGCCACGCGATCGTGATCGAACGCTCTATATGATGGAGCAGGTTTAGGTGGGTTTGGGGCCAAAATGGAGGGGTGTTGGGATGCAACACACACGAGGCCTTTTCGGTCCCTCGGTTAACCGTTGGAGTATCAAACGAAGTCCAAATGGTACGAAACTTGACAGGCGGTCTACCGGTAGTAAACCAAGGCTTCTTGGAAAGTCTCGGTCCATTCCGGAAATGTTTAATCCCCACACACAAAAGAAAGCTAGAAAAGACCACCGGAGGAGAACGAAGCGCCGGAATGCAAAACGGACAACAGGGAAAATGCTCGAATGCATGAGACGAACACGTATGCAAATGCAATGCACATGATGACATGATATGAGATGCATGACAACGAGAAAAACACACGGAGACAAAAACCCGAACCCGAGAAAATAAAATAACTTAACGCCGGAAACGGCAAGAGTTGGAGTACAAATTGGGAAAGTAATATCTGGGGTGTTACACATGCTCCGCTTGTATACCGTCAAAACGCTCTTCCAGCTTCCTCACTTCATCTATGTAATCCTCCATCAATGGGATTTGGTAATCTTTGTTAACTTCGTTGATGACAAGCTGCGAATCACCCCTGACGATGATCTTCTTGATTCCGAGGTCTGCCGCGATCCTGAGACCGACGAGCAACCCCTCGTATCCAGCAGTGTTGTTTGTTGACATCTCCCTGGGAAAGTGCATCTGGACTACATACTTGAGGTGCTCTCCGGTGGGTGCGACGAGCAGCACACCAGCACCGGCGCCTCGAAGCGAGAAAGCCTGGTTAAAGTACATAATCCAGTCGCGACTTGTTTCCTTGCCGGGGAGAGTGGTCTCTTGAATCTCTTCGTCGGGCGTTGAGGTCAATTCCGCAATGAACTCCGCCAAGACTCTACTCTGAATTTTCGAAGTGCTTTCAAACTTCAAACCAAAGCTTGACAGTTCCAAAGCCCATTCCACAATCCCCCTGGTTGCATCCGGGTTATGCAATATCCTTTGCAATGGGAAGCGGGTGATGACAGTGTTTTCGTGTGCTTGGAAGTAATGACGCAACTTCCTCGAGGCCATAAGGAGGCCGAAGTGCAATTTCTGCACACCGGAGTACCTTGATCTAGCCCCCTGCAAGAGGGAGCTGACAAAGTAAACCGGGTGTTGCGTCATATTCTTCTTCTGCACTATTTCATTCGGTTGCGTCGCTTCTACTTCGCCAGCGCCAGACTCTGCCGGGGGCCTTGCCTTAACGGCACCAGGCCCTGCCAGGGGGGAGCTCCGGTTTGCCATCCGCAAGCCCTGCTGTTGCCATTGCCTCTTCGTCGACCTCCCTCTGCGCCACTAGTGCGGCGCTGATCACTTGGTTCGTTGCCGCTAGATATAGCAGCAACGGTACTTGTGGTTTAGGCGCAACCAGTATTGGTTTAGAGGAGAGGTACTTCTTCAAATCCTGCAGGGCCGCCTCGGCCTCTGGGGTCCATTCCATTGGGCCTGCCTTTTTCAAGATTTTGAAAAATGGAAGGGTGCGTTCAACAGACTTGGAGATGAATCTGCTCATGGCGGCAACGCAGCCAGCGAGCCGACGTACATCCTTAATCCGCTTAGGTGCATCGATCTGCTCAATGGCCTTGATCTTGTCTGGATTCGCCTCGACCCCACGCTGTGACACAAAGAACCCGAGAAGTTTGCCAGACGGAACGCCGAAGACACACTTCTCAGGATTCAGCTTGAGGTTGATCTTGCGCAAATTTGCAAATGTCTCTTCCAAATCTTGTATGAGCGTTGCCCTATCCTTGGTTTTGACCACTATGTCATCCATATAAGCTTCCATGTTTCTATGTAGCTGGGGCTCAAAACCAATTTGTACTACTCTTGCAAACGTTGAGCCAACACGCTTCAACCCGAAAGGCATTCGTAAGAAACAATATGTACCACATGGGGTGATGAATGCTGTCTTCTCTTCATATTCGTTCGCCATGAACGTCTGGTGGTATCCTGAGTAGGCTTCAAGGAACAATAACAAGTCGCACCCGGCCGTGGAGTCAGCAATATGGTCAATGCACGGCAACGGGAAAGGGTCCTTCGGACAGGCCTTATTAATATCTGTGTCATCAATACACAACCTCCACTTCCCATTTGCCTTGCGCACCACCACCGGATTGGCCAACCATGTCGGATGAAGTACTCCCCTCACTAGGCCTGCTGCTTCTAACTTCCTGATCACCTCCGTGATGAACTCCTGCCTTTCCAAAGCTTGCTTCTTGACCTTCTGCTTGATGGGTCGTGCATGAGGACAGACATCAAGATGGTGCTCAATCACCTCCCTAGGAATGCCGGGGATGTCGGATGCTCGCCATGCAAACACATCGACATTCGCCCGCAGGAAGGTGATGAGCACACCTTCCTATTTGCTGTCAAGGGGGGAGCTTATGGTGAAAGCCCCTCCCGTGCCATCCTCCTTGACGGACACCTTCTTGGTCTCTGGTGGTGCAACTCTGGATTTCTTGCTCTTGCCGACAGAGACATCTGGCACGTCCTTGATGGGAGCACAACACTCCAAAGAGGTGTGCTTGCCGGAGTGGGTGCGAGAGGTCTTGCCGGTCTTCTTCCCTCCCGGGGCTTTGGTGGCAGGAGCAAGGCCTTGGAGGCAGTTGCTGCAACTGCCTCCCGGTAGAGTTGGTCAGCGCTGATCAGCGCATCCTTCTTGTCGGAGGGGACAGTGATGATAGTCATTGGCCTAGGCATCTTCAGCGTGTTGTAGGCGTAATGTGAGGCCGCCATGAACTTAGCTAGTGTCGGGTGTCCGAGGATCCCGTTGTAGGGCAAGGGGATCTCAACTACATCGAAAACAATCCTCTCCGCCCTATAGTTTAACTCACCTCCAAACATCACGGGCAGCGTGACCTTGCCCTTTGGCTGACTCCTTCCCGGGTTGACCCCTTGAAATGTGCCCGTCTCTTCGAGGTCTCCATCAGGAATCTGCAGCCTTTTGATCACAACAAGCGAGATCAAGTTCAGACCGGCCCCGCCGTCAACTAGCATTTTTGTCACCTTGAGGTTGCGTATCGTTGGTGAGACCAACAACGGCAAACACCCGACCGTAGTTGTGCGATCAGGGTGATCCTCAGTGTCAAAAATGATAGGCGTGCTGGACCACTTCAGTGGCTTTCGAGCATCGAATGATGGTTCCGCTGCTGTGATCTCACGCGTCCATTGCTTGAGCTAGTGGTGAGAGGTGTGCAGCGAGGCGCTACCATCGACGCACATGGCCTCCGTAGCCTTCTGGAACTTATGCTCACCAGACTCGTCGTCCTCATCATGACCGTCGTCTTCCTGCTTCTTGTCGCGGCCCCGTGCGGGCCTCTCTGGCTGGTTATCCTTGCCGCGGCGACCCCCTTGGCCACCACGCTTCTTGCCGGATCCTTCGGCACCATCCTGACCCTTATCCTTGTCCCGCCTCTCATACTCAGCTTTTTTGCTTCTCAGCAAGCAGCTCAACTTGTCGGCAATTCTGGAGGTTGTGGTCCTTGGTGTAGTGGATCTTGCAGTACTACTTGTCGGAGCCTCCTGGCTTGTCGGCAGCTGCCAAGGCCCGGCAAGTGGCGCACCCGACAATTTCCTTGCCAGGGTCGTCTGCCTTGGCCTTTTTGGCAGTGTCGGTGTCCTCGAATTCCTCGATGGCAAGCGCGGTCTTGCCCTTGCACTTCCTATTGCAATGCCGGCCCTTCTTTGTCGGGGCGGTTGTGTCTTCGTCTGTGGAGTCGGTTTCCGCACCAGCGTCCTCGCCGGGGTACTTCCTCCCCTCTTCAGCTCGAGCGCACCTATCGGCCAGGCTACATCTTTGACCTTGTTCATCGCCAGCTCTTCACGCATCTTGTAGTTGCGCACATTCTGATGGAATGCGCTAATCACAATGGCAGGATGAACATCTGGGATGTTGTACTGCACCCGGCTGAACCTCTGTATGTACTTGTGCAAGTTTTCACCTTCCTTCTGGGGGATGATATGCAAATCGCTTTCCTGGCCATGAGCTTGGTGGCCTCCAGTGAAGGCGCCAATGAACTCATGACACAAATTCAGCCAAGAAGAAATGGAATCCGTCGGCAAGTGCATCAACCATGACATGAAATTGGGTTTAAGCGCCAACGGGCAGTAATTGGCAAGCACCTTGTCGTTGCGAGCACCAGTAGCTTGCATCATGATGGTCTAGATGCTGAGGAACTCCGACGGGTGGGTCTTGCCGCTATACTTCTCGCCAACTTCGGGCTTGAACGTGCGGTGGGAGGGCCACTGGAACTGCCGCAGCTCACGGGTAAAGGCTAGGCAACCCACCTCGTAGGGTAGGCCGCCAGAGCCTCCCGGTGCTGGGTGGTCCATAGTGGGCCCCGCCCGCCTATCCGACTGGTGGTGTCCTTCGCACAGGCGCTCGATGGTGGTTCGAGCGTCTTCATGGGCTCGATCCTGAAGAACTTGGCGCTGATCGTGGTGGGTCCGTGGGTCGGACGATGCTATGGAAATGTTATCACAAGCGTCATCACGACAGACCGACACCCACGGTGGCTGGCGTGGTGGAGGAGAGTGCACCGTGGCTGCAGCACCTCCGGCCCTTCCACCACTGGCATGCGGTGGCTCGACGGAGCGCCGGCCTGAGGGCCCCACTGGTCGCGGCTCATCTTTGTTGGCAGCGCCGATGAGGCTCCAGATGGCGGCTCTCCACTCGTCGAACTTTTCTGCAGCAGGAGGAAAGTCGAGGAGCAACTGCGCGCGCGCCAAAGCTTCTGCTGCCATGGGTGGCGGTGAAAGCTGTGTGGACCATGATGTGCTCCGACTTCTCACCAGGTTAGAAGCAGCTCTATCACAACCTTGCGACTATGCGCGATTTTTGCCAACGCCTTGGTGTGCATGCTGGCCTCCTATGTCCCGCGGATGAGGCGCATGACTCTTCCCACGGCGGCACGCGGGGTCACCGGTGTGGTGACGCTGCTCGTCGCGCACAACCTGGTAAGAGCGCATCGTGGGCGCCGGTGTAGGCGTCTTGGAAGTCGCCGCGACGCCCATGGGTGGCACGACGCCGCCCTTGGAGGGCCCCGCGCCGTCTGTGGGGGGCCCGGCTCCATCTCTGGATTTGGCGGCATGAAGCCCGTCGTCTCGCGCACGAATGACGCCGCTCGCCAGGCTTTGACTGCCAGAGCGATGTGGGTGTTCGCGGGCCGCGCCTCGGCTTCCGTCCGCGATAGCCCCACCACTTGCCCACACTGGTACGGGCCGTTCGGCTCCCGACGAACCGATCACCGTGATCGTCTTGTTCTTGGGAGACATGGCGATGAAGAACTGCTAAGCTAACCGCTAGACCGGATTTGCACAACAGCGCCCCCTACCTGGCGCGCCAGTGATGTCGGTGGGAACAACACCTATGGGATCACCGGGACCCCTTCTACGGTTGTCGGGCACAGAGGTGTGCAAAGAGTGGGTCTAGTAGCTAACGCAATGATCGTTTGCCCAGGTTCAGGCCGCAAGGATGCGTAATACCCTAGTCCTGCTTTGGTGTATATTTGAGTGTTCTTGAGCTTCCGAACTAGCTGCGGTGCGTGCACAGTACAAAAGGTCCGAATCCTTCTCCAGTACGCCTCGGGCCTCCTTTTATAGTCAAAAAGAGGTCGCCACAGTGGCACACGGGAGGTGGAAAGGTAAATAGTGTACAAGATTATCGCCTATCATTACGGGATAAGGCGCATTAAATGCGCACCTTAGGTATCCTGTTGCTTTATTGGGGACGGTAACGAGGCCCGTCCCATCCGTCGCCATTCCGTCTCGCTCCTACGCATGTCCATGCCAATGAGGCATGCAGCGCCATGTAAGCTGGTAGGCTACTGAGATGGCGTGGTGGTAGGGTCTTCACGAAGATCTGCATGCCACCACATAGGTCCTTGCTGAGTTGGCCTGGAGGCCGCGCCTCGCCACGCAGGTGCCTGCCCAGCTGGATGGGCTGGCAGCTACATGGGAATGGCGGTGGGGTCTTGGCAGACGTGGGCCTGGCTGTGGCCCCGCAGGTGTCCTCGGCAAGGGTCTTGTCGTGGCATCGTGGTCTTCCCCGGCAAGGAACTTGCCGGCGGTCTCGTGGATTTCCTCGGCAAGGATCTTGCCGAGGATCGTTGTCTTCTGGTCCTCATCCAATCTTGTGTGCCTATGATCTTCTGGAAGATCTGCATGCCACCATGGAGGTGCCTCCCAAGCCTTGGTTCCAATGTGGATGATGGTTTTGGAACCCTTGGGCTCAGCGGTGGTGCGCTTTGTTGGCATTGGGCAAGTTGCCCCGGCAAGGCTCTTGCCGGGGCTGCGGAGGCCGCCCCAGCAAGGGTCTTGCCGAGGGAGTCCACCTCACCCTCTTGCTCTTTGTGTCTTCTGGTCTTGGCGTTGTTCTGGTTGCCTTGTGCTTTTGCTTCTTCTGCCCCGCCGGGTATGGCCGCAGGCGTGGCTCTAATTGTCCGTGCACAAGTAAAGGGGTACAAAAGAGAGCCCCTACTTTCGTGCACCAAAAACGTTCACTAACTAGCGAACCCAAAAAACCAATCTAAACCGTCGAACCGAAAAGTAAACCGATAAAACCCTAAAAAATTGATCTAGGTTTTATAACTAAAACCGGCGGGCGGCGGCGGTTTCCAGCAAACGGAGGCTCCGATGAAGCAAAGTGCGGCGGCCGCGCGGGACAGCGACGCCGGCGGCGGCAGCGTGTGCTACGTCTTGAGGTTGCGTTGGTTTTCCCCGAAGAGGAAGGGATGATGCAGCAGAGTAGCGTAAGTATTTCCCTCAGTTTTTGAGAACCAAGGTATCAATCTAGTAGGAGGCCACGCTCAAGTCCCTCATACCTGCACAAAACGATAGCTACTCGGAACCAACGTGATTAGGGTTGTCAATCCCTTCACGGTCACTTACGAGAGTGAGATCTGATAGATATAATATTTTTGGTATTTTTGGTATAAAGATGCAAAGTAAAAAGTAAAAGCAAAGTAAAAAAGCAAGGCAAGATTAAAGTGATGGAGATTGATATGATGAGAATAGACCCGGGGGCCATAGGTTCACTAGTGGCTTCTCTCAAGAGCATAAGTATTCTACGGTCGGTGAACAAATTACTGTTGAGCAATTGACAGAATTGAGCATAGTTATGAGGATATCTAGGCATGTTCATGTATATAGGCATCACGTTTGTGACAAGTAGATCGAAACGATTCTGCATCTACTACTATTACTCCACTCATCGACCACTATCCAGCATGCATCTAGAGTATTAAGTTAAAAACAGAGTAACGCCTTAAGCAAGATGACATGATGTAGAGAGATAAATTCATGCAATATGAAATAAACCCCATCTTGTTATCCTCGATGGCAACGATACAATACGTGCCTTGCTGCCCCTTCTATCACTGGGAAAGGACACCGCAAGATCGAACCCAAAGCTAAGCACTTCTCCCATGGCAAGAACTACCAATCTAGTTGGCCAAACCAAACGGATAATTCGAAGAGACTTGCAAGGATAACCAATCATACATAAAAGAATTCAGAGAAGATTCAAATATTATTCATAGATAGACTTGATCATAAACCCACAATTCATCGGTCTCCACAAACACACCGCAAAAAGAAGATTACATCGAATAGATCTCCACAAGAGAGGGGGAGAACTTTGTATTGAGATTCAAAGAGAGAGAAGAAGCCATCTAGCTACTAACTATGGACCCGAAGGTCTGAGGTAAACTACTCATACTTCATCGGAGAGGCTATGATGATGTAGAAGCCCTCCGTGATGACGGCCCTCTTCCGGCGGAGCTCCGGAACAGGCCCCAAGAAGGGATCTCGTGGATACAGAAAGTTGCAGCGGTGGAATTAGGTTTTTGGCTCCTGTTCTGATCGTTTGGGGGCACGTGTGTATATATAGGAGGAAGAAGTACGCCGGAGGAGCATCGAGGGGCCCAAGTGGTAGGGGGCGCGCCCTAGGGGGGGGGCGCCCCCCACCGTCGTGACCGCCTCTTTTGTTCCTTGGAGCAGGGTCCAAGTCTCCTGGATCACGTTCGGTGAGAAAATCACGTTCCCGAAGATTTTATTCCGTTTGAACTCCGTTTGATATTCCGTTTCTTCGAAACACTGAAATAGGCAAAAAAAATAACAATTCTGGGCTGGGCCTCCGGTTAATAGATTAGTCCCAAAAATAATATAAAAGTGGAAAATAAAGCCCAGTATAGTCCAAAACAGTAGATAATATAGCATGGAGCAATCCAAAATTATAGATACGTTGGAGACGTATCAGGCATCCCCAAGCTTAATTCCTGCTCGTTGTCGAGTAGGTAAATGATAAAAAGAGAATTTTTGATGCGGAGTGCTACTTGGCATAATTTCAATGCAAATCTTCTTAATTGTGGTATGAATATTCAGATTAGAAAGATTCAAGACAAAAGTTTATATTGACATAAAAATAATAATACTTCAAGCATACTAATAAAGCAATTATGTCTTCTCAAAATAACATGGCCAAAGAAAGTTATCCCTACAAAATCATATAGTCTGGCTATGCTCTATCTTCACCACACAAAATATTTAAATCATGCACAACCCCGATGACAAGCCAAGCAATTGTTTCATACTCTAACTTTTTCAAAACTTTTTCAATCTTCACGCAATACATGAGCGTGAGCCATGGATATAGAAGTATAGGTGGAATAGAATGGTGGTTGTGGAGAAGACAAAAAGGAGAAGATAGTCTCACATCAACTAGGCATATCAACGGGCTATGGAGATGCCCATCAATAGATATCAATGTGACTGAGCAGGGATTGCCATGCAACGGATGCACTATAGCTATAAGTATATGAAAGCTCAAAAAGAAACTAAGTGGGTGTGCATCCAACTTGCTTGCTCATGAAGACCTAGGGCAATTTGAGGAAGCCCATCATTGGAATATACAAGCCTAGTTCAATAATGTAAAATTCCCACTAGTATATGAAAGTGATAACATGAGAGACTCTCTACTATGAAAATCATGGTGCTACTTTGAAGCATAAGTGTGGTAAGAGGATAGTAACATTGTCCCTTCTCTATTTTTCTCTCATTTTTTTATCTGGGCCTTTTCTCTTCTTTTTTATGGCCTCTTTTTATTTGGGCTTCTTTGGCCTCTTTTCTTTATTTTTCGTCCGGAGTCTTATCCCGACTTATGGGGGAATCATAGTCTCCATCATCCTTTCCTCACTGGGACAATGCTCTTATAATGATGATCATCACACTTTTGTTTTTCTTATAACTCAACAATTACAACTCGATACTTAGAACAAAATATGAATCTATGTGAATGCATCCGGCGGTGTACCGGGATATGCAATATGACAATGATGGAGTGTGTCATGATGAACTAGATGGTGGAAAGTTGCATGGCAATATATCTCGGAATGGCTATGGAAATGCCATAATAGGTAGGTATGGTGGCTGTTTTGAGGAGGGTATATGGTAGGTGTATGATACCGGCGAAAGGTGCGCGGTATTAGAGAGGCTAGCAAAGGTGGAAGGGTGAGTGCAAAAATCTAGAAGTTATCAAAGCAAAGTATTACGCGCATGCTCCTAGGGGGATAGATTGGTAGGAAAATACCATCGCTCATCCCCGACCGCCACTCATAAGGAAGACAATCAATAAATAAATCATGCTCCGACTTCATCACAAAACGGTTCACCATACGTGCATGCTACGGGAATCACAAACTTTAACACAAGTATTCTTTAAATTCACAACTACTCAACTAGCATGACTTTAATATTATCACCTCCATATCTCAAAACAATTATCATGCTTCAATCTTTTCTTAGTACTCAACACACTCAAAAGAAAGTTTCACAAATCTTGAATACCAAGCATATTATTATTAAGCAAATTACCATGCTATTAAGAGACTCTCAAAATAATCTAAGTGAAGCATGAGAGATCAATAGTTTCTTTAAGACAAATACACCACCATGCTCTAAAAGATCTAAGTGAAGCACATAGAGAAAAATTATAACACTCAAAAGATATAAGTGAAGCACATAGAGCAAAACTACTTAGCTCAAAAGATATAAGTGAAGCACATAGAGTATTCTATCAAATTTTAATTCATGTATGGCTCTCTCAAAATGTGTGTACAGAAAGGATGATTTTGGTATACTAAGACAAAAAGACACAAATAATACAAGACACTCCAAGCAAAACACAAATCATGTGGGTGAATAAAAATATAGCTCCAAGTAAGTTACCGATGGAAGTGGATGAAAGAGGGGATGCTTTCCGGGGCATCCCCAAGCTTTGACTTTTTGGTGTCCTTGGATTATCTTGGGGGTTCCATGGGCATACCCAAGCTTAGGCTCTTGCCACTCCTTGTTCCATGATCCATCAAAAGAAATCACCCAAAACTTGAAAACTTCACAACACAAAACTCAAAATAGAAAACTCGTGAGCTCCGTTAGCGAAAGAAAACAAAAGACCACTTCAAGGTACTGTAATGAACTCATTCTTTATTTATATTGGTGTTAAACCTACTGTATTACAACTTCTCTATGGATTATAAACTATTTTACTAGCCATAGATTCACCAAAATAAGCAAACAACACACGAAAAACAGAATCTGTCAAAAACAGAATAGTCTGTAGTAATCTGTAGCTAGCGCAAGATCTGGAACCAAAACAATTCTAAAATAAATTTCTGGACGTGAGGAATTTATCTATTAATCATCTGCAAAAATAATTAACTAAATAGCACTCTCCGAATAAAAATGACAGCAGCTCTCATGAGCGCTAAAGTTTCTGTTTTTACAGCAAGTTCAACAAGACTTTCCCCAAGTCTTCCCAACGGTTCTACTTGGCACAAACACTAATTAAACACAAAAAACAAAACCAAAACAGAGGATAGATAATTTATTTATTAATAAGAAGGAGCAAAAGGCAAGGAATAAAAATAAAATTGGGTTTCCTCCCAACAAGTGCTATCGTTTAACGCCCCTAGCTAGGCATAAAAGCGAGGACAGATCTAGGTATTGCCATCTTTGGTAGGCAATCCATAAGTGGCTCTCATGATAGTTTCATATGGTAATTTTATTTTCTTTCTTGGAAAGTGTTCCATGCCCTTTTTAATGGAAATTGAAATCTAATATTCCCTTCTTTCATATCAATAATCGCACCAACCATTCTAAGGAAAGGTCTACCAAGAATAATAGGGCAAGAAGGATTGCAATCTATATCAAGAACAATGAAATCTACGGGCACATAATTCCTATTTGCAACAATAAGAACATCATCAATCCTTCCCATAGGTTTCTTAATAGTGGAATCCGCAAGATGCTAGTTTAGAGAGCAATCATCAAAATTACGGAAATCTAGTAAATCACACAAAGTCTTGGGGATAGTAGAGACACAAGCACCCAAATCACACAAAGCATAAAAATCATGATCTTTAATTTTAATTTTAGTAGTTGGTTCCCACTCATCATAGAGTTTTCTAGGGATAGAAACTTTCAACTCAAGTTTTTCTTCATAAGATTGCATCAAGGCATCAATAATATGTTCGGTGAAGGCTTTATTTTGACTATAAGCATGTGGAGAATTTACCACGGATTGCAACAAGGTAATACAATCAATTAAAGAGAAACTTTCATAATTAAATTCCTTGAAATCCAATATAGTGGGTTTAGCAACATCTATATTTTATTTCTTTCAATCCCACTTTCATCAATTTCATTGTTAAGATCTAAATACTCTGAATTTTTAGAATGCCTTCTAGGTAAAGGAAGATCATATTCAGTTTCATCAAGATTCATATTGCAAAACAAAGATTTAATAGGGGACACATCAATAACTTTTAGATCTTCATCTTGATTTTCATAGGAATTGGAGGAACACGCTTTAATAAAGGCATCTTTGGAAGCACGCATCCTAGCGGTTCTTTCCTTGCACTCATCAATGGAAATTCTCATGGCTTTGAGAGACTCATTGATATCATGCTTAGGAGGAATAGATCTAAGCTTTAAAGAATCAATCTCAAGAGAAATTCTATCAATGTTCCTAGCCAAGTCATCAACTTTAAGCAATTTCTCTTCAAGCAAGGTATTAAAATTCTTTTGTGAATTCATAAACTCTTTAACACTATTCTCAAATTTAGAGGGCATCTTATTATAATTTCCATAAGAGTTGTTGTAGGAATTCCCATAATTATTACAAGGATTACTAGGATATGGCCTAGGATTAAAATTCCCTCTATAAGCGTTGTTACCAAAATTATTCCTAGCAACAAAATTCACATCCATAGATTCATTGTTATTCTCAATCAAAGTAGACAAAGGCATAACATTAGGATCAGAAGAAACACTCTTAATAGCAAATAATTTCATAAGTTCATCCATCTTTCCACACAAAACATTGATTTCTACTATCGCATGCACTTTTTTATTAGAAGATCTTTCAGTATGCCATTGGGAATAATTAACCATAATATTATCCCGGAGTTTAGTAGCATCTCCTAAAGTGATTTCCATAAAAGTGCCTCCTGCGGACGAATCTAAAAGATTTCTAGAAGCAAAATTCAATCCGGCATAAAATTTTTGTATAATCATCCACAAATTCAAATTGAGCATAATTATGAGAATATCTAGGCATGATCATGTATATAGGCATCACGTCCGTGACAAGTAGATCGAAACGATTCTGCATCTACTACTATTACTCCACTCATCGACCGCTATCCAGCATGCATCTAGAGTATTAAGTTAAAAACAAAGTAACGCCTTAAGCAAGATGACATGATGTAGAGAGATAAATTCATGCAACATGAAATAAACCCCATCTTGTTATCCTCGATGGCAACGATACAATACGTGCCT
The DNA here is from genome assembly GCF_003073215.2 of Triticum urartu. Classification (NCBI taxonomy): domain Eukaryota; kingdom Viridiplantae; phylum Streptophyta; class Magnoliopsida; order Poales; family Poaceae; genus Triticum; species Triticum urartu. Next base: position 88,777,316 of record NC_053026.1, read on the forward strand.
TGCTGCCCCTTCTGTCACTGGGAAAGGACACCGCAAGATCGAACCCAAAGCTAAGCACTTCTCCCATGGCAAGAACTACCAATCTAGTTGGCCAAACCAAACGGATAATTCGAAGAGACTTGCAAAGATAACCAATCATACATAAAAGAATTCAGAGAAGATTCAAATATTATTCATAGATAGACTTGATCATAAACCCACAATTCATCGGTCTCAACAAACACACGCAAAAAGAAGATTACATCGAATAGATCTCCACAAGAGAGGGGCAGAACTTTGTATTGAGATTCAAAGAGAGAGAAGAAGCCATCTAGCTACTAACTATGGACCCGAAGCTCTGAGGTAAACTACTCACACTTCATCGGAGAGGCTATGATGATGTAGAAGCCCTCCGTGATGACGGCCCTCTTCCGGCGGAGCTTCGGAACAGGCCCCAAGATGGGATCTCGTTGATACAGAAAGTTGCGGCGGTGGAATTAGGTTTTTGGCTCCTGTTCTGATCGTTTGGGGGTACGTGTGTATATATAGGAGGAAGAAGTACGCCGGAGGAGCATCGAGGGGCCCACGAGGCAGGGGGGCACGCCCCCCACCCTCGTGACCTCCTATTTTGTTCCTTGGAGCAGGGTCCAAGTCTCCTGGATCACGTTCGGTGAGAAAATCACGTTCCCGAAGATTTTATTCCGTTTGGACTCCGTTTGATATTCCATTTCTTCGAAACACTGAAATAGGAAAAAAAGAACAATTCTGGGATGGGCCTCCGATTAATAGGTTATTCCCAAAAATAATATAAAAGTGGAAAATAAAGCCCAATATAGTCCAAAATAGTAGATAATATAGCATGGAGCAATCAAAAATAATAGATACGTTGGAGACGTATCAGCGTGCAGTGGCGGGCGGCAGGCGGCTGCAGCGGCGAGTGGGCGGCGGCGGCAGCGTGCAGCGGCGGCGGGCGGCAGGTGGCGGCGGCGACTGTGGTCAGGGCGAGGTGGGGAGGAGGCGGCGGGGTTGGCAGCTTTAAAGGGGGGCAGGGAGGTGCTGTCTTGGGCGAGGTGGCGCCCGGTCGGACCGGGAGTCATGCCCCGGCCGAACTTGGGCGGCGGCGGCGGCTCGGTCTCCCCGCATGGGACGAAGGCGGCGCGGGAGTGGGCCGGCCTGCTCGGCTGGGCCTTCAGCCCAGTCGGGCAGGAAGTTTTTTTTTAAATAAAATTTCGCCTAAAGAAAATCCTAATAAAATATAAAAAAAATTAATAATACCAGAAACAATTTTCATCGCCTAAATCTATTATTTAGAACAAAGTGAACATTTTTCTGGCCTAAAAATGCATATTTTTTTCTAAATTCAAATAAAATAGCAAATAAAATCCAAATAAAATATAAATTTGATTTAAAAATTTTCTCATCCACTATTCCTCTCTTTTGAAGAATTCATATTATCTTCACTCTTTTATTTATAATATTGGAAATAACTGGAGAGAAAACAAATTAAAATCAAATTGATCCTCTTTTCAAATCTGAGAAAATTCAAATATGAAAATTTATGAAATCCCCAACTCTCTCCTTGGGTCCTTGAGTTGCTTAAGATTTCTTGGATCACAACCAAAATGCAAATAAAATATGATATGCATACGATGACCTATGTATAACATCCAAATTGAAAATTGGGATGTTACACACACTCGCATATTAGCTACACCCAATGCTCAAGTACGATCATAGTGCCCCTTAGTTGGTGCTTTATAAGAGAAGATGGAGACTCAACTAAAAAATAAAAATTGCATAAATTAAATAGAAAGGTCCTACGCGGAGGGAAGTGGGGATTTGTAGAGGTGCTAGAGCTCAAAGCGAAAAAGATAGAGATAAAACATTTTGGGTGGCATGCTTTTCCTGTCAACGAAAACAATCAAGTAGTTCCCAATACTTTCCATGCTAGATATATCATAGGCGGTTCCCAAACAGAAAATAAAGTTTTTTCCTTTTCCACCATACTTCCACATTCCACGGCTAACCGAATCCATGGGTGTCGTCCATAGCAATACTTTCCAAGGAATTTATTATTTGACAACATAAAGTAATTTCATTTTTCATTTCGGGACCGGGAATCCCTAATACCTTTTCCGTACTCTCGTGCAATGACAAGTGAATAACCACTCATCTTGAGAATAACACATCTAGCATGGAAATATATTAGCCACCCCCTACCGTTTCATGAGCGGTAGGAGCACACAAAAGAGAAATTTATTTTGAAAATTAGAGATGGCACATACATATTTGCTTAGAACGGCAAAAGAATACCGCATATAGGTAGGTTTAGTGGACTGATGTGGCAAAAACTGGTTTAAAGGATTTTGGATGCATAAGTAGTGATCATACTTATTGCAAATGAAGGCTAGCAAAAGATTGAGAAGCATCCAACCAAGAAATGAAAAATCTGATAAGTGAGCATTAAGCATAACTAACACCGAATAATGCACCACAAGTAGGATGCAATTTCATTGCATAACTATTGACTTCCGTGCTTGCATAGGGAATCACAAACCTTAACACCAATATTCTTACTAAAGCATAATTACTCATCAACATGACTCACATATCACTACACTGGTACGCGTCAGTGCTATACAAACAGTTTTTAACCCCTTTCTGCGATGGCATTTGGGACCGTCCCCAAGTGAGTGTGGGCGATAGGATGTCCTTCCCACATGACCCAGAAACCGTCGGGGATATGGAGCAATGATCCAGAGGCCTTCCAAAATGTAATCGTGTGCGATGCAACACACACTAAATTCTTTTGCACGTGTGGTATCGGTGATTAAATGTTTCTTATGACGCAGTGAAACCATACGGTCTGTCATAATGATCCATTTGGGAAACAGTATGTAAGGCACACATGCCAACATATGAACTGTGTGTGATTTGTGCCCCATCGCATATGAGTTTTCTGCATAACCCGTCTGCAATGCAAGACTCCATCACACATGTTTCCCAACAATTACCGTCTGCGATAATGTTCTATCACAAATGGTGCAGGAGCCCCTTCGCACACATACAAGTGCTGCAAACCGTTTGTGATTTGTTGGGTATCACCGACGGTTGCCGCAAGAGTGACGTGTGCTTTTTCTTTGGGATCCCACACGTTTCCTGAAAAATTACGACTGGGATTGTATTTTACATTGGGCACGGTTTACTCCGAGTTCTCATGTGCGATAATGCGATATCACAAACGGTTCTGGAGACCCTACGCACAAGTAGTAGTGCTGCAAATCATTTGCGATCTGCTGTGTATCACCGATGGTTCTGCTATGATTGACGTATGCTTCCCGATGCGGATCACGCACACTCATCTAGTTGAACCGTGTGCGGAGCAATTGCTAGATTAAAACAAAAATATCCCATTTTGAATCAGCATGCAGAAAGCAAATTCGCCACAATGTTCAATTGAACAAATAAATAAAAATATCACATTTTGAATCGGCACGCAAAAAGAAAATTCACCACAATATTCAATTGAACAAATAAACAAAAATATCCCATTTTGAATCAGCACGCAAAAAGCAAATTCGCCACAATATTCAATTGAACAAATAGTGTCCACAGGAAGAACATTCATCAGATTTTGCAATAATTGCAATTGAACATATGGTAGCTAAATTCCAATGATTTGTCCACACATATATGCATTACATAATTAATCATAGTGTATGAAATACGAAGATCTCATCAGATGGAAAACAGTGGATCAGTGCGTATATGTTTAGCGGCTAATTCTTACTCAATGTTTCAGGAGAAGGCATGCTGAGATCTTCATTATCACCAGTGGGATTAATGTAGTGATCCAGGAAGAAGTCGCTGATAAATCTCCGAACCATCAGCAATTCACCAGCCGAGAGCGGTTCAGGGGTCCTCGGTTTTAAGATGAGCTACAGTATTTTTAAGATCAGAATGTGCCATATGAGTGGAGTAGAAGGTATTAATTAAGATAGACTTACTGGTACTAATTTGCGAGGATCGTCACAACTATCAGCAGATTTGCAGATGGAGATCATGTGTCTACAAATATAGTATCCACAAAGGTTGGTCCCTGCTTCTTGCTGAGGACACTAAATTTTTTTTGTACAGAATTAGTCATGTATTTGCCCTATTAGGAACAACCTAACCAGTGTTAGATGTATTATTTTTTCTTTCGACAAAATAGAAAGAGGTTTATTTAGAAGCTTGAACATTTGACTAGCGTAAGAAAAGGTATTTGCAGACTGTTGGATAAATTTTCCGAAAATAACGGATTTCAGTGTGTTATCGGAGAAACGATCTCGTGCTGCAGAGGTAGTTCCCTCTTGAACAGGTTCCCTGGTTTAGTTTTCCACAATGTGAGCACACTGCAAATGATGATGAATTTTGAAAACAACAATTATTGAACCAGATATAAATGCAAATTAATTTCAACATCATAGAATTCAAAACCTATCCATGAATTGCTGAAGATGCGTCAGATCCTGAGCGTTTGTTGACTCTCTGAGAGAATCGATGTAGTAAACCGGGTTCTTGTTTGGAATAATGAATAAAAATATGCAGTGATTGCTTGATGTCTACTACACAACCTTCTTCTTGTAGACATTGTTGGGCCTCCAAGTGAAGAGGTTTGTAGGATAGTAGCAAATTTCCCTCAAGTGGATGACCTAAGGTTTATCAATCCGTGGGAGGCGTAGGAGGAAGATGGTCTCTCTCAAACAACCCTGCAACCAAATAGCAAAGAGTCTCTTGTGTCCACAACACACCCAATATAATGGTAAATTGTATAGGTGCACTAGTTCGGCGAAGAGATGGTGATACAAGTGCAATATGGATAGTAGATAAAGGTTTTTGTAATCTGAAAATATAAAAATAGCAAGTTAGTGAGTGGTAAAAGTGAGCGAAAACGGTATTGCAATGCGTTGAAACAAGGCCTAGGGTTCATACTTTCACTAGTGCAAGTTCTCTCAACAATAATAACATAATTGGATCATATAACTATCCCTGAACATACCACAAAGAGTCACTCCAAAGTCACTAATAGTGGAGAACAAACGAAGAGATTATCGAAGGGTACGAAACCACCTCAAAGTTATTCTTTCTGATCGATCTATTCAAGAGTCCGTAGTAAAATAACACGAAGATATTCTTTCCATTCAATCTAGCATAGAGTTCATACTAGAATAACAACTTAATACACAAATCAACCAAAATCCTAATGTCACCTAGATACTCCAATGTCACCTCAAGTATCCGTGGGTATGATTATACGATATGCATCACACAATCTCAGATTCATCTATTCAACCAACACCAAGAACTTCAAAGATTGCCCATTCTACCGGAGAGTCAAGACGAAAACGTGTGCCAACCCCTATGCTTAAGTTCATGATCTAGGTTTTCGGTGGCTACAGAGGCTTGCGGCGGCGGAACTCCCTATCTAGGTTATTTCCTGGAGGTTTCTGTATTTATAGGAATTTTTGGCGTCGATCTCACGCCAGGGGGGTCTCCGAGTCGTCCACGAGGGTGGAGGGCGCGCCCTACCCCCTGGGCTCGCCCTCCTATCTCGTGGACGGCTCGGGACTCTTCTGGCCCAACTATATTACTCCGGTGGCTTCTTTTGGTCCATTAAAAATCATCAAAAATTGGCACATCAATTGGACTCCGTTTGGTATTCCTTTTCTGTAAAACTCAAAAACAATGAAAAAATAGAAACTGGCACTGGGCTCTAGGTTAATAGGTTAGTCCCAAAAATCATATAAAATAGCATATAAATGCATATAAAACATCCTAGATGGATAATATAAATAGTATGGAACAATAAAAAATTATAGATACGTTGGAGATGTATCATTGCTACATATTAAGAAAGCCATGAACTTACGAATTATGTTGAAATCTGAAAGATAATCAGTGTATGCATGGTTGTTTACTTGACTTACCGGGCATGATATGGCCAGATAAATGATTCTGCATGGGACGTGTTTTCGAAGAGACGGATGACATTGTTAATGGCCCAGTCCCATAGGTCCTTACCATGTATTGTTGTGCCATTTGCTAATTCAGGATCTATGAAATACACACTCTCCCTTTTTCTTCTCTACGCGTTCAATCCCCTGAGAGGAATAAAATGCAGTTAGCTATTTATCATTTACAAAATTGTATGGAGAAGTTGATCAGAGTTTGTTAAGTACTTACAAAATCAGGCATCTAACAAGAGTGGCATTGAAGACGTTGAAATTGAAGAAGATATGTAAGTCCTCGAAACTCACATTGATGGAACCAACATCGTGTCGAAAATGATCTCTGTTGTAGTGGACTGGCAAACCATGAAGACCTGCTGACATCTGATCCATGCAATATTCATGTAACTCACGACAACTGGAGCTGCACTCATCAAAATATTCGCTAACAAGAAATGGCTGGCCATGGACGTAATTGCGTTCTTCAAGTATGTCTGCTTTACTTTTAGCAAGCAACAAATGTACTTCTTCATCATCCATGCTGTCAGAAATAATATTACTCCCCGATTCAAACAACCTGCTGTTAATTTGGTTCTGGGCGATGAGTGCTTTAAGTAAGAGGCAATCATTCTCTTTCCTCTTCACTTTCCCGCTGTGCTTCCTCAGGGGTGTAGCCTTTTTGGCCACTTCCTTCTTGGTACTTGAAGCATTTCTGGCAAAATGTTTGGTTGCCTGCAAGGTAGACTGCTGAGCAGACAATGAAGCTTGGACGGACTGCTTAGCAAATGGTTTATCTATGCCGGACCGCTAAGCTGGCGGTGCTGTTGTGACAAACTGTTGGGCTGCAGGAGTGGAGGCATCGGACTGCTGACCATGCGTTGAAGCTATGTCGGGTTTCTGCGCAGTTGGTGCCAACTTGTCGGTGTGTTGAGGATGCCATGCCAATGTGTTGGTTTGCTAAGCAGGAAGTGCTAATGCATTGGTATGCTGATCACGCAACTGTGGACCGATGGACTGATGAGCAGTCGGTTCTGGACCTACAGACTGCTTAGCAGGCGGTTCAAAAGCATCAGACTGCTTAACAGTCCGTTCCACTAGGTTGGTCTGCTGAGCATGTGTTGCAGCTGGGTCTCCCCCTGCTGCTTTAGTGGCCAGCATCTGAAATGGTGGTGCGTCTTCATAAGTTGTAGGCCTTACCACTGGCTGCTTTGGGGCAGAGGATGACATGGCATGTACGCCACTAAGTCGGGCCGACTGATCCCAGGTTGATGCATCAGCTCACAAGAGCTGCTGTGGCAAGGAGAGCGTCACCGGTTGAGGGGCAACAGTGGTTTCTCTTGGCGGGGCTTCAGGGATCTCATCGATGAACTCTATTTCCTTTCGTGGCCACTGGATGTGATGTAACAGTGTTTCTCCCAAGGTCCTTTGCTCATCGAAGTCTCCTAGGACATTCTTCAAGGCAAATTCATTGAATCCAGGCTTTACTTCACTCATGTAGCACTTCACACAGCCCGGCTTTAATGGCACATTGTCCAACAAGAGGCCATCTTCAAACAAGGGTGGGCAAACCCAAGCTGTTGCACATTTTAATGTACCTTCATAATGTGTAAGCACGCCCTTCAGTCTTGTAACATCCCAAATTTTCAATTTGGAATGTTATACATAGGTCATTCATGCATATCATATTTTATTGCATTTCGTTTCTAATCCTCGAAATCCTAAGCAACTCCAGGACCCTCGGAGAGAGTTGGGGATTTTCCCTCATTCTCAAATTTGAGTTTTTCAAATATTGGAACAAGGATCACTTTGATTTTAATTAATTTTCTCTCCAAAAATATTTCATATCAAAATATATGAGAGGAGATAATATGACTTCTCCAAAATAAATGAAATATTAGAGGAAAATATTAAAATCAAATAATTTATTTTATTTGGGTTTTATCGCTATTTTATTAGAATTAGGAAAAATATGCGTTTTCCAGAATTGCATTAGAGGCCCAAATAAATGTTCACCCTTTCCGGAGTATTTGTGGAGGACGGGGAAATTTTATTTCAGGATTTTTGGAGTCCGTTTAGTATTTCTTTTCTTTGTTTTTCTGCACGGAATTATTTAAAAAAAGTTACCACCTTACCAGGACATGTTCGCCTGGGACACCGACCCGGCCGGCCCTTTAAGAGGCGAGGCCTCGAGCCACCGCCAGCCCCAGCCCGCCCGTGCACCCCGCCAAACCCTAAGCCGCCGCTGAGGGAGTCCTGGATTAGGGGGTCCTCGGACAGCCGGACTATATACTTTGGCCGGACTGTTGGACTATGAAGATACAAGATTGAAGACTTCGTCCCGTGTCCGGGTGGGACTCTCCTTTGCGTGGAAGGCAAGCTTGGCAATTCGGATACATAGATGTCCTCCCTTGTAACCGACTCTGTGTAACCCTAGCCCCCTCCGGTGTCTATATAAACCAGAGGGTTTAGTCCGTAGGACAACAACAATCATAATCATAGGCTAGCTTCTAGGGTTTAGCCTCTACGATCTCGTGGTAGATCAACTCTTGTAATACTCATATCATTAAGATCAATCAAGCAGGAAGTAGGGTATTACCTCCATCGAGAGGGCCCAAACCTGGGTAAACATCGTGTCCCCCGCCTTTTGTTACCATTAGGCTTAGACGCACAGTTCAGGACCCCCTACCCGAGATCCGCCGGTTTTCTCACCGACATTGGTGCTTTCATTGGGAGTTCCACTATGCCGTCATGATAAGGGCTTGATGGCTCCTTCGATCATCGGCAAAGATGCGATCCAGGGTGAGGTTTTTCTCCCCGGACAGATCTTCGTATTCAGCGGCTTCGTACTGCGGGCCAACTCGCTTGGCCATCTGGAGCAGATCGAGAGATATGCCCCTGGCCATCAGGTCAAGTTTGGAAGCTTGAACTATACTGCCGACATCCACAGAGACTTGATCTTCGATGAATTCGAGCCCATGTTATGTGCGCTGCATAGTCACGACGAGCATGACTTAGCTCTGCTGTCGGACGGTGTTCGGGAGATCACACCTGTGGCCACTCCGGCCCTCAATCCGGAGCAGATCGTGCCGTCCGAGGACGGGTGGATAGACCCCGCCACAGAAGCCGCACACTTGGCGGCAATAGAGCCGAATACTGACTTCACCTCCTATGAGACCTGTGTTACCGGACCCTTGGATTCGTCCCTGGCCAGAGGCTCCGAACCGCTAGCGTCCGTGCCTATCCAATCTGATTGGGCACCGATCATGGAGTTTACCTCCGCTGATATTTTTTAGCACTCGCCCTTGGGCGATGTGCTAGACTCATTGAGGTCTCTCTCCTTGTTAGGAGATCCTCGTCCAAACTATGTTCGGCTCGAGTGGGAAGCGGACGATGAAGGAATTTGTTCCCCACCCACCACCCACTTAATAGCCACTGTCAACGACTTAACCGGCATGCTTGATTTCGACTGCGAAGACATCGACGGTATGGACGACGATGCAGGAGAAGAACAGGAACCACCGCCCACAGGGCGCTGGACAACCACCTCATCATATGATATATACATGGTGGACACCCCCAAAGAAAGCAATGGCAATAAGGCAACGGAGGATAATACCCTTGAGAAGCAATCCAAGCACCGGTGTCATCGACGCCGCTCTAAGCCCCGCCACAGCAAAAGCAGCGATACCGGCACAAGAGACAATAATGCTGCGGACAGTGCCGAAGACAAAGACAATCCCCTCCAGCCAGGCTTCGAGCGGGAGGATGGGCATACGAGCCCTAAGGAACAGGCGACAGACGGAGAATCAGGGGATGACAATTACATGTCCCTCTCTGAAGACGAGGTGAGCCTCGGTGACGAAGAATTCATCATGCTTGAGGATCCCGTTCAACAGGAGTGCTTCAAGTGCCAGCTTATAGCCACAGCAAAAATCCTGAAGAAAAAGCAACAGCAGCTTCAAGCTGATCAAGATCTGCTAGCGGATAGATGGAACGAGGTCCTGGCAGCTGAGGAAATCGAACCCGAGTGCCCAGCCAAAAGTCTCCCAAAGCGCAGGTTGCTACCCCAACTCGAGGAGGAAGAATTAAAGCCTACACTACCAGCGTATGATGCGGCTGACCGGCCACCTCGTGGCCGAGACAAAGCGGCATATCAGCCCGAAGTCCAGCCTGCACCCCGTCGCCAGTCAAACAAAACACCAAGGCCCGGGGCTACACGCAGGACCTGCGAGACGTATTGGAAAACAAAGCAGGACATACAAGATCGAACTACATATCACGGGGGCGTACCCCAACGCGTGACGACGACCGTCACGCCGGATATACTAAAAGCAAATACGGCCGGGCCAAATAAAGCACACAAGACTCGTATGAACTGCGTCTTGATATATCCCGGCACAGAGGCGCCGCACAGCCCCTATGCTTCACCGATGAAGTAATGGATCACGAATTCCCAGAAGGGTTTAAACCCGTAAACATTGAATCATATGATGGTACAGCAGACCCCGCGGTATGGATTGAAAATTTCCTCCTCCACATCCACATGGCCCGCGGTGACGATCTACATGCCATCAAGTACCTCCCACTAAAACTCAGGGGACCGGCTCGGCATTGGCTAAATAGCCTGCCGGCAAACTCCATTGGCAGTTGGGAGAACTGGGAAGACGCATTCCTTGACAACTTCCAGGGCACTTATGTGCGATCGCCGGATGCTGATGACTTGAGTCACATAACCCAATAGCCCGGGGAGTCAGCCAGGAAATTCTGGACTCGGGTTCTAACCAAAAACAACCAAATTGTCGACTGTTCGGATGCCGAAGCCTTAGCGGCATTTAAACATAACATCCGTGATGAGTGGCTCGCCCGACACCTCGGCCAAGAGAAGCTGAAGTCCATGGAAGCCCTCACGACACTCATGACCTGCTTTTGTGCGGGCGAGGACAGCTGGCTGGCTCGCAGCAACAACACATCTAAAAATCCTGGCAATTCAGATGCCAGAGATAGCAACGGCAAGCCACATCGCAACAGACACAAGCGCCGCAACAACGGTGACAATGCCGAAGACATGACAGTCAATGCCGGATTCACTGGCTCTAAATCCGGTCAGCGGAAAAAGGCATTCAAAAGAAGCAATCCAGGCCCATCCAGTTTGGACCGCATACTTGATCACTCGTGCCAAATTCACGGCACCCCCGATAAACCAGCCAACCACACCAACAGAGAATGCTGGGTGTTCAAACAGGGCGGCAAGTTGAATGCCGAAAACAAGGAAAAGGGGCTGCATAGCAACGACGAGGAGGAGCCTCGGCCGCCTAACACAGGAGGACAGAAGAAATTTCCTCCCCAAGTGAAAACAGTGAACATGATATACGCAACCCGTATTCCCAAGCGGGAACAAAAGCGTGCACTAAGGGACGTCTATGCGATGGAGCCAGTCGCCCCAAAGTTCAACCCATGGTCTTCTTGTCCGATCACTTTCGATAGCAGGCACCACCCTACCAGTATCCGTCATGGCGGTTCTGCCGCATTGGTCCTTGACCCCATAATCGACGGATTTCACCTCACTCGAGACCTTATGGACGGTGGCAGCAGCCTGAACCTGCTCTATCAGGATACAGTGCGAAAATGGATATCGATCCCTCAAGGATCAAACCCACAAAAACCACCTTTAAAGGTGTCATACCAGGTGTAGAGGCTTGTTGCATGGGCTCAATCACACTGGAAGTGGTCTTCGGATCCCGGGACAACATTCGAAGCGAGGAGTTGATCTTCGATATCGTCCCCTTCCGCAGTGGCTATCACACACTGCTCGGACGAACCGCATTCGCTAGATTCAATGCGGTACCGCATTATGCATGCCTCAAGTTCAAAATGCCAGGACCTCGTGGGGTTATAATAGTTAATGGAAACACAGAACGCTCGCTCCGTACGGAGGAGCACACTGCCGCCCTCGCAGCAGAAGTACAAAGCAGCCTTCTGAGGCAAACTGCTAATTCGGCAATAAAGCCCCCGGACACCTTCAAGCGAATCCGGAGTACCCTGCAACAGGATCGCCCGGCACGTTTTGAGCTCGCCTAGCAATTCAGCCTCCGTCCTAGTCCCAGTAAAGCAGCAAAATTTGCGCCACGCGTCCATAATTACGCACTCAAGATACCATGGGCATAGGCGGAGGCACGGCTATGGCACGGCCCACAATGCAGCTCAACCGCTTCAGGACCCATATATCTTTACCATTTTATTCCTTTCAGGACCCTATTCTATGAAGGCCCTCTCCGATACCCTGATTATCGGACCCATCACGGAAGGAAACACCAAGGAAGCAAGAAGCTTTGATGTACAAGGGAATTCCCCAAGTGGTCTATGATAACGATCGCTATAACTGTTTTACATACCCACACGCAGCCTGCCCTTGGACAGGACATGTCAAATAGTCCTATTTTTGCCTATTGCACTACTTGTATACATACGCTTTGACGTACCATTTAAATAACAATGCACAATGCTAGCTTGTTATTGCAATTCTTCATCTTTTTTCCCTATTTGCTTATTTATGACAAATTGCACCCATACATTCTGGTACGTCCAGTGCACCAAGGGCTTCAGTGTACCCCATAACACGGCAAGAAAAGTCCAAACACTTTCAACAGTGTGGCACCCCGAACTTATAGAATTATATGCATCAGCTCCGAATCATGTCTTGGGTCAATAGTTGGGTTTGCCCGGCTCCCATGTTTTGGTACCTTACGTTCCGCTATATCGGCTAAGGTAGCACTGGGAGAACTACTGCCATTGTGTCCTAGTTCTTCCGGATGAGCACCTCAGTAGAGAAAGCCGAACACTGACTGACATGATACGGCGAGAGCTGGTCGCTATTCGAGAGGTCTCAAATCCTTAAATATTTTTCCGCTTCGGGCGAGGAATCGGCCTTGTCCGATTTAGGCGTATATAGTGCCCCAAGTTCGGCCTTCCGAATAATAGGGGCTTCACAAAAATTTAAAATTGTAGACTTCTATGGCTAAGTGAGAGTGATAAAGTTGTATAGTCCGATTGCCTTGTTCACTGCGCTAAACACCTCCTTAAAGGACCAATTTTTTGGATAAAGAATGTTTAAGATTTATCTCGAACACCTCAGTACTAGTTACATGGGGGCAGAAGCCGACGACTGGCCAACTCTCAAATTTTATAAACGGACGCACATAAGGTAATATTTTAAATCAACAAGTGTATATAGCGCACATGAACTCGTTTTCATATTACAGGTTGACATGAGTATATTCATTCAAATATTACATCCTTAGCACATTCCTCCGCCACAAGGCGGGCACCCTTCAGGACACTGTCATAATACTTTTCGGGGTGGCGATGCTCCTTGCCCTCCGATGGCCCCACCTTCACCAGCATTTTGGCGTCCATCTTTGCCCAGTGCACTTTCGCATGGGCAAAGGCCCTGCGCGCACCGTCAATGCAGACGGACCGCTTTATGACTTCAAGCTGTGGGCAGGCATTCACAAGCCGCTTTACCAGGCCGAAGTAGCTGCCAGGCAGGGGCTTGCCAGGCCACATCCGGACTATGAGACCCTTCATGGCCAGTTTGGCTGCCTTGGGAAGCTCGACCAGTTGCTTCAGCTAGTCACTCAAGGGCATCAGATGTTCGGTCCCAGTATATTGAGACAAGAACAACTTTTCCGTCGAGCTCCCTTCCTCGGCCCGGTAGAACTCCGCGGCATCCGATACGCTGCTGGGTAGATCTGCGAACGCTCATGGAGAGATCCGAATTCGGGTAAGTAAAAGGAAAGTTTCCTTCACATGCTTGCTTTGCATAATGAATGCCTTACCCGCCGCTATCTTCCCGACCGCCTGAATCTCCTGGAGGGCCTTTTGAGCTTCGGCCTTGGCATTTTGTGCATTCTTGAGGGCCTTCGCAAGCTCGTACCCCTGCGTCTTAGAGTCACTCTCCAAGGACTCGTATTTTTTGACGAAATCCTGGAGCTCTTGCTGAACCTCGCCGACTCGTGCCTCTTGCTTCTCGCGCCCGATGCGCTCCTAGGCCGCTCTGTCTTCGGCCTCGGACAACGTTTTTTTCAGGGCCGCCACTTCGGTCGTGGCCCCTAGCAAAATTCATGATGATCCCATGATCTAGTAAGCACTTCCTTTTTTCTTTATCAATATATAGACGGGGTATCACTTACCTTTGTTCTCTTCGAGCTGCCTATTGGTAAGGTGAGCTCTTCCTCAGACCGCTCAAGGTCTCACTTCAGTCCGGATACCTCCGCAGTATGAGCGGCAGCGGCCAGCAGCGGAGCCTGCTTATTCACATAGACATATTTTGATTAGACTCCTGTGATTATTATTTGATCCTCTGTTCGGCCTTTCTTTGCGAACACCAAACAGAGCATCAGGGACTACTGTCTATACTGTGATATTTTCTCATAATTTGATTACTTACCTCAAAGCCGATTAGGAGGCTGCCACAGGCTTCGGTCAGTACGCTTTTGGCGGATCGAACCTTCTCGACCACCGCACTCATGATAGTGCGGTGCTCTTCGTCAATGGAAGCGCCGCGAAGCGCTTCCAGCAAGTTGTCCGATGCCTCTGGATGGATAAAGGCCATCAGCACAGATGGCTCGCCCCCCATAGCGAGGGGTCGCCTGACAAAATGCGGAACCACTGGAGGTTTTGGCGCAGTATCCGGTGCAGTATCCAGCTGGGGGCCAAACTTACTGCGGGCCCCGACATTAGAGCCCATGGGAGTCTTGCCCCCCATGCGCCCAGTCTGTGCCCTTTGAGACAACACCTTGATGTCGCCATAGGCCGGGGGGAGGTGGTTGTCGGGAGTGAATCGCTGTTCATCGTCGACTGGCCCAAAGACTCATCCGAAGAGGATACGTCGATATGGGCTTTGGATGGGCTGCATGATCATTTTTGACATGACAAGAAGTAATAAAACAAAACATACCATAACTATTATAGTATCCGGATACTTACGACTTCGCCAGGGGCTTGTCCCTGGGCAACCACTCCTCGTCGCTGTAAGCGGTTGTTGTAGAGCAGTCCGGAAGGAGGGTCCTTCCCTTCTTGGACCCTTCGGTCTCCCTAGATGGGGCGGCCTTCCTTTTCTTGTCTCCCCCGGCTGGGGGGAGAACTTTCCTCTTCCTCCTCCTCGTTTTCGTGGGAGGAGTGCGCTTCGGTGTTTTTGGATGATGAGTCCGATATAACCTTGTGCCAGAGACCTTTTATGGTCCCCGTGGCCTTCTTCTTGGCCTTCTTCTCCGGCGCCTCATAGGGCGCCGGAACCAGCATCTCTGTTAAGAGAGCCCTTGCTGGATCTTCGGGCAGTGGGGCCGGACAATCTATCTGCTCTACTGTCGCTACCCAGTCCTGTTAAAATGGCATGGAGTCTCAGATACCTCACATGATTATACTGGGGAAAGGAACATCTTATGAGATGTAAAGAGCTTACAGGATTGGCAAGGCGCTTTGCGCTGAGTCCGCGATCCTCGATAAGAGGAGGAGGTACCTCGGCGGCCTTGAACAGCACCCTCCAGACGTCTTGGTGCGTCATGTCGAAAAGCTCTCTTAGCGTCTAGTGCTTGGCCGGGTCGAACTCCCACATATTGAATGCTCGTCTTTGACACGGAAGGATCTGGTGGAAGAGCATGACCTGGACCACGTTGACAAGCTTAATTTTCTTGCATATCATATTTTTAACACAGTTCTGGAGTCCGGTCAGCTCCACCAATGAACCATAGGATAGGCCCTTCTCTTTCCAGGAGGTGAGCCGCGTGGGGATGCCAGATTGAAATTCGGGGGACGCCACCCAGTTGGTGTCACGTGGCTCGGTGATGTAGAACCACCCCGATTGCCACCCATTCATGGTCTCCACATATGAGCCTTCAAGCCAGGTGACGTTGGACATTTTGCCCACCATGGCGCCTCCGCACTCCGCTTGCTGGCCGACCACCACCTTCGGTTTCACGTTGAAGGTCTTCAGCCACAGGCCGAAGTGGGGCTTGATGTAGAGGAAGGCCTCGCACACGACGGTAAACACCGAGATGTTGAGGATGAAATTGGGGGCCAAATCATGGAAGTCCAACCCATAGTAGAACATGAGCCCGCGGACAAATGGGTGGAGGGGAAATCCCAGCCCGCGGACGAAGTGGGTGTGGAATACAACCCTCTCGTGGGGTGCTAGAGTAGGGACGATCTGCCCCGCATCTGGGAGCCGGTGCGCGATGTCTACGGCCAGGTATCCGGCTTCCCGGAGCTTCATAATGTTCTCCTCCGTAACAGAGGAGACCATCCACTTGCCTCCCGCTCCGGACATGTTTGGAATGACTTTGCGGAGAAAATAAGAACTTGGGCGCTGGAGCTTGGGTACGTGAGAATGGATGGGCATGGGAAGAAGAAGGCGTGGGTGAAAAAGAGGAGTCCTTGTCCCTTTATAAAGGCAGTAGAAACTGTGCGCCTCCCTACTTGCCCAATAAAATCGCTTATTCCCCAAGCGCCATGATTGATGGCGCGGTTGGGTTACCCATATCTGTATTGATGAGAATCCCGTGATAAGGGGAACATGATCTCTGCTTCGACAAGATGTGCCAATAAAACCGCCTCGCAACACGTGCAGTGGCAGGCAGGGAAGAATGGTTCGTAATGACCGGGCCACGACAGGACGTCACATTATGAAAAGTTGTCAATGGATTGGATTTGTGGAATATTGTACTCTCTATGGTGGTATGTGGAATTTGTTTTGCAGAGTTGGACACAATCCTTGCGTTCAAAATCTTCTATGGAGTATTCCGGGAAGGAGCCCACCTTGCAATGCCGAAGACAATCTACGTGTCGGACTCGTCGTCATTGAAGCCTGGTTCAGGGGCTAATGAGGGAGTCCTGGATTAGGGGGTCCTCGGACAGCCGGACTATATACTTTGGCCAGACTGTTGGACTATGAAGATACGAGATTGAAGACTTTGTCCCGTGTCCGGGTGGGACTCTCCTTTGCGTGGAAGGCGAGCTTGCCAATTTGGATATGTAGATCTCCTCCCTTGTAGCCGACTCTATGTAATCCTAGCCCCCTCCGATGTCTATATAAACCGGAGGGTTTAGTCTGTAGGACAACAACAATCATAATCATAGGCTAGCTTCTAGGGTTTAGCCTCTACGATCTCATGGTAGATCAACTCTTGTAATACTCATATCATCAAGATCAATCAAGCAGGAAGTAGGGCATTACCTCCATCGAGAGGGCCCGAACCTGGGTAAACATCGTGTCCCCTGCCTCCTGTTACCATCAGCCTTAGACGCACAGTTCGGGACCCCCTACCTGAGATCCGCCGGTTTTGACACCGACAGCCGCCGCCACCCGCCGCCACCACCGGAGCCGCCGACCGCCATCGCCGATCTCCACCGAGCCGCCGCCATTGACTTTCGTCCGGTCGGTTTTTTTAGAAACCCTAGACCGTTTTTTCTTATTAGATCGGTTTTTGTTTCATTTTTTTCTGGTTCGGTTAAGTTGCAGACGTTCGTCAGTATGTTTGTTTTAACGAACGCGGTTCACCCGTTAGTCACAAACAGTGAACGTTGGTTTGTTAGCCTGTTCGTCAGTTTTTCTATTTCCAGGGTTTTTCACGATTATTTTCGATCGCGATTTCTGACCCAATTTTCGTTTTAGTTTATGTTTTCGCTCGTTTATCGGAATTAGGTGATTCAAGAGCCTAGATCTTTGTCTCGAAGCCCTCTTTTTGTTTCTTTAGTCTAGATTAGTAATCGGATCTTGTTTCTTTCACAATTTGAGTTTCGTTGCTCCGTTTGATTTGATTCTTTTTGCAAGCCGGAGTTCTTCAGTTGAAATTTCTGGTTAGATATTCTTATTTGAGATTTATCCGTGCATCTTTGCTTGATTTCTTATGTATGTTATTGTTTGTTTGTGATAGAACACCCGGAGTGCGAAGCGTGCTACTTCGAGTCTCTAGGTTTTGTGGATCATCAACAAGGCAAGTAGCACTTTGATCATACCCCTTTATCACCTAGTTTTTATGCATTAGGTCAACCCTCACACATTGCATGAGTAGGATCTCTTAACATGTGGGTTTGGGAAGTATATGATGAGGTAGAATCTATTACCTGTTTTATTATCAAACCCCTGGGAGTTACTTCCACGTTATGCTTATACTGCTCTGCTATGCTCGTAGACGTGGTTGGTTTGAGAGAATTCATGACAGATGTGGGAGATTATTGCTAACTAAGGGTTAATTTAAGGTGGCTACTCTAATACACATCTGGGTGGATTGGTAGGGGAACCCTGGAGCACCCAGTGGTTTGCCCGGGCACCTGGAGAGCCCAGTGCTTGCCCAAGGGGATCCCAGAGGACCCGTGTGATCACCCTATGGAATGCCACCCAGGCTCAAAGGGATCATAAGATTATTCATGCTAGAAACTTCCGTGTGCAGCCACAAGCCATTATGGGCTCTGGCATAGTTGAGTATGTTGTGTGACCTCTTTCAGTGGTGGGCTAGCAGATGTAGAGCGAAAGTAGGTGTAACTGTCCACCCAGAGTAAAGAGTTAATGCTTCTGAACGACTGTGTCTCGGTCATCCAACGGAGGAGATCGAGTCTTGTGGGGAAAAGTGCATAAACCTCCGTAGAGTGTACAAACTAATCATGGTTAGCTGTGTCCCCAGTTATAGACATCTTGAGTATCTGGTTTATGGATTATCATATGGATCTCATCACTCTAAAATAATTTGTTGGGTTGATAATTACCTTTAGAGTTAAATAAAATATATTCCTTTGTTGTAGGGAAAAATTGTCTTTACGCAAAACATATTAACCTTACAGCCTCCATTAGCCATATATGCATGTAGTGATAGCATTTATTCTGTTCATTACTCGTGTTACATTGCCAGCATAATCCATGTGCTGACCCGTTTTCGGGCTGCAACATATCATGTTGCAGACTTTTCAAACGAGGAGTAAGACGCGATAGGTCGTTTGTCATGCACTCAGCTATGCCGTTGGAGTTGATGGACTCACTTTATCTTCCAAGCCTTCCGCTGTTATCGCATTAGATGGCCTTAAGCCATATTTATTGTAATAAGTTCTCTCTCTTGAGACATTCGATGTAATAAGTTTGTGATTGCCACTCTATTATAAATCCTTCGAGTACTGTGTGTGTCAGCATTACCGATCCAGGGATGACACTGAAGCACAGAGACTTGACCGTTTGAGGTCGGGTCGCTACAAGTCTGTCTTTCATTCCAGATAGATCAGATATAGCATCATCACGAGCAGCTGTAGTCTTAGTGTCGCTGGGGTCAGCTGATGCACAACTACTCTTGTGCAGTGTTGTCGCGCAATAAGCAGCATCCTCCATGCCCACCTACCATCCCATCTGCTGGCTATCTGACAGTGTTAGAGTCTTCTGCATCATAATTGACTCCTCAACATCCTTTCAAACAGTCGAATAAATCTCCTTCCTCAACCTTTCATACAATGCATTCTGCTTCATTTCACTCCTTGCTTTTTTCATGCTGAGCCTCTCTTCTTTGCTGAGTGTGAAAGCCCTCTTGTGCGGACATTAACACCTATACCCCTTGCATGGCCAGGGGGCTCTTTTGTTTCTAGAGCAATGGACAGAATGTCACATGGCCCTGAGTTCCTGTAGAACCTTCCAGGGATCTTGGAAGCCTCTAACATCACTTGATACAGTTCAGCGTCACATGAGTTTTCAAAGTAATAAGTTTCGTCATCATGCCTCTTTGCACGTGCCCACAAGTAGTCTCTGGCGCGTTGGCCCCTGATTTCACTAAAGGCCAAATTCCCACCGGCCGCTACTGCTTCCTTTTCCTCCTGGTCCCATATCAGTTTCATACCTTAGTATCCTGCCACACCCATGTGATGGGGGTGTATGTTCTTCTTCTGAAGTTCCGGTTGCTTGAAACTCTTCTCAGAAAACTCCTTAGTTGCCCTGACCCTTTTGAATTCTGCCCAGTCTACCTTTGTACTTTGGGGGTATGCGGCGATTGGGTCCTTGGCTTCACTCAAGTACTTCTTGTACAACATGTGCTTCCAGTTTCTCCTAGCATCCCTAGCCTTCTACAGTGCAGCGTGTTCCACCTGCATTCTCCACTGCTCTAGAACGTTGAAGTGATCCATGATCTCTGGGACTATCCTTCGCCGTGTTTCTGTGTCAGCCTTCTGAAACCTCGGGAGATTAATGTTGAGCCTTGCTCTTCCAACAAATCCACACACACTCCTGAACCTCGTGCATGCTTTATCTAGTTTAGTTGGAGGCCAAGACTTTAAATCTATCTCGGTTACTTCATATACACATGTAGGCTGCTGTGTGGGCTTCCTTTGAGCATTCCTCCGTGTCCTGACCAGAAGGGTAATTGCTGCAGCTCTATCGCATTCAAGATTACTTGATCCCTCACAATCTGCTGAAGACCTAGGGTTGTACGAATCAGATGAAGATACATCGCCTGAAGCATGAGTGTTGTCGCTGCTGTCGGATTTCGGGTTCCGGCAAAACCCTTGAGGTTCGAACACTGGGGTGTGCACGAAGATCTCTCCCCCTCTCTAGCTCACGCACTCTGTGATCTCACAGCCTAGCTCGACGAACCCAAAGAACACAAGACACAAGATTTATACTGGTTCGGGCCATCGTTGTGGTGTAATACCCTACTCCAGTGTGGTGTGGTGGATTGGCTCTTGGGCCGAGGATGAATAGTTACAAGGGGAGAACAGCCACCTAAGGAGAGGTGTTCTTGTGCATGGTGAAGTTGTGTAGTTCGGGATGATCTGGGTCTGAATCAGTTACCTCCCTTGGTGGTGGCTAGTCCTATTTATAGAGGCCCTGGTCCTCTTCCCAAATATTGAGCAGGAAGGGATCCCACAACGGCCAAATTTGAAGGGAGACAACTAGTACAAGCTATCCTGACAAAAATGGTCTTCGCCTGCCAAAGGCTCTGGTGGTGACACCGCCTTGGGCTCCACGGTGACCTTCGTCTTGCCGTCCTGCTAGTCTTGGTCTTGTTGCACCGATATGGAAACCTTTGCCTGATGCCTCGGGACTCCTCGCATGTGCTTACCCCTTTAGCACCAAAGAGGAAACGATGACACTGCGTGCGCTGGCGCCACTTCAAAAAAGACACATCCATGACATTTTGGGCCGAACGAAATTTTTTCTGTCATACTTATGACACTTCTATGACAATAATTGCGACAAAACATGGTATCATCGTAGATGTGGTGGGGTCCTATTTCTATGACAAAAAATCATGACAGAAAATGGCCTTTTCGTCCTGGGCGGGCCGGAGACGCAGCCGCATGACATTCTTTGGGCCGTCCATGATGGAAAAAACCATGGTAGAAGCGAGGGCGAGGAAAATATCGGGGTGTTCCCAGTTACGGTGTGTGGTCGGGGCCTAGCAATGCGTGTTTCTCTCGTACACGCACGCGCGTGGGTGCGAGGCGTTGGGCTCTAACTGAACCCGAGTGAGGCGTAGGGCTCTAACTGAACCCGAGAGATTGCACTGCAGGCTACACGTTACTGAACCCGAGCGATCGATCTATGGCTGTTAACTGAACTCGATTGAGCGATTCCTTCGCTACTGCTGCTAACTGAAGCCGATTGATGCTGCCACTGGATGAACAGTGAGTGTTGCTGGGGGGTTTGGATGAACAGTTCCCAGTGGGGGTGGATGAACAGGACCCCGTGGTGTTGCCTCTGGATGAACAGTGAGCGCTGTTGGGGGGTTTGGATGAATAGTTCTCGGTGGGTGTGGATGAACAGGACCCCGTCGTGTTGCCTCTGGATGAACAGGACCCCGATCGATCAAGCCGGTTGGGGCTGGATGAACAGGACCCTGTGGAGGGCTGGATGAACAGGACCACCCCGTGGAGGGCAGGATGAACAGTAGACGGTGGAGGGCTGGATGAACAGTAGCCCGTGGAGGGGTGGTTGAACAGGATCCCGTGGAGAGGGCCGGTTGTATAGTAGCCGGTGGAGTAGCGCGCGGTTGAGGCTGGATGAACAGGAGCTTGTGGATGAACAGTCGCAGGTGGAGGCTGGAGGAGGTCGACGGTGGATGAACAGTAGCCCGTGGAGGCTGGAGGGGGTCGACGGTGGAGATGAACAGTATCCCGTGGAGTCCCGTTTTGCGGTACGCCACACCCCTCCTGATGAACAGGACCCCTGTTTCATCCGTAGCACTCCAACACAAGTCTGTTTCCTCTGTTTTGCGGTACGCCACACCCCTCCCAATCAACAAGACCCCCGTTTCGACCGTAGGAGGTCCGTTTCCTCCGTTTTACGGTACGCCAAACCCCTCCCGATGAACATGATCCCGTTTAGAACGTGTCCGGTCGAACACAAGGCTGTTTCCTCCATTTTGTGGTACGCCAGGCCTCATTTCCATTGGCTATTCCGTCCAAGCCTATTGGCTCCCACGCCTTCCGTTGCCTCCCCATGAACACGGCGACGACGCAGTTTCTCCGTTCCGACCCAGCCATGTAGACGAGCCCTGGCCGTACATACGCGCGAGTTGGCGTTTGAGTCCCCACCCGTATGTACGTATGTGGCCGTATTTACTTTCTTGCACCCTGGCCGTTGTACGTACGTGTACATGCTACGCGCACGCCTCTACAACGACATGTGTGCACCTCTACATCGAACAGTATATACGTACACGTTCGCGACCAGAATGACAATGCTACGTACGCTTCGACTAGGTGGGTCCCGACTGTCAGGCACTTCCTTGCGTGCGAAGATGTAGCTGGTGGGTCCCAACAGTCAGGAGGCGAATCATTTTTTTGCCCGGACACACTTCCTTGCGTGCGAAGATGTTGCTGGTAGATCCCAACAGTCAGGGGGAAATGTTTTTTTTCGTGAACTATGGTTGCCCGTCCGGTGGGTCCCAGCTGTCAGGTGGAGGAATCATTATTTTCCGCGTAATAAGGAGGCACTTCCTTGCTGTGGCCGTGGACCCAGCTGTCAGCCTCTCCACGTACAATCCACGTCCGATGGAAGCCATTCCTTGACCACGTTGACCATGCCGCGCCGAGAGCACCAGGGCGGTGGACGACGGCGAGGACTAGGAAGGGGACGACGTGGAGCCGGGGAAGACGCGGTAGTGGATGCCCACGCGTAGAGGAGTATGAGGGTTCGCTGGTTCGTTGCGGTGTGAGGCTGCCGTCGTCGCAGAACAACAGGGGGTGTGGGTGAGTAGAGGGATGCCTGGCCAGCGGTGGGAGTAGTAGGGGGTGGTTAGGCCTCCGCGGCATCGCAGCCGGCCACGGGAGGCAGGAGCATGAGGCATGAACGGCGCTGCTTTGGGCGGCTGGAGCAAGAAGACCAGAGGTTGAAGAAGCACGACGGCCGTTGGATGGACATCGTGCGGTCACTGGAGCTGGAATCGTTCATATTGACTAAGTTGACAAAGCCCTCCGTCCCCGTCAACTTAGTTGGCCCACAAGTCAGCCTCCCACTATTATGGGTCCTAGCTAGCAGGGGGTACTCATTTTTTGTGCATAATAAGGAGGCACTTCCTTGCGTGCAAAAGATATAGCTGATGGGTCCGACCTGTCAGCGGTGGGAACGTTTTTCGCAAAATACAGAGGCCCTTCCGATGGGTCCCAGCTGTTAGGTGGAGGAATCATTATTTTGGGCGTAATAAGGAGGCATTTCCTTGCGTGCGGCCATGGACCCAGCTATCAGCCTCTCCACGCACAGTCTACTTCCGATGGTGTCATTCGTTGACCACGTTGACCACTCCGCACCGAGCGCATACAAGGTGGTGGACGACAACGAGGCCCCGGACAGCAACGAGCCAGAGATGGGAAGACGCGGGAGTAGAGTCACAGACAGAGAGGTGTACGAGGGTTAACTGGTTCTGGTGCGGTGTGGTTCAACAGTCGGTGGAGAAGAACAGGAGGTGTGGAGGGGTGGAGGGATGACCTAGCCAACGGTGGAGTAGCACTTCAGCGAAGCATGCTAAGCAGAGCTGCTAGCAGCAGGAGGCAGGAGCAGGTGGTCTCGGCAGCGCTGGAGGAAGAAGACGAGAGATTGAAGATGGATGCCGGTCGTTGGACGTAAATCCAATGGCAAACGATGTCAGAATCGATTGTTGACTAAGTTGACAATGACTTGCATTGGCTTCGATCTATTGGCCCACATTTCAGCCTCCAAAAATGTGGCACGTATTCAATCAATTTTTTCAGAATTTACAGTCTTTTTTTGCGGGGTAGAATTTACAGTCCATTTGACCCTTTTTTGAATTACAGTCCATTAGCTGGGCTGGGTGAACAAATAATGTAGCGTCCATGCGGCCCATTTGTGTTTTTCCTAAAAAATTACAGGCCATTTGCACCTTCTCGAAATACACGATTTTTCTAGGCTTATTCTAATTATAATGTTGGGGTGGGCGCAGCAATGTTATCAAAAAATAAACAGGGGCTAAGCATTTTGTTATATATATAAATAATAAGTGATTTATTATTACATTGGTCCTTAAATCTTACCAAGCCTAGACGGGGCAGCCCAAAACCCAGCTGATACTTGCTGCCCCAGTGATAATAAATGATACCTGCCAGCTCCCCGGCTTCGTTGTGAATTTATCTCCTATAGTAACTACGCTAAAGCACCTAAAAAAATGTAACTATGTTGACAAACCCATGGGCCCCAACGTTAGTATAACATTAGGAGGAAGTATTTTTCGATGAAGCACTTGCTTGCTTACGGCCATAGACCTGGTGGGTCCCGACTGTCCGCCTCTCCACGCACAGTCCTCTTCGGATTCCTCTCGTTTGTTCAGCATGTTCACAACGGCGGACAGCGGCGTCGCGGCGAGCGCACAAAGGCGTAGGAGAAGATCCGACCACCTGAGTAAGTGCATTATTAGTAACGAAACAACTGAACTAACCTAGTGGTCAAGTGACACTACCCGACAGTTGTTCCTCCCGGGTTCAATTCCACCTGTTTAGAGAAAATATCTCCAATTTTTTGCCTCTGCCTTTATTGACATGTGGGTCCCAATTGTCATCTATGAACACCACATCCAACACTTGCCAAAACTTTGTCCCTCGTTTTCTCTGTTTTTCACACACTCGACATTGTGTGGGCATCTTGAAAATAGCATATCTTTTTTACTGTGCATCATATGAAGATGTGCTATGCATGAATGTTGATCAGCATGATGTTAACTGGCTGGTAGTTCCAGTTTCAACCATGAATAAAACTTCCAGCATGATGTTAACACTATTTGAAAAGGCCGTGTTAATATAAATGCTCTGCCTTCAGAAGTTGCAGTTTCTTATCTGAAACTGAACTTGGAGTTTCTTATCTGAAACTAAAACTTGCAGTTTCTTCTCTAAGAATCACCTATCAGCGACCGAAAGGCAGGGGAACCTCTCCTCTCCATCATCTCCATTCCAAAACCACCGTCTCGCCTCTCCCTCTTCTATATTGCAAGACCATCGTCTCTCCTCCCATCTTCCAAAGCTAGCTAGCACCGGACCACTCAGAAGGACATCTATGGAGGGGATGCGGCAGCGAATTAGGCAGATCACCGACGGCGACCAGGCAAAGTTAGCCAGGTTGAAGTAGATCCTTACTTGGTTTGAGAATGAGTGGGAGATTTTGAGAACGGCGAGGGCCATGTGGCAATCTATGCGATAGACCGAGACGACGGCGATGAGGGTGGCGATGCACTCCTCGGCGGCAGTCACGCCACAGTCCTTCGAGATCATCGAGTATCTCCTCTGGGCGACGGAGTAGACAGATTTGCCCGAGGTGAAAGTCAGGTGAAGGTGGTGGGCATACAGGTTGAAGGTCGAGCACCCAGAGGATAACGAATCGATCGAGTACGGTGTGCCGTTCGTGAGGGTGCTGAGCCAGCCGGAGCCATAGGATTATTCGTTCTCCCACCACAAGAGGAGCCGGATGGCGCTATGTTGCTTCCCCACCATTCTCCACGGTTCCGTTGATGCTCGCCTCGTTTCAACGGCGTCGGTAGGGTTTAAGGTAAGCTTCGCACTAACCTAATCTTCCATCTGCTCATGCTTACAATCAGTGTGACAACTAATAAAAATCATGCTTACAATCAGTCTCCGAGTACTACGCCAGTCACCCTAAAATAGCTCTGGACCTTTGGGTCAAAGTTGTGACACTGTGTACAAATAAAGAAAAATTGATTGGTACTTCTTTCAGAAAAGAGTACACACCTAGAAAACTGCCAATATAAGCTACTAGTATTTTTTAAGTCTAAGCTACTAGTATTTGGTTAGAGGATTTGCCGCCGAGAAAGATCCGTCCACACTGAGCGCCACACATCCCATTGATGGTGGTGGATGCCAATGCTTAGATGGAGCAGGGTTGGTGTCGGCAATTTTTACTTGGCACCTCACACTCTGCATATATGTCGGTTCCATCCGTACATTTGTGCAGTTGCACCGAAATGCAGCTGAATAACCCTGTTTACACAGATAATGAAAATGCGTGATTACATTATAGTGGCACTAGTTGATGGAACATACACTAATAAACAGAAGAAAATATTACATCATACTGGAAATTGACTCGAGTCTCCCCGATACACCTTATGCCAGTGATGAACATCAGTGTACAATGGTAGTACAAGGAGGGGCCTTGAGACATTCAAATCTCTATTTTTGTGCAGATCAACTAAAATTAAGCACCCCAGTTTGCAGAAACGCTTAAACATTAACAATGGGACTAGTTGATGAAACATACATTAACAAAGAGAAGCACTTTCCTTATCTACACTGGAAATGAAATGATAGAGAGGACACTCGCTTTATTTTAACTGTATTATTACTTCATTTTATCAGTGACACTAGGGTCGAGCAGGTGGCAAATGAGGTGTACCGTGTGTCGCAAGGATGAAGGCCGGGGGTGCTTAGACTGGGATGCTAAAGCTGGCTCTTTCAGTCCCTATCTCCCCCCTGATGTTTCTGTGGTAGCATTTAGGTTGTAATCCAAACTTGGTCGAGCTAGTGCTGCATCCCCCTACCTGCCTAGCTTATGTGGCGAACTTGTCTCCTGCTAGTACTCAGTCCCTTCTAGTAGTAGTTGCATAACTGCCCGTTTACACTGAGATGTTGTCGGTTAATGGTTCTCTATGGTTGGGTTTCTTTAATGAAATTGGAGGGAAACCTCTCTTTCGATATATAAAAAAATAGTGGCACTAGCGGTGCCAAAACATTGCCTCAAATTAATAGTGCAACTAGATTAAGGTGAAAAATAATAACATTACTACTTTATCATGGCAGTGCCAAAACAGTAGCACAAGAGCAGGATCAACATGCAGGATCTTTGGCAAATGGTCAGACTAAAAAGGAACATACCTCGTGATGGGAACCATATCTACAGTCAACGCCATCGTAGAAGGGATGACACTAGTCACCAACATGGATGATTCAATCCACGGGACCTTTTGGTGCAGTTCACCTAAAATGAAGCAATGTCCCATGAGCTAGCAGCTTCTTCTTCTTCTACTACTTTTTTTTAAGAAAAGGGCTCTAGCCCCGGTTCCATTTCCATCAGAAAACGAAACCCACGGAGCTTCTTCTTCATTAGTTGCAATAAAATTGAGCAACATCAAGGTTGGTCATGAAGCTCCTGGAGAGTAGGTGGACTAGGACAGTTGCATCTCTAACAAAAACAAGCAACTTATCTTAATGGGAAATTTAGCAGGACATGAAAAAAAGTGCCATTTATTCATATTACTGGAGGCATTACATTGAAAACAACATTGGTTTAACGTGTCCTTACTTTTAACAGTACGACTTCTACATTTTACCAGTGGCGTTACATAACAGCGGCTCAGGGCAACAAACATCAGAAGAGGATATCTGGGTTGGTCCCATTTTTGTTCGGTATATAGCCACCTTATACTGTGTGAGGCTAGCAAATCTAGTGCTGGACTTACTCTCTTGACTTGTCCCCCAGTCCCCACTTTCTTTCCTTTTTCAACCAATAGATCGGGTTTATATTGAGTTTGTATTGCGTTCCCTTTATTTCCCTATTAGACCTAGAGACCAATTGGATAGCCAGTCTCTGCTACTTTTCGCCCCCATTATTTCCTCTTTCGACCAAGTCCTAGATTCAGGTAACAAATCTTCCCGCACCCCCACCCCCTTTCTTCCTTGTTTGAATCAAGTACTACAAGATTCGAGTGCATGAACTAGTTTTACCTCTTAACAGTAAAAAATTAGGTGGTTTTCGAACAGCCGATCGATCCTACCTACATGAGGGGGGCTGAGAAATAGTAAAAGATACAAATGCAGTGACATCAGGAGCTTGGGAAGTAGAGCAAGGCCGGTTTCGAAGGAAGTTATACCTGAGGGTCGCTGGGATGTCCCTAGGTGGGCGGCGGGAGGCTGGATCTGCCCACAGTACGGCAGCGAGGAAGAAGGGGTGGGAGGCCCTCCCTCGCCAGCGATGCTTGGGAGAGAACGACAAGGCACGCTGATTGGGATGCACCGGCAGTGGGTAAGAGCCGTCTCCGAGGACGACCGCGTGAACGTTGCACCTTCTCACCTTCCCCGGCAGAGAGGATCTGGCTGGATCTGTGACCAGCGGTGAGTAGAGAGAGAGAGTGTGGCCACCGCTGTCGTGTTTAGATCTGGAGAGGACGAGACAGTGTGAAGAGGAAAACACTAGCAAGCAAGCGCGAAGGCTCCTGCCTATATAGTGGAGTACTAGTTTTCTTTTGTCTACCGGCCGGAGTCGGCTTGACCTCGGCAATGACTGTCAAGAAGTCTTCATGCACGTCCCCAGAGGCGCAGTTGTCGTCATTTTGATCTGAAGCACCGGATTATAACATATAACACGAAAAAATGCCACATGACAAGAAATCATAACCTCACTGCCCAAATGAGACAAGATGAATCCCGACGTACAAACTAGACGAGGATCAAATCTCAAATTAAAGATAAACTCATAGAACAGGGGTCCATCGATAGATGTCCTAATTAAGATAGTCGGCTTGACCTAGATGGCAGCCGAGTAGTCTTCGTGCATGTGCTCCTGAGGGAGTCCTGGATTAGGGGGTGTCCGGATGGCCGGACTATATCTTCAGCCAGACTCCTGGACTATGAAGATACAAGATTGAAGACTTCGTCCCGTGTCCGGAAGGGACTTTCCTTGGCGTGGAAGGCAAGCTTGGCGATACGGATATGCAGATCTCCTACCATTGTAACCGACTTTGTGTAACCCTAACCCTCTCCGGTGTCTATATAAACCGGAGGGTTTTAGTCCATAGGACAACATACAGAACAACAATCATACCATAGGCTAGCTTCTAGGGTTTAGCCTCTATGATCTCGTGGTAGATCTACTCTTGTACTACCCATATCATCAATATTAATCAAGCAGGACGTAGGGTTTTACCTCCATCGAGAGGGCCCGAACCTGGGTAAAACTTCGTGTCCCTTGCCTCCTGTTACCATCCGGCCTAGACGCACAGTTCGGGACACCCTACCCGAGATCCGCCGGTTTTGACACCGACATAGGTTCTTTCATTGAGAGTTCCTCTGTGTCATCGTCGTCAGGCTTGATGGCTCCTACGATCATCAATGGCAATGCAGTCCAGGGTGAGACCTTCCTCCCTGGACAGATCTTCGTCTTCGGCGGCTTCGCACTGCGGGCCAATTCAATTGGCCATCTAGAGCAGATCGAAAGCTATGCCCCTGCCTGTCAGGTCAGATTTGGAAGTTTAAACTACACGGCTGACATCTGCGGGGACTTGATCTTCGACGAATTCGAGCCACTGCCGAGCGCGCCGCACTGTCACGACGAGCATGATCTAGCTCTGCCGCCGAACAGTGCCCTGGAGGCCGCACCCGCATCGGCTTCGACCCTTAATTCGGAGTCAACTGCGCCGATCGAGGGTGCGTGGTTGGACGCCGCCTCGGGGGCTGCGATCCCAACGGCGATCGAGCCGAACACCAGCCCCGCACTCTGCGAGACTCGTGACTCCAAGGAGCCGGACTCCTCTCCAGACTCCGAACCCTCCGCTCCCCTACCGATCGAATCCGATTGGGCGCCGATTATGGAGTTTACTGCCGCGGACATCTTTCAGCACTCGCCTTTCGGCGATATTCTGAAGACACTGAAGTCTCTCTCTTTATCAGGAGAGCCCTGGCCGGACTACGGTCAGCAAGGTTGGGATTCGAACAATGAAGAAATTCAAAGCCCACCCACCACCCACTTTGTAGCAACTGTCGACGACTTAACCGACATGCTGGACTTCGACTCCAAAGACATCGATGGTATAGACGTCGATGAAGGAGACGATGAAGAACCAGCGCCTATCACGCCCTGGAAAGCCACCTCGTCATATGACATATACATGGTGGACACCCCAAAAGAAGGAGATGGCGATGGAACAGCGGAGGATGACCCCTCCAAGAAACAGCCTAAGCACCGGCGTCAGCAGCGCCGCTCAAAATCCCGCCAAAACAAATACGGTGATTCCAGCACGGGAGATAATAAATACTCCACAAAGTGCCGAAGAAAACCCCCTCCAGCAAGACTTAGCACAGGAGGATGGAGAAACCAGCCCTCATGAGAGAGCGGCAGACAAAGAGGTCGAGGACGATAATTATATGCCTCCCTCCGAAGACGAGGCAAGCCTCGACGACGACGAATTCGTCGTGCCAGAGGATCCTGTTGAGCAAGAGCGTTTTCAACGCAGGCTTATGGCCACGGCAAGAAGCCTCAAGAAGAAATAGCAACATCTTAGAGCTGATCAAGATTTGCTAGTCGACAGATGGACTAAAGTCCTTGCGGCCGAAGAGCATAAACTTGAACGCCCCTCCAAGAGCTACCCAAAGCGCAGGTTACTACCCCGATTAGAGGAGGAAGCACTTGATGCGGCCGACCGGCCACCTTGTGGCCACGACAGAGAGGCCTCTCGGCCCTCCACTCAAGCCGCACCCCGTACCAAGGCATGGGAATATGTGCCGGACTTACGAGATATGTTGGAGGACAAGGCAAGGCAAACAAGATCGATCTACGGATCGCGCGGGCGCCCCACGGCTCGAGATGGTAACTGTCACGCAGAGCTCATTGGAGCTACGTCGTGATATAGCCCTATACAGAGGCGCCGCACACCCACTATGCTTCAGAGACGAAATAATGGATCATCAAATCCCCGAGGGTTTCAAACCCGTAAATATCAAATCATATGATGGCACAACATATCCTGCGGTATGGATCAAGGATTATCTCCTTCATATCCACATGGCCCGCGGCGACGATTTGCACGCCATCAAAAACCTCCCACTCAAGCTTAAAGGACCAGCTCGGCATTGGCTTAACAGCTTGCCAACAGGATCAATCAGTTGTTGGGAGGACCTGGAAGCCGCATTCCTCGACAATTTCCAGGGCACTTATGTGAAACCCCCAGACGCCGATGACCTAAGTCACGTAATTCAGCAGCCAGAGGAATCGGCCAGGCAATTCTGGACACGGTTCCTAACAAAGAAAAATCAAATAGTCGACTGTCCCGACGCTAAGGCCCTAGCAGCCTTCAAGCATAATATCCGTGACGAGTGGCTTGCCTGGCACCTTGGACGGGAAAAGCCGAAGTCTATGGCAGCACTCACGACACTCATGACCCGCTTTTGCGCGGGAGAAGACAGCTGGCTTGCTCGTAGCAACAATATGACCAAGAACCCTGGTAATTCGGATACCAGGGACAGTAGTGGCAGGTCGCGTCGCAACAAGCAGAAGCGCCGCATTAACGGCGACAATGCTGACAATACGACAGTTAATGCCGGATTCAGAGGCTCTAAATTCGGTCAGCGGAAAAAGCCATTCAAAAGGAATCCTAGGGGCCCGTCCAGTTTGGACTGAATACTCGACCGCTTGTGCCAGATACATGGCACCCTAAAAGCCGGCCAATCACACCAACAGGGATTGTTGGGTGTTGAAGCAGGCAGGCAAGTTAAATGCCGAAAATGAAGACAAGGGGCTGCATAGCGATGACGATGAGGAGCCCCGGCCGCCGAACAATAGTGGACAGAAGGGTTTTCCCCCCACAAGTGCGGACGGTGAACATGATACACGCAACCCACATCCCCAAAAGGGAGCGGAAGCGCGTGTTAAGGGACGTATACGCGGTAGAGCCAGTCGCCCCAAAGTTCAACCCATGGTCCTCCTGCCCGATCACCTCTGATAGAAGGGACCATCCCACTAGCATCCGTCATGGAGGATTCGCCGCATTGGTTCTAGACCCAATTATGGACGGATTTCATCTCACTAGAGTCCTTATGGACGGCGGCAGCAGCCTGAACCTGCTTTACCAGGAAATAGTGCGGAAAATGGGCATAGATCCCTCGAGGATTAAGCCCACCAAAACGACCTTTAAAGGCGTAATACCAGGTGTAGAGGCCAACTGTATAGGCTCAGTCACACTTGAAGTGGTCTTTGGATCTCCGAATAATTTCCGAAGCGAGGAGTTAATCTTCGACATAGTCCCATTCCGCAGTGGCTATCACGCACTGCTCGGGCGAACCGCATTCGCCAAGTTCAATGTGGTACCGCACTACGCATACCTTAAGCTCAAAATGCCAGGCCCTCAAGGAGTAATTACAGTCAATGGAAACACCGAACGCTCCCTCGAACGGAGGAGCACACGGCGGCCCTTGCAGCAGAAGTACAAAGCAGCCTCTCCAAGCAGTTCTCCAGTCCGGCCATTAAACGACCGGACACTGTCAAGCGTGCCCGGAGTAACCTACAACAAGACCGGCTGGCACGACCCGAGCAGGTGTAGCAATGCGGCCCCAACCCCAGCCCTAGCAAAAATGCAATACCAGTACTTCGCGTACATAACTAGGCTCTAGAAATACCATGGGTACAGGGAGAGGGGCACCATCATGACACACCCGAAACACGGCTTAAACCACACCAGGGGCTGCCGATTTTTTAATTTTCTCTTACTTTCAGGACTCCACTCTTCGGAAGACCCGTTCGGCAGTTCAATTGCCGAACAAACGATGCAAGAACCAGGGAAGCAGACAAGCCACGCCGCATTACGGAACTCCCAGGTGGTGTCTATCACGAGCAGTATACCTGTTTCGCATACTATTCCGCAGCTTGCCCCTGGAACGGACACGTCAAATAGTCCAACCTTTTGCTTATCGCATTATTTGTATCATTCTGCTTTGATCGCAGCCCTCTTTAATAAACAATGCATAGCTTTTGTCTATTTTTGCATTACCCTTTTTTAATATATGTTCCTTAACGACATGTTGCATCCGTACACTTTGGTACGACCAAAATACGCCAGGGGCTTTAGTACCCCTCAATATGGTGTGAGAAGTCCGAACACTTTAACAAGTGCGGCACCCCGAACTTATAGCATTATATGCATCGGCTCCAATCATATCTTGGGTCAATAGTTGGGTTTGCCCGGCTCCTATGTTTTGCTGCCATACGTTCTGCTATATCGGCTAAGGTAGCACTAGGAGAACCACTGCGATTGTGCCCAGTTGAGCTGGGTCGAGCACCTCAGTGGAGAAAGCTAAAACTGACTGTCATGATGAAGCGAGAGCTGGTCGCTGTTCGAGAGGTTTTTTGAGTCCCTAAAGACTTATGCCGCTTAGAGCGAGGAGCCGGCTCTGTCCGGCCAAGGTGTGGATAGCGCCCCGAACTCGGTCTTCCGAATACCAGGGGCTTCGCCGAAATTTAAAATTATAGAATTCTATTGCTAAGTGAGAGTGTTCACGCATTATAGTCCGATTGCCTTGTTCGTTGGGCTGAGCGCCTCCCTCGAAGGATCCAAACATGGGAAAAAGAGCGCTCAGGTTTATCCCCGAACACCCCAGCACTAGCGGCACGGGGGCAGAAGCCGTCGACTTGCCATCTCTCAGAACTGATAAACAACCGCATAGAAGGTAATATTTTAAAGTCCAACAGCATTGCTTAGTGCATATGAACAAGTTTTCAGCGCACAGGACAAAACGAGCAAGTTTCACTCAAAAATTACATCCCTAGAATATTCATCCGCCACAAGACAGGCACCCTTCAGAACATCCTTATAATAATTCTCGGGCTTGCGATGCTCTTTCCCCGGCGGTGGCCCGTCCTTCACAAGCTTCTTAGCATCCAGCTTGCCCCAATGCACCTTAGCACGGGCAAGGGCCCTACGGGCACCTTCAATGCAGACGGAGCGCTTGATGACTTCGAGCCTTGGACAGGCCTCCACCAGCCGCCGCACCAGCCCGAAATAGCTCCCAGGCAGAGCCCCTCCAGGCCACAGCCGAACTATGAGGCCCTTCATGGCCTGTTCGGCCGCCTTGTGGAGCTCGACCAATTGCTTCAGCTGGTCGCTCAGGGGCACGGGGTGTCCGGCCTCAGCATACTGAGACCAGAACACCTTCTCTGTTGAGCTGCCCTCCTCGGCTCGATAGAATGCGGCGGCATCGGACACACTCCGGGGAAGATCTGCGAACGCTCCTGGAGTGCTCCGGATTCGGGTAAGTAACAAGTAACTCACGTTTATGTGTTTGCTTTGCATAAAGAATGCCTTACCCGCCGCTATCATCTTCACCTCATCCAACTCCTAGAGGGTCTTCTGGGATTCGGCCTTGGCAGACTTGGCATTTTCAATAGCCACCGCGAGCTCGAACCCTCGCGTCTTTGAGTCAAGCTCCAAACTCTCATGTCTTTCCATGAGAGCCTCGAGCTCTTGCCGTACCTTGCCAACCTCGGCCTCATACTTCTCCCGCTCGGTGCGCTCCGTGGCCGCCCTTTTCTCGGCCTCGACCAGCGCTTGCTTAAGGGTCGCCACCTCAGACGTGGCCCCTACAATAGCCACGATAATCCTGTCATTTTTTGCAATTGCACCATTTTATATATATTTAAACAAGGTATTTCTTACCTTCATTGTCCTTGAGCTGCTTCTTGGCACGCCCGAGCTCTTGCTCGGACCACTCGAGGTTCTGCCTTAGCGTGTCCACTTCCACAGTCAGTGCGGCGGACGCAAGCAGAGAAGCCTGCATATGCATATTGACTCCTTTTTGTTAGACTCCTGCGAATTTTATTTGATCCTCTATTCGGCTTTTCTTCCCGAACGCCAAACAGAGCATCAGGGGCTACTGTCTATGCGGTAATATTATTTACACATCGTTTACTTACCTCAAAGCCTGTTAAAAGGCTAGTACAAGCTTCAGTCAGTCCGCTCTTGGCGGACTGAACCTTCTGGACCACCGCACTCATAATGGTGCGCTGCTCCTCGTCGATGGAGGTGCCTTGGAGCGCCTCCAACAGATTGTCCGGCGCCTCCGGTTGGAGGGGGGTCACCGGCACGGTGGGCTTGCTCCTCTTGGAAGGAGGTCCCCCGCGGACTCTGGAACCTTTGAAGGTTCCGGAGCGGTGTCCGACCTAGAGCCGGACTTGGAGCCCTGGGGGCTTTCATCCCCTTCACTCCTGGAGTCCGGGAGGTCGCCTTGCGGTGCCTCCAGGACCACCTCCTCCTGGCTTGGAACCTGTTGGGACAACACTTCGGTGTCGTCCGTAGGGCGGGGGGAGGAAGCCGTCAGAAGCGAGTTCACATCCGATGAGTCCAGTGAGCCGCTCGACGACGCGTCGAGCCGGTCTTTGGGTGGGCTGCATAAACATATTCGACATAAGGGAAAGCTGTGCAATAAACAAATACTATGAATTACTCTGGTATCCGGATACTTACAATTTTGCCAGGGGCTTGGCCCTGGGCGGCCACTCCTCTCCGCCGTCGTCGGCATCGGTGGAGTAGTCCGGAGGAAGGGTTTTCCCCTTCTTGGACCCTCCGGCCTCCCAAGAGAGGGCGGCCTTCCTTTTCTTCTCTCCTCCCGCTGGAGGGGGAGAGGTCTCTTCTTCTTCCTCTTCGTCTTCATGGGAGGAATGCGCCTCGGAACCGTCGGATGATGGATCCGACACCTCCTGGCGCCGGGCACTCTTTCGAGTCCCCGTGGTCTTTTTCGCGGCCTTCTTCTCCGGCACCACATAGGGTGCCGGAACCAGCAACTTCGCCAAGCGACCGTCCGCTGGGCCGTCGGGCAAAGGAGCCGGACAGTTGATCTGTCCGGATGTCACCTGCCAATACTGTTAAAGGTAAGGGAGCTTAGATCCCGCATGGAGTCAAACTATGAAAAACTGATACCCTGTAAAATAAAAAAAACAGCTTACCGCATGAGCGTGATGTTACGTACTGAATCCGCGATCCTCGGTAGCGGATGCGGGGGCCTCGGCGCCCTTGAAAAGCACCTTCCAGGCATCTTCGTACGTCGTGTCGAAGAGCCTGCTCAGAGTTTGGTGCCGCGCCGGGTCGAACTCCCACAGGTTGAAAGCCCGTTGTTGACACGGGAGGATCAGGCGGATGAGCATAACCTGGACAACGGTGAAAAGTTTGAGCTTCTTGTCCACCAGGGTTTGGATGCATGTTTGGAGTCCGGTCAGC
The DNA here is from genome assembly GCF_003073215.2 of Triticum urartu. Classification (NCBI taxonomy): domain Eukaryota; kingdom Viridiplantae; phylum Streptophyta; class Magnoliopsida; order Poales; family Poaceae; genus Triticum; species Triticum urartu. The sequence goes on from NC_053026.1 coordinate 88,813,746, forward strand.
TCTCCTTTTTACCCCATGACAGGCCCGTCTCCTTCCAGGAGGTGAGCCGCGTAGGGGGTCCGGATCGAAACACGGGGGCTGCGACCCATTCGGGGTCGCGTGGCTCGGTGATGTAAAACCTCCCCGATTGCCACCCCTTCAGGGTCTCCACAAAGGAGCCCTCGAGCCATAAGACATTGGCCATCTTGCCCACCATGGCGCCTCCGCACTCCGCACTCCGCCTGGTTGCCGCGCACCACCTTCGGCTTGACATTGAAAGTCTTGAGCCCTAGGCCAAAATGGGGGCGGATGCGGAGGAAAGCCTCGCACACGACGATAAACGCCAAGATGTTGAGGACAAAGTTCGGGGCCAGATCGTGGAAATCCAGGCCATAGTAGAACATGAGCCCCCGGACAAATGGGTGAAGAGGGAAGCCCAGTCCGCGGAGGAGGTGGGGGAGGAACATCACCCTCTCATGGGGCCTAGGGGTGGGGATGAGCTGCCCCTTTTCGGGAAGCCGGTATGCAATGTCGTTAGACAAGTATCCGGCCTTCCTCAATTTTTTGATGTGTCCCTCTATGACGGAGGAGACCATCCACTTGCCTCCCGCTCCGGACATGGCTGGAGAAGGTTGAGGTGGGGAGTGCGGACTTGGGCAGTGGAGCTCGAGTGCGCGAGAATGGATAAGCAAGGGAGGAAGAAGGCGTAGGTGAAAAGGTGGATCCTTATCCCCTTATATGGGTGGACGCAACTACGTGTCCCCACCAGCCTGGTAAAACTCGCTTATCTCCAAGCACCGTAATCAATGGTGCGGTTGGGTTACCCACGCTCGTATTGATGAGAATCCCAGAATAAGGGGACACGATCTCTGCTTTAACAAGACGTGGCAAGGAAAAAGCCTGGCATGACGCGCTGAGGTGGGATAATGAAACGACTCGGATAAAGGCTTGGCCGTGGTGTGTCACACTACGGAATACGTCAGCAGATTAGATTTGTGTAAATATTATTCTCTCTATGGCAATATGTGGAAACTTATTTTGCAGAGCCGGACACTCTCTTTGTGTTCAAAATCTTCTATGAAGTACTTGGAGGAGGAACCCGGCTTGCAATGCCGAAGACAATCTGTGCGCCGGACTCATCGTCATTGAAGCCTGGTTCAGGGGCTACTGAGGGAATCCTGGATTAGGGGGTGTCCAGATGGACGGAGTATACCTTCAGCCGAACTCCTGGACTATGAAGATACAAGATTGAAGATTTCGTCCCGTGTCCGGAAGGGACTTTCCTTGGCGTGGAAGGCAAGCTTGGCGATACGGATATGCAGATCCCCTACCATTGTAACCGACTTTGTGTAACCCTAACCCTCTCCGGTGTCTATATAAACCGGAGGGTTTTAGTCCGTAGGACAACATACAGAACAACAATCATACCATAGGCTAGCTTCTAGGGTTTAGCCTCTCTGATCTCGTGGTAGATCTACTCTTGTACTACCCATATCATCAATATTAATCAAGCAGGACATAGGGTTTTACCTCCATCGAGAGGGCCCGAACCTGGGTAAAACTTCGTGTCCCTTGCCTCCTGTTACCATCCGGCCTAGACGCACAGTTCGGGACCCCCTACCCGAGATCCGCCGGTTTTGACACCGACAGCCCCCAATAACTAGCCCAACTCAGTTGTCGCTGTTTAATCCTCGGAGTGATCCGAAGCACATGACACCTAATTTTGCGAGATGACAAGAAACCTTTTTTTAGATTTCTCACCAGAACTATAGCCCTGTACAACACAACCTGCATGATATGTAGACGATAGCCAATCCAGGCGTGTCTGCTGGAGTCTGGTCACATGCATGGACGAACTGATCTTCCGTGACTTGCAGGGATCGTCCAGGTACCAACGTATGTACTTCTATTAACTCACAAGACTTGCGGGGCCGAGGAGTGTGCCTATGGTTGGTTCTTAATTGCGGTCCCGCATGTGTGTGCAAACGCAATATGACGCGCGTTCCATTCGGAGAGCGGCGTGCTAGACCGACCGACCGTCTGGGTGCGATGCGAACGCGGGGGTGTGCTGTATACTCCGTACATGTGTACCGCCGTTTTCTTGAGGATTTTCTCCATGGCGCAATCCGTGGATACAAAATTAGTATACTATACTATTTGAAAGTCGAGGGCAGGGCTTTTCCCGCGCGTTAGGAGGGGCATTTCCGCCTAGTCGGTTCGACAGAGACGCGAGAAGATGAGGGAGTAGGTTGCTGCAAACATAGGGCTGTGTGATTTGACAGTGAGTTACTGCTGGACAGGTGGGGCCTGGTGATTTGACTTGCCATTATCATTTTAACTGCGGCACTACGACCGGCTTGAGTCTCCCGATTCCTGACCACCTCCATACAGGTGCCTCTCTTGATGCTCCACCATGTAGAGGCTGGCTCTTGCTTGAGAGCCCACTCCTCCACTTTTTCCTTGCCTCTTTCCCCCACATATGCAAAAATTCCATGTAAAGCGGGCTTATAGCCCACTATTGTACTTGATCCTACAGGTGCTAAGCCTGCCACATAGGCATAAGGTCGGATGTGGCAAGTTAATTAAGAAGAGAGAGACTAGTTTGGTGACCCCGGGAAGAAACGGTGATAAGCGCGTGTACCTAGATGAAGCAAACTTAGACTAGCCACAGTGGAGAGTAACATACACTAGTAACATACACATATCCCTAGACTATATTACTACCTTCGTAGTGGGTAGTAACTTAAGTGTGATAACATGCAAAGATTCATTTATTAGGTTATAGACTCATATTGCACTGGGACATGCGATGTTACAGTAACTAGCTAAGTCACTACAACTACCTCTCTCCTCATTAACTCATTGCCACATAAGCAAATTTGCTGAGTTGGACTCGATGTTACTGCTGAAGTTACTCCCACTATGGCTAGTCTTAGCGACAAAAAACTAAGCACCTATGCATTGGGGACTTGAGTTGCTAAGCCATTTAATGCCCATAGCACCTCATCTAAACACCATTTCATTGTAGGAGGTCACTCCTTGGCAAATGCAATAAATACTACAAAGAAAGAGATAGAGAGAAGTAAACAAAAAAATACTCTTATAGCCAACCTTATAGCTAACCTTGTTGTATGAGTGACTAAGTGATGACTATGTATGACATGCCAACATCAGATAGCCTAACACCACCGTGTTAAATCTCCGAGGGCGTGACCGCGCGAGCGAGGCGACGGTCATGGTAGGTGCAACCATGATACGGGCTGCTGGTAGCCCTTGGATCTGAGATCGAACTGCCGCATGCTAAGTTGCTGAAAATTTGCAGAATAACCCTCCAAGCTAGGATATTCACCCATAGGTCTAGAATCACACCATGCAACCGTTCGATCTCAGATCCAAGGGCTCTCGGAAGCCCATATCATGGGAGAATGGAAAGCTTCGTATCACCTATAATTTTCTCGACGCTTGACATAACATCGAAAGCCATTTAATTGGGTGTCGAGTAGACATGACATCTAATTGGGCCCCCATAGTTCTGTGCATGAATCCATTTATCCACCAGGCAAGCCACTACACTGCCATTCGCACACGCCCCCAACTCGACATTTTTACAGTTGATAAACCGCTCCTAGTCCTCCCGTCCTTTCACATTATGGTAGTTCCACTAATCCTAACCCTCCTCCCAAATCCATGGCGTCCCAAATCTCCTTGATCGGCGGTGAGTACAAGGTTAGAACCATCACCGGCGATGAGTTATACATCATCTACATACGTTCTTCCGCAAAGGTCAAAGAATGCCTTGCTCGCTTCAAATGCAAGTTCAAAAACTCAAATGATGAGTGGGTCGCTGGGCTAGATGTTGAGTACACCACAGTCCTGGGAAGCGAGAAGAATCTAAAGGAGGCAGAGAAGAAGAAGCCCGCCGTGATCCAGGTTTGCGTGCATGACTTATGCTTGGTCTACCACATATGCCATGCCGACATTGAGTGCTAGGATTTTAAGAAATTCCTCAAGGATGGCCGAGTCAAATTTGTTACTGTAGACTTTAGCAACGACAGGGATGTCCTGGATCGGATAGGCCTTGTTGTAGGCAACCCCTTCGACATCCAGAAGAAAGGGCTGGTGCCCTCCCGTTATCAGCCTTCAATGTTGACCCTAGCAGGAACCATGGCTCATCCTTCATACTGTACACTGAATAAACCTCCGTTCAAGTTTCATCATGCATGGGAGTGGAATGTACTAGATATAGACCACATTCACTACGCTGCAATGGATGGCTACCTTTGTTTCAATATCTACAAGGGTTGGATGAAGAGCAAGAGCCAAGTGTGCGGTTCAAGCAAAGAAGTATCGGCCAAGACGAAGAGGGACAAGGACGAAGTCGAGGACGTGGATGAGGAGTCCGAGTAAGGTGGCAGTGTCGTTGCTCATGGTGGTTCTAATGCAGTGTCTACCAGATTAGTTGCTTAGTTTAATTTCAGGTGTGCTTTGTTTTATTTGAGGGGTGTGTTGTGCTCAGCCCCCAACAGAACTATGTTATGTTTCTTCTCGTTATATTTCATACATTTCATCTTTTAGTTGGTATAGTACTACCACTTGTTTCTTCACATTATATACGTACAAAATATATGGCCAACATCATATAGCCAGCCGTTTAGTTGCCAGAGAATTTCAGGGTGCTTAGTTTTGTCAAAGAATTCCAGGGTGATTAGTTTTATTTGAGGGGTGTGTTTTGCTGGAGACCATTAACTTATCATTGTGAGAATCGGCTTATTTTTGTCATGTAACATGGTCAACGGGTTTGACGTGAAAATAACAATGTCTAATGGCATTTCTGAGCAAACATCTAACTTAATGATGACATTTTTAGATATCTAATTGCATTTTTGAGTAGACATCTCACGAATCGATGGCATTTTTTGAGTAGTTGTAACTTCTAATGGCAAAACTGAGTAGTGATACACAACCAGTGGCATAAATAATAAGAACCCATGAATTAAATAGGTATGCTAATTTCTTTATTTCTTTATACCTTTGTGTGCGAAACAATATACGCTGCCTCCCCCAGATTTTCTTTACAAAGGCAACATAGAACTATATGAGTGCCCTGTTAAATTTTGGAATTATTCTGGGTTCGTTTGGCCTTTTTTATACATTAATTGAGTTTCTGGTCATTTAATGTGCATAATTCAAATTTGAACTACAAGCACATGCTCCCGTGCACAAAAGCTGATTGAAAAATCACATGTGTGTCCTCGGGTGAATTTCTAGGTCACATGCAAGAAATGGGAATGAAATTCAAACATCTGGGCATCGTGGTTCGGCCGAGAACATTGAGAAGCTTGGTTTTAAAATTCTTGTAAATCCAAAACACTCCTGAAAATCATGAAACTTGGCATGGTGTCATGTCATGGTACTACCATGCTGTGCTAAATTTTTTTTTGCAGAATAGGAACAAGTTTTGGTATAAGTTTCTTGCAAACCGGAGCTTCTCTCAAGAAGGCTCATGGTTCTGAGAGGGAACATGTCACCTTTGTGTGCATAATTCAAATTTTAAATACAAGCAGATGCTCCAGTGCACCAAAGCTGGTTGAAAAATGACATGTGTGTCCTTGGGTAAATTTCTAGGTCCCATGCCAGAAATGGGAATGAAATTCAAACATATGGGCGTCATGGCTTGGCTAGAAACATTGAGAAACTTGGTTTTTTTAATTCCTGTAAATCCGAAACACACATGAAAATCATGAAACTTGGCTTGGTGTCATGACATGGCACCAACATGCTGTGGTAATTTTGCTGTCCATTTGTGAAGGCGCACACATTAACAATCAACAAAGTCATTTTGAAACAAGTGTTGTCACGTTACAATCGGAAACACAAATATTATTGAAACCGTGGGCATTTTTACCATTTACGTGTCGCCACGCGTCCCCTTTTTTATTAGCTAGGAGGCGCCGTGCAGGGTAGCTATTTGAGTACGGGAGGCGTGCGAGCCCTTTGACCTCCATCTACCGTCCACCTCTCTCCTAAGGTCTCCATTAATGGCGCCCAAGCCTCTGTTTAATGGCGTGGGAATGTCTCACTCGACTGAGATTGAAGAGAGAAAAAAGAAAATCTGAAAAGAAAATTTTGCATGGATCTTGATGTAAGATCCGCCGGATCTATATAGCATCTACTGCGACTTATAGCAAGACTGATGAATATATATATATATAAGGATGACGAGAGTGGATTATAATTGTCTTACATAATTAGGAAGATAATTTAAAAAGCCACATGCAGCTACGCCCGGAATACACAAGGGAAAAAGAAGAAGGAAGACGCATACACCGATCTGGCTCGCTGATCTCTACTTTCTTTATGCGATGCAGGTCGCGGAGACTAGTTCTCGCGGCGGGCGATGATCTCTTTCATCAGTTTCATGTCCTTAATACGCTGCTTGATAGCATCCATGGATTCCTCCACCAGCCTGTTGCGCTCGATGCGGAGCATGGCATTCTTGTCCATAAGTTTCTTGATGACGATGCCCGTCCTCTACAACAAGGCAGCGGTGTCCTCCTCCTGCTTCGCCCTTCCGGCGATCTTCGCCCTCAGTAGGTCGCGCTCGCCCTGGAGCTTCGCATTGCCCTCCCCTAGTTGTGGGATGACGCCGGTAGCCTCATCCTGAATCCTCGCCCAGCCAGAGATCTGATCCATCTGGCTATGGACTATCACATGCATGCGCCTGTAGGAGTCCTCGCGTGCCCGCGAGAAATTTTCCCAGGCCACCATGGCGCGGCGGGACATCTTTGCTGCTTCCGCGGAGTGGCCGAACCAGTCTGCTACATCGATGGCATGGCGGGACCTTCATACTGCTTCGGCGGCACGGCGGGACCTCTGCGCTGCTACTGCTGCGCAACTGGACATGTCGGCTGCTTTCGCAGCGAGGCGGGACATCTCTCGTGCTTCCTCTTCCATTGTCACCTCTCCCTAGTGGAAATCTCTCGACCCAGAACTCACGCTGGCTATAGCTTGATTGACTTGATTGTTTTTTGTGGATGAGGAGTTGAGGAGGAATGTGCAGTCATCTTAGCATAGTAGTATTTATAACCGAGTACTACTATTATGCTCCTAAGTGGGAAACCGTTTAGGTTGTGATCGGTGTGAACAGGTTTGCAATTAAATATAGCATGGTAGTAGTAGTAATTTGGAATGTGACGAGATGCGCTCAAAATTTATTGACGGTTGTAGTTTCGAAGTGCGGTACTATTCCCGGATGGCGTAATGTCGGCACGTTTTCTCGGCCGTGGTGTAGCATATCCCATGGTACTAGTTCTTTTTCTACTGCCATGTATGTGAAAAAAGTAGCACCGTCGGATACATATCTTACGCTTGGCGTTCGACAGGAATAGCCTCATGGCGACCTATAGACTAGTCTTTTTTTCAGATGCATTACACCTATCTCTTAGGACTTCTCACACGCACCATCACTGCTCCCTAGGTCGATGCCACCCACATATAGTTGTACTCTGAGAAGAGGTGCATTCCCGCACTCATCCTCTCTCACACACGCATCTGTAGCTACGAATTGTAGTGTTCTTAACCATCTAATTGGCTTTATCATAGTTTTCACGTTGCTCCTTGGCCTTGAGATTCAGAAGTTTGAAACACAGAGGCTAAGATGGAAGCGCGGGGTTTTGGTTAATGTGCGGGCCGCACACGGCACCAACACGACACGAGCTTCGTCTGCCTGGTGCGCATGCACTCGGGTGAGTTGTCCAAGTATAGACATAACCAGGCCCTCGTTGGTATCCGCGCCTCGACTTTGGCTGGTCATAGAGGAGAGTAGCATAGACTAGTTACTAGTCTATGTTACTAGTACCTTCATAGTGGGTAGTGTCATATAGTATATGCATAATTTGGCAACGAGCGCTCTCTATATGTACCACCTTTTTTTTCTTTAATTACATCTTGTTAGTTTTGCTCCACGGCGGAATCCATCGATACTACTACTGTACAAATGTATACATTTTTAAAAGGCTAGAGGGCGGGGCAGTCTAGCTTGGTCCTTTTCACAAGAGGCAAGGGCCTTTGTGATTTGATGGCTATTACTGCTGGAAGGCGGGGCCTTGTGATTTGACTGCTCATATAAATGTGCCGACGACATGAGGAGGAGAAAAGAACCGTGCGGTATACTCAAGTTTTCCACTGGAGTACGACGGAGGAGCACGAAACACGGCAGCCCAGTGCCATATCCTCTACTCTCTATTCTTATTATATATTACTAGCAAGAGGCATTGTTCTATTGGCGATAAAGAATGATCTAATTTGCTAGTCATCTCATATTTAGCATTGTTCTATTCATGCCTCGCAGAGAAGGTGACACGTGCGGCCAAACACCCGAAGCAAAATAAGAAACACAGGAGCAAAAGAAGAAGGAGGATTATCACCCTAAAAAAGAAGGAAGACGCACACACAAGTCCGGGGCGCTGCTCTCACTACATGAAGGGTTGCTGGCCGCGGAGTCGTAACTGCTTCTTCATCGCCTCCACGACCTCCATCTCCTTGCGCGTCTCCTCCGCCATCTTCATCATTGTGTCCATGACGCGGAATTTCTCGACGCGATCATTCATCATCTGTTCCACGGCCGCATTACGTACCTTGATAGCAGCCGGGTGCTCGATGCGGAGCTTCGCCAACTCCTCCTTCTGTTCCATGATGAGGGCCTGCAACATATTCATCGAGGAACTACTATTCTCATGCAGCTTCTTCTAGCCGGCGTTCTCCTCCTTCAGCAGGTCGATCTCGTGGCAGAGCTTCGCCTTGTCCTCCTGAAGTTGCAGGATTTTGCCGGTCGCCTTCTTCTCCGAGGCACTGCTCTTCTTCAGCAGCATCACCAAGCCGGCGGTCAACTCCCCCTGCTCATTGAGCTCAGCGGGGATGTCGTCGAGGCTCTCCTTCAGTAGCTCCACCAAGCCGTGAATGAACTCCTTCTGCTTATTAAGGTGCTTATTGAGCTGATCGGGCATGCCATCGAGGGATAACGAATCCAGCGCCGCATGTTCGCCTCCGCGTCTAGGGCACTCCTGGGAGCCATCGCCTGCCCGTGAGAGATCTTTCGAGGTCTCTGCGTGGCGGCGAGCCATCTCTTTTTCCGCAGCCTTGGTTGCTGCTCCCTTGTTACGAGTAGTCCTCGACCTAGAGCTCTGCACACAGGCCATGGCAAGGATGGACAAAGAAGGATGACTTATGAGGAGGAAGGTAGAGTAATTTTCGGTTAGGTAGTTCCCCTTTTTATAACCTAAGTACTAGCACTAGTACTAAGACCTACATAGTGGGAACACGTTCAGGTTTGGTACGTACTGGTAGGTGTGAGCAGGCTTGCACTTAATTGTAGCACTAGTACTTTCGAATGTGATGGGAACAAGGTAAAGATTAATTGATGGTTTTTGGTTTCGAGGCCCGAAACGGCTCCCGATGAGTTTAGTAGAACATAAATTTCAAGTAGACTACACTGCTCAGATGCGTAAATATTATGTTACTGTCAAAAATTGGCACAAAATACGAAGGAGACCAATGGAAGTACTACTAGCAACCCATGATTTAACTACTCGCATGCGCGCACTAGTAATGTCTTTCTTCCGCCCTCACGTCCACTCCATTTGCATGTGCTGTATTAATTGACCATGAATGATGTGAAGGACTTTACACGCGTCAAATTATCACATGGGGTGGATCTTGGTACAAACTTGCATCTGCCCGTGTACCCGCGTGTGCGTGCGAGGGAATGAGTGTGTGCGTGGCGTGCGTGCACATCTTCGCTTCGTGCATGTACCGCTAGTGTGGCTCAGGGAGGACGAATACATTCTTCTGGAACCAGCAGCACGTCACTGTGATCAATCCACACAAGGATGTCGCGACAACGCCTCCACATGTGCCACGTGGCTTCATGAACTATAAGAGAGACACTGTGTAGCATGCCATTGTGTTTTGCACATACTCAAAGTACTAGTAAGGTACACGTGCATTGCACGCGTCAGATTTTGCAACCAAATTATGAATAAATACCACACTATAGCATGTAAGCTCTGAGACATATATGCCTGATGTAGACCTTCGTTTAATTCTTATAGTTCATCTCATTCAAAATCAATTAGTTTTAATAAAAAACCTAGGGCCTCTTTGATTCGTAGGATTCCAAAACACAGGAATAGGAAGAACATGGGATTAGAGTGGAATGTCGTCTTGAATCCTACAGGATGGTACGAGTGTTTGATTGTGCATAGAAAAAACGCAGAATTCTTTCAAAGAGGTTTGAGTGGATGGGATGTTTCCTATGAAATCTAGTGCAAATGAATCATATGGAAAAATCCTATGGTTTACAATCCTACGAATCAAACAACCAAGATAGGAAAAATTCCTAAGGATTAGAATTCTCCAAAATTCCTTCAAGAATCCTTTGAATCAAAGAAGCCCTTAATCTATTTTATGATTCATGGAATTGTGCATTATAAATCATAAAGTAAAAACAAATAATGGCAATTCAACTAGAAAAAAAGTTTGGGCAGTTATGATATGAAAGATTCTAGAACAAAGGAGAACCACTGTTGTTTTGAGATTTGTGCATTATGCTTAAGTTCAACCATGGAGTCTGATAGATTGTATATGTGGCAAAATCAGGCGGGGGGCTAGAAGATGGTGCGAGGGGACGATTGGAGGGAGACTTTGAAGGAGTGCACAACTGCGAGATCGATATTTAGAGAGAGGGGGCAGGAACGTGCACTGTTGCGCGCAGTGGCGGAGCCATGAAAAATGTCCCATGAGCTAGGGGGCCAAGCATTGCTAATCCTTTATGAGGAGGGCCAATTCATCAACTTAAACCATTTTTACCAGCAATTTCCTAATGATCACATTCATGTTAGCCTCGATATATAGTGATGTTAGGGGGGCAGGGCCCTTGCTGCCCCCTGTCTTCGCCATTGTGCACGCGTCTGAGAGATGAAGCGGAAGGCATGGATGATGAGAGGGGGTGTTGGATATATAATTAATGTTGGTGTATTAGCTATATATGTAATCCTATATAGAGAGGTATATATTGATTGATGTGGATGTGGGAAAGAGGGTGAGACCTCACTAGATATATAGATTGATCGGTTTATGTGGAAACTATGAAAGACCTAGCTATATACACACACACATAGAGGAACATCGATCGTTGGCATGCACATGAGAGATAAAGGATGCCCGATATGATGGAGAGGGGGATGTGTGTGTGTGTGCCTTCATGGGAGACCGACCTGAAGAAAAAGATTGCATGTGTGCGATGGATAATGCCGACTGGTAGTGTGTGTGCATGCATGCACGAGAGAAAGTTAGTGGTACAATTATAAAGAGAAGACCAATGTGTGGGTGTAAAAGACTAGGTGAGGTCATAATCAATGTAAAGTTGAATTCAAATATTTGAATAAGAGATCATGATGTTTGAAACCCATGCATGCATGAATATAATGGAGATCTGCATGGTGTGGTTTGGAAACGAGCATGTTGTAATGTATACACATTGAACAAGGTCAGACTGGTTTGAATTTGAGATACCGATGGCAGACATCGTTTGGCCACATTGCATCCATGCATGGACACACTATTCTGATTGGAGATGATGGGTGGCTTTCGCATCACATATCTATATCTATACCCCTATATATATTATATATTATATTTTTTATATAGTGTGCAGATAACTTTAACTTTGAAAGATGGTCATTGGATGAGGCCAATCCGATGGTGCAGAGCTGGCAAATTTGAGCACTACTGGCCGTTGGATATCATCTAGATTCCACCAGATTTTGCCACATGTACAATCTAGAAGACTCTATGGTTGAACTTAAGCATAATGCACAAACCTCAAAACACAAGCACTTCTTCTTTGTTCTAAAATCTTCCATATCAGAATTGCCCAAATGTTTTTCTACATGATTTTTTTACTTTATGCCCTACAACGCACAATCCATGAATCTTAAAATAGATTAGCTTTCTCATAAAAACTAGATGATTTTGACTGAAATGAACTATAAGAATTAAACGAACATCTACATCATGCATATATGACTCAAAGCTTACATGCTATAATGTGGTATTTATTCATAATTTGGTTGCCAAATCTCATGCATGCAATGCACGTGTACCTTACTAGTCTAAATGGTGTCTGTGTGTGTTGTGCGTGTTAAACACATTGTACGTAGTATATCATACTAGTCTAAATTTTCTTTTTTCTTTTTGGTACACATTAAGCTTGTTCTCCCGAAATTTCAAGTCACACCTTGCTATGCCGAAATTTCAAGCTAGCGTCTCTGTCTATCGTGTTGTGAAACTCACACCTCTTCAACCCGCGCCTTGTTACCCCGAAATATTTAAGATAAATCTTTGTCTCGTTGTGCTCCGACAACTCGCTCCATCTCAACCCGCAACTTGCTATTCAAAAATTACAACGCGCCGAAAACTCCCACCTCCTTTGAAATCCCAACACGTGAAATACCCGTGATACCCCTGAACCGAAAGAACCGCCTCAAATCGGTTGGGGTACTTTTGTAACTTAACCCACATTTAGGACAAGCGCGTCCCTAAGCCATGGTTCCCCACTCCCATCCCATCCGCCCAACCATTCGTACATCGAGGCCGGGAAAACCCGTGAAGCCCCACACCCTCCTCCGTCCGCCACCCAGCCAGAGCCTCGTCCCCGACGTCGTCGTCCACAACAACACCTCGACGTCCCTCATCCACCATACCGGATGAGGATCCGTCATTGATCTGGTCATCCCGCCGGTTTAGCCACCCCGTCCTCCACCTCCAAGGAGCTGCCCTAATGTTCCCCTCGTCTTTCGCGCCACCTCCATTCCCACACCGCCGTCTTCACCTGCACCATCGGAAGAGCATCATCATCACCGTTTCCTTGGATGAAGCTGCAGCCTAATCGGCGCCACCAAAGAGGTTGTACACTAATCGCCGCATTTTCTTCTTGATTCGATCTCACGGTACTGTCGGTGCTCAGTCCCGAGCCGACACGGCGCGGCTCCATCCACGGCGGCGTCGCCGGCCACTTCCTCCATGACGTCTCTCCCTCAGCGGCGACGTCCACATTAGTAGGAGCTGCTGCTACTGCTTTAGCTCTCGCTCACGCTGCTGCTCTGCTCTTGCTCTCGGTCCCCTGCCTGGTCTGCTCTTGCTCGCGCTGCTGCTCTCGCTCTTGCTCTTGCTTGCGATGCTGCTCCTATTTACACTACTAGGGAAAACCTTATACATTGAATGTTACCAGTAGCGCTTGTTAATATGAGGCGCTACTGCTACTTAGCAGTAGCGTATCTGCTAGAACGGTGCTACTGTTACCCGCTTAGCAGTAGTGCGGCAGGAACAGAACGCGCTACTACTATAATTGCCACACCATTCCCGACGTGCTAGGTATAGTAGTAGCGCCCTTCTACAAACAGCGCTACTACTACGGATTTTAGCAGCAGCGCTTTTTGCCTCCCCATGCTACTGTTAAAGCTATTTTCACCTAACCCCCCGCGCGGCCTGATTCCCTCTCCTTTGCTTCCTCCCCCAATTCTCCTCTACTATTCCTCATCGCCTCCACCTCGCCGCCGTCTCCCCCGACCCCGCCTCGCCTCTGCCTCCCCCGACCCCGCCTCGCCGCTGTCTCCCCCGACCCCGCCTCGCCGCCGTCCCTCCCCTTCCGATCCCTCTTCTCTGCTTAGTATGAACCCTAGCTATTTAGTGCTAGTTAGTATGAACCCTAGGCTATTTTTAGTGCTAGTTAGTTAATTACTTATATGGTAATTAGGGCAGTAGTTCTTAGGTACTAATTAGTTACTAAGAACTAGGTACTAATTAGGTATTAGTTTATTTTTATTTATAGTAAGTTTATTTTTAGTAAGAACTAATTGAATTAATAGAACTCGTTAGTAAGAACTTGTTGCTATTTTTTTAGTTAAAGCAATTTTTCCCGCATTGACGTCGACGATGCCTATCCCGCATCCTTGTCGTCGAGTCGGCGGAGGACGACCCCTGCTTGACCAGACGGGCCATGTCCGGGACTGGGCTCCGCCGGGGTGGTATTGGGAGGTGCTACCTACCGGGAGGCGCAGGTTGGTGAGGAGCCAGCCTGTCATTGACCCGAACCTTCTTTGGTGGCGGTCGCGTGGGCCAGTGACGGTCCAGAGGCTCGAGGACCCCGCGGAGGTGGTGCGTCACCGTGTCAGTGAGGAGAACGCGCACGTCCGTCGCTACTTGTTTGCGTTGGAGCACAGGTTCTCCAATACCTTGCAGGTTCTCCAGGGATCTCACTGGAGCTATGATCCCGTGATGGTTCCTTCTCTGTGGGTGTCCACCGCCCACGCCGATACCCATGTGTTAGGGTTTTAGTTGTATTAGTGATGTTATATGTATGACACTATTCGGGATGTATTAGTGATAATATTCGATGATGTACGGACGCATGAGATGATTTACTTTTTCTTATTGAATGCATGCTAATTTGAGTCCTATAAGATATTTTGAAATGTATCTCTTGTGTTGTTCAAATAGGATATGTGCTTGCCCAAGTGGCTGGTCATGTTTGCAGGTTACACCTCTGAGTGGCCTATGTTTTGCCGGAGTGTTGATTCATTTCTGTTCTGGCAAATTTCAGGCGCTCGATATATCCTATTTTAGCGAAGGTCATGCCGGATTTTTTCGTGAATTTTGGCATGACTTGTGCTAGAATATGTAGGAAATATCGAGTGCCCCGGATTTGTGTGTTGAGTATCCCGGTAGTCGTCTTCGATCGATTTTCAATTAATGTTTTAACTATGAACATAGGAAATGTCTGACGACGAAAAGGATTCCGGTATTTGTAAATACTGCGAAGACGAGCGCGGCCTGTGCGGCGGAATCTTCCTAGATGATGATAGGCGCTTCAGCATCAAGCTGGACGAGAACTTTGAAGTGGATACAGTAAGTCACAACGACAAGTCTTTTTCGTAATTAAGCATGACATTTGCTTCATTTGCTTCAACTTATAATTTAAGCATGACAAGTCTTTTTTTACTATTCTACTAGCGTATCCCCTGCCATGCAAGAGTTTTTGTATTGGATAAGATAGGTTTCAGTCGTACTATGGAGGAAAAGTAATTTTACTTGAAGATCGAGCATGGTTATATTTTCAACGTAAAATTATACAATTCAGACGGCTACACCTATTTTTGATGCAAAACATGGCGATCACTATGCAAGACTTATGCATTTGAGCCTGATATGGTTATCACCTTTGATATTCGTCCGGAAGATGATATTGAAGGTAATACCGACATCTGGGTCGATGTGCAGACACCTCCAGTTATACCATTATGTAAGTTTCTCAACCATATTAATGTCTTTGATATTGTTTATTCAAAAATAGTTGACAACTAATTTGTCTTGTCAGCTTATTTTGGTGCAAGCAAACATGTCCAGCGCTTGGTAGAAAGGACCTACTACTGTCCTGGGGCTGAACTAAACTGCGAGGAGCTAAGTCATTATGTTTCATGGCTTGAGGATCTTGATACTGTCAAGACAAATTTTCTTCCTGCACATAGAAATGTTTGTACTGAAAACGTGCGACCAATAGTGTTCGTAATGAACTACGGTCACATCTATTTAGGAAGGATGGTAAGATTTTTACTATTTGTCCTTAGTGCATCTTTCCCTTACATTGTTTTTGAAGCTAAACTTCATTGCTAACTATGTTACCATAGGATGTTCTTCAACAGGGACTCTCGATGAATGTTGTGCCTTATGGGATCAAGACTAAAGGTACCATGAGTATTATTAGCTTACGGCCAAGATATCCTACAGATTACTTTAGTGCATTCAAGATTAGCGACGGATGCTTAATAGTGCAAGACTGCACCAAATATGTGATGGGGGAGCGCAGAGAAGTACTAGGGGGCAGCAAACAGATGCGCTACCCATGATTAGGAGATAGGTTCATCTGCATGCTCCAACTTGATCAAGGAGGAGAGCTACACATGTTTTATGTTATTTTACCTAAGAGAGAGCAGCATGAGTGATTAGCTAGCTAGAAATGAGTTTGAGGATGATGATGTGCTACACTATTACTATGATGATAAAATAGCTAGTGTTGGTGGTAATGACTATGATGATTATTATTAGCTAGTGTTAGTGGCGATTAAATAAATACGGTTGGTGGTAATGACTATGATGATGATTAAATAGCTTGTGCCGGCGGATTAGATTCAAGTGGAGGCAACATGTGGTGCGCATCGAAAGTACTACTAGTCCAAACTAGATCAAGTTTGGATTAGTAGTATACTTTTGACATGCACCACATATTGCCTCCACTTGAACCTAATCCACCTTCATTTGACACACTGTTATGGACATAATGATGTAAACCTCATACCTGGTATTGTACCAATATTTGTACGATGGCGCATAAATACACTAAAAAAAAGAATACTAGTAGCGATGGAGAGAAAACACGCTGCTAGTAGTTACATTAGCAGTAGCGTGGGAGTGAACAAATGCTGCAGCTATTTGTCCTAGCAGTAGCGCGTGCGGGCACGCGTTACTGCTAAGCAATAGCTTTAGCGCCTTATTAGTAGTGCGCCTACCCGCGCTAGTAGTGAGCACAAAACCAGCGCTACTGCTAGGGTTTTCCCTAGTAGTGTTAACTCCACTTCAGTCCACTGAATCGACTTTTGGGTTAGTAAATTTTCAGGGGGTGGGGGGCTCGCTAGAGTTAGGGAAGAACCAGCCGCAGCAGGGAGGGGGGCTCGCCGGAGAGGAACCCCACTATCTATCTTAGGGTTCAGGGTGGGGGCGGTGGTCGCCGGCGGTGGTGGGGCGGTGGCGTGGGGATCGCCGGAGAAAAATCTCGGCACGGGGGGGCCTACAGGGATGGCCGGGGCGGCGGTGGACTGGCAGTGGGGAGTGATTTCGGGGCGGCGTACTGCCGGCCGCGGGCGGCGGGGGCAGCTGTTTGGCCAGTGGTGGCTGGCGGCTCAGGGGGGTGGAGGTTGAAGATGAACTGCAGGCCCTTGATTTCGTATCCAATGGCTGCAAAATCGACTGACCAGAGATGAAAAAGTCAGTCGATTGACGTGTAGCCTCACCTCTAGTGCGTTCAGTTTCGACAGTAAAATTCAGTTTCGACAGCAAAATTCAGTTTTGACAGTTAAGTTCAGTTTCGGTAGTTAAATTCAGTTTCGACAGTTAAGTTCAGAGATGAGCGGCTGATGTATACATCTAGCACTTTGTGGTTATGTATTTTACGTCATCTATTGGAGATGCTATTAGAATTCCACTCAGGTTAACGTTGTCTCTCTTGTCTTGCTTCAGCCTCGGCATTGTACAACTCACCGGAGCTGCCCCAACAACGAAACCCTCCATCACAGCGGAGCAGTACCTCGGGCTCCATGTCCAGACGCCTAAGATCGTCTCCACCTCCTCCGACAGCCAAGTTAGCCGGAGCATCCTCACCAGCCAACCCAATCACGCTGAGATCGACATGGCTTCACCAAAGAGGTTGTACACTTCTTGTGGTGTGACTTAATCTCACCATGCTTCTTTACATCCTTTGATCTTCCAATTCTTGTGAACCAAACACCCAGATTTTCATAAATCCTGTGTTTTTAAATTCTCTGTTTTGCACGTGCATTCCTATCCTATTCATGTCTATTTCCTATCCCTGCATTGTTAGAATCCTCAAATTCAAACAAGCCCTTACACAATTACTTCTGTTACAGATATGTGTCAAAGAAAACCTTGTGTGGTTTTTCATGCTCCTGTGGTGTTGTGTTCCACCCCAGCTCAGCTGTTCCAATGACGGAAGGGTTCACCACAGCAGGGATCCGCTCTCCAGATTGTCTTTCGCCGCCTCAGATCTTCTTCCCCGCCGCCGGCAGCCATGACAACTTCATTACCATCATCAATTGAGCAGATGACCTTTAGGACTACACGGATCCACAAGAGAGGTCGCACTCTTCCGTGTCTGCTTACGTTATGCATTACTTAATATGATGACATGCTACTTTATCGCCATGTTCTCCTATTAGACTCCGACTCAGGTCCAAACTTATGCTGAAACTTGAGTTTTTAAATGGTTGTGGGGTACATATTGGGGCAGCAATCAGTACTATCTGTCTACTATCTGGTTAATTTTGGGTGTCTACTATGAGTTTCATGTTGGGTGCAAACAAACATTAAAGGTGCCATTATCTGTATTTTTTAACTAAAGCTATTATCTGCCTTCTATGATTTGTTTTGGGTCTATCCACAGTTTGCTACCATCACTCTGGATTTGTGCATGCACTCCTTACATAATCTCACTATGTTTTATTCCTATGCATGTCGGTTATTGTACACAATGGAACTGAACATGTCGATCAAAAGAGACGAGCCTTGTGTGGCAATAAAATTTCATGCAGAGGCAGCCCCCCTCCACCCATTTCGGATCGTAATCAAGAGGAAGATATCTGTTCTGAGGGGGATTCAGAAGCAGAAGACCACTCCTATTTACCCCATGAGGTCTTCGCTCTAACTTGGCATGCTGATGTTGGTAAAATCATGCATATGGTGCCTTGCATTGCTTACTGTATACATCAAAGATGTCATCTGCTTAGTTTAGACATGATTTGTGTCAATGCCATCTGTTTAGTTTCTTTATCGTATATGTGAATCATGCAATGCCATCTTGTTTAGCCATGCATCATATATCTGAATTTTGCAATGCCACCCTGGTTAGGCAGTCATCTTATATGTGAATTATATCATGACATCATTTTTTATTATGTGTTAAATTTGTCAACAATTTTAGTACATTCAATTACTCTTCCTGTGCATCAGCCATTCGGCACAGTCATGGAAAAATATGGAGTGGAAACAAAATCTTCAGAGCAGACAATGCTATCTGACGAAGCGCATGTCTTGCTGGTTACAGATAGCTCCTCAGAGGAGGATTCAGAGACAGATGACCAGTCCTATCCCCCGCCCCGAGGTGCATGCTCTAACTTGGCAGGGTTATGTTGCTCATATCGTGCATATGGTATCTTGCATTGCTATGTCATTTGCTTAGTTTAGACATGCTTTGTGTCAATGCCACCTGTTTAGTGTCTAATTACCATATATGTGAATTATGCAATGCCATATTGTTGCAAGACATTATATATGTGAATTATGCAATGTTATCTTGTTGCAAGGCATTATATATGTGAATTATGCAATGCCATGCTGTTTAGCCAAGCGTCATATATGTAAATTATATCATGCCATCCTTTTTTATATTTCTCATTGCTTTTGTCGACAATGTTTGTATATTCAACTGCTCTTCCTGTGCATCAGCCATTTGAATTCGTGATGGAGAAATCTGGAGTGAAAACAAGGTCTTCAAAGAAGATAATGCTACCTGGTGAAACAGATAACTTGCTGGTTACAGATAGCTCTTCAGAGGAGGATTCAGAGGCAGATGACCAGTCCTATTATCCCCCTAAGGTGTATGCTCAAACTTGGCAGGGTTATATTACTCATATCATGCATGTGTTGTATTGCAATTCTTAGTTTTTACATCATATACATGATATTGAATGCCATCTCCTTAGTTGACACATCATATATGCGATTGCCCTCTGCTCACGTCCTTAGTAT
The DNA here is from genome assembly GCF_003073215.2 of Triticum urartu. NCBI lineage: Eukaryota > Viridiplantae > Streptophyta > Magnoliopsida > Poales > Poaceae > Triticum > Triticum urartu. The sequence goes on from NC_053026.1 coordinate 88,833,378, forward strand.
ATAAATCATATATTTGAATTATATCATGCCATGATGTTTACATAGACAACATGTATCTGAATTATGGCATGTCAACCCATTTTCTAAAGACATAATATAGTTATATCATCTCATCCTGTTCACACTTCACATAGTCATCATATTTTGAATTATGTCACTCTATCCGTGAATTATATCATGCCATCATGTTTTGATCGACGGCATGTTTGTGATTTATGGCATGCCACCCACTTTAATAGACACATCGTATAGTTATATCATGTCATCCTGTTTACATAGTGATCATATTTTGAAGTATGTCATTCTATCTTGTTTAGTTAGCCATCATACATGTAAAATTGTGTCATGCTATCCTGTTTAATTAGCCATCATATATGTGAAATTATGTCCTGCTATTCTGTTCAGTTAGACAACATAAATGTAAATTATTTCATGCCCTGTTTTATTCCCTAGTATCCATTGCACCTGTCTATCTTACAATGTCTGTACATTCAATGACTTTTCTTTTTTATCAGCCATTTCAATTGGAGGGGGTGATGGCAGTATCCGTGGGAGTAAAAACACGGTCTTTAGGAAAGATCGTGCTACTTGTCGATGGAGATAGAACCACGGTTGTAATTGCCCAAGAACCAGCCCCACCACACATAACCCAGACTCACGCAGATTGTACCCGTACCTAGTTGGACAGAGAACCAGCTACACCCCTTCTAACCCCAACCCCAGCAGATAGTAACCCAGTTCCCATTGACACAGCACCGTCTCCACCATAGAGCACCCAAACACGAGCAGTTAGTAAGGCAACTGCAGTGCCCAAAGCACGAGGACCACCACTCCGAACCCCAGTCAACGCTTAAAGCAGAAGAAGAATTGTTCTCAGGCCAGGTTCCGTAGCTATGGTTCATACTACTTTGCTCTTGCACCATTGTATTTACTCATACCAACTAATTTCAAATTTGAAGGATGCAACTGAAACTCCAATGGCGCAACAGGTATGTTTTAAACCTATTTCTTTAGCGTGTTTGCTGTTGTAACTTGCTCTATGCCGATTTCAGTTTCAATTGAATAAACAGTTATATTCTCATGCCATGCACCTTACAAGTGTTGTTATTGCTGTGTAGTTTCCCACACTTATATTCTGTCTAATCTGCTTTGTCTTAAATAGATATAATTCGAACGGTATCTATATTGATTTGGCAACATAAACTAGAATGATATAGACCATACAGTGACCATACTACATAGATATATGTTTGTTTCATGTTGTTATCCTGTCCACCTTACTACTAAACTGGTTTACCAAAATGAGTTTCATATACTACATTGTAAACCTGTGATGTGTTTGTTTGTTTATCTTTTAGAATGCGGATAAAATATTGGAGAAGAGTACCCCGTTATGCAATGGTACGGGAAGTAATGCAGATAAGGTTCAAGATAGTGAGACATCCCTGTTGGTCTCCAAGAAAGCTGATAAAAACTATATTGAAGACACTGAGACAACCCCAAAGTTCCGTCTTGATGTAGTGTTCGAGTTACTGGCTACTACCGCTGGCACCAGCTCTTTGAACTCGCTGCCTGAATCAGTTCGGCTTCTTGAGTCTCAACTTCAAGTTGAAAGACATCGATCAAATGATATGCGACAGGAAGCCGAAGGACTGAGGAAGTCCATTCAGAATTCAGATGCATACTTTCTGGTGCAACAACAAGTGCTAGAGGATTTAAGCGCCAAACAAGAGAAAGTTAATAAGCTTGCTAAGCATCTTGCCAGCATTATGGCCACCCAGGATATTGTTTCTTGAGCTCTTGTGAAGTGGTTTCAGTTCTGGACTTGTTTTGTTGCGGCGTTTATATGCTACTTTGTTCCCTATATTTGCACTGGTGGCGAAGTTTGATGCCCAGTGGATGTAATATGTGTAATAGCCATGATAGCCTAGCGTAAGTTGCTTGCCTATTTATTTCCTTATTGTCTTGTTTATTTTTTTTTCTTGTAGTCAGTGCAGTTCTTTTTCCACGGTTTGCTAGTGGCCGCAATAACCTATTTTTTAAAACTAGGCCACATTAACCATGGGCTACATATTTACTGTAGTTAACATGGGCCTCCTACGGGCCGTAGAAACAATGGGCCTTCTAAGGGTCGTAGAAATAATGGGCCTTCTATGGGACGTAGAAACCATGGGCCTTATACGGGTCGTTGACACAATGGGCCTTCTACGGGCTGTATCATCAATAGGCCTTCTACGGGTCATATGATCCGTTGGCCAAACATGGGCCAATAACAGACCACATTATGGAAGTAAATGGGCTAGAGTTGAAATCATCCATTCATGGGCCGACCATAACGAGCCGTCGTTAATCGGCCGTATCTGATGACGCTATGAAAACGACCCAACGTATTAACGGGCCGACTGTAACCACGGGCTGAATTTGGCCCACAAGCAGAAAATGACAGTAACGGGCCAAAAGTAAACGAATGCTGGAAATGAGCCCAAGAATAAATGGGCCCTGTGAAGGCCGAAAGATAACATGGGCTAGAAATGGCCAAACGGAATAATGGGCCGTTAATGGGTATAAAGTGATACACTGTTCATTACAGGCCAGTTTTAACACGGGCCGTTAATGGGCCGAGGGTTACTAAGGGCCTCATATGGGCTGAAAGATGTCATGGGCCATACATGGGCCGGAAGTTAAAATGGGCTGGAATTATATTGGACGGCCCAGATGACGCTACTGGGCCTAATTCGGATAGGCCGTAAACGGGCCCTAGGTTAGCGGGCTATAAATTGGCTATATGTGAACATGCCGTTAACAGGCTTGCCGTGGGGCGGCCTGCCACCTTTTGACCAAGTCAAACGAGCCGTCCTTTTCACAGGAATGGGCCTCTGTTGGGCCGTGCCATGTGTCGACGTATCATAGGCGCTTTGGGTCCAATGAGTGGATGACATCTGTCCCAACGGCGAGCCGACACGTGTTCCCTCCAGCCAATGATGATTTTACACGTGGAAAATCCCCATTGGTCAGGGTTGTTAATGGGTTATCGGGTCCAAAACCGGACTCGATAGCTTAACGGCATTCTGTTATGGTGGATGCCACGTGTCGGTCACCCTTGACGAAAGCACCTCTGTGACGTGCGATTTATCGTCTGGAAGTGGACACTTCCGTGATGATAATTTTGGTAATGTCATGGAACACTTCTACAACGGCACAGGTATGACTATATTGATTCTGTCATAAAATTGTCATGGATGTACATGCATGACAGAAAACGTGACCTACTGTGACAAACACGTATCATCACAGAAGTGTATCTTTTTTGTAGTGCGCCCGCCTGGTTCCAGTTGTCATGGCTTGCGTCACAGGAACCTCGCGAGGTGCCCCTCGCCTTGATCTCTCCGCCCCTCATGAGCCAGCCTGGTGAGGCCGCCCCTGAGGAGGTCTTGCATCGTCCGCCTCGCGAGGCATGGCCCCTCGCGAGGGTCTTGAATGTTTGCCGGTGAAGATGGGCCATACGGGGCCGCTGGTGGAGCCATGCTGTGGGCCGCAGGCACGCAAGTCTGGGGACCCCCTTTCCCAGAACATCGATAGTAGCCCCCGGGCCCAAGGTGCGCTCGAGCTTGGCTTCGAGGCGAAGCCAAAGGGCAAGCGCGGAGCGTCGCGGGCCCCATCAGCCTGCAGCCACGGTTAGCGCATGGCGACCGATTGGACGGGGGCGTCTCCGCTTCCCCATGCAGCCTCAGCAACTGCCCGACTATCAAAAGGCCGGTGCGGGGAATGCCCACCATTGTTGCCTTCCTTCGCCTTGCTCCAGATCCCCTCTCTTGCTCCTTTCTTCTGAAATCTCTAGATCTGCTCCGATATCCTTCCAAGCTTCCGACTAATGGCGCCCCGAAAGACCAAGGTTGACTCGCCGCGCGCCTGGTACGAGCCGGGCCTGGAGGCGCCCAATGTCTTGGCGAAAAACCTTGTCGTCACGCAACTGCTGACGGCGGGGGAGAACAATGAGAAGGGGAGACCGCACTCCGGGCTGGCTCCACCATTCCCGAAGCTATGAAGAGCTCCTTCTACCCCTTCTTCATGAGCAGCGTCGCCGCCGGCCTCATTCCCCCCTTCTCCGACTTCTTCTACGCGGTCCTCCGGCACTACAGGTTACATGCTCTTCATCTCCATCCCAACTCCGTTCTTCTCTTGTCCATCTTTGCCTTCTACTGTGAGGCGTACGTCAGGGTGATGCCGTCCGTGGCACTGCTGCGCCACTTCTTCTACCTCCGGATCAACGAAGGCCACGCCACGGGGTGCACCAACTTCATCGTAGTCGGGAAGGCCAACGCGATTTCGAAGACTGGGAAGAAGGACGAGGGCTTCAGGAGCAAGTGGGTTATGATGGATGCCAAGTGTGTCCATCCACGACTGAAGCTACCGACGGGGATGCCTTAGCCTGATGAGGGGTGGTCCTACGCGAAGCTTACTGATGACCGGGCGAAGCTGGTGCTAGAGAAGATGAACGCCGACCTGAGGACGAGCAGCGCGAAGGCGGAATACTGACGGGGGCCATGCTCCTGAAGGAATTCTTGGCGCAGCGGGTGGCTCCTCTCCAGGAGCGCACGCGCCCCCTGTGGATGCTTGTGGATGGAGAAGACAAGCTCCGCTTGAGCCCGAAGGCCTTGTCCAACGAGGAGCTGGCCGTGGCCCTCCATCTGTTGGTCGGAGACGACCAAGAGTATCCGCCGAATCCCCACGCTCCCTTGTTCCTCCAGAAGGATGGGGCGCAGGTCGTGGCCGCCTTGCCCACCTTTGATGGGCGCGGCCTGGTGCCGCCAGCGCCTTCTAAGGTTCCTATGGCGACGGTGATGGTGGTCGTATCTTCTGTGATTCCCACAGGGACGGAGAGGAGGAAGAGGAGGAGGACAAAGAGCGTGACCTAGAGGCAGCCCCCGAGGAGATGGGGGAGACCTCCCCCTTGCGCAAGGCCGACATCCTCCGCCTCCTGCCTGACGACGATGGCGAGGACGATATCCTCATGGAGAAGGGAGAACTTCCCGTGGTTTCGACAAAGAGCAGGTCGGCGCTGCTTTCCCGGGACGATGCTCCTGCCTCACCGTCGCCTGGAGCTGCTTCCGTCCCAGCTGCTGCCCCTGCTTCTGCTCCCGGAGCTGGCGCGCCTGCGCCTCGGGTTGTGAAGCTCTCCGGCTTCAAGCTCCCGAAGCGGAGGGACTATGCCGCGGTGGACCGGTAAGTGTTCTCGTCCCTCCTTGTTCTTGCTTCTGATGCTTGCTTCTGACTCTTCTTCTTCGTTGTGCAACTAGGCCGACGCCTGCGGCGAAGAGGAGAAGGGAGGGCGAGGTGGTACTGCTTGAGCCCAGGTCGCCTCCTGCGGCCGCACCCCTCTCCATGAGTAAAGGTGGAACGGTGCACGTGCTTCTCTAGCCCGATCATCCTCGCGAGGCTGGGTGGAGCATCCTCGGGAGAAGTCAGCCCCCGAGGCCCTGCTGGTTCCGGAGGTGCCAACGTCCGGCTCAGGTGCTGGGGTCCCAGAGGCTCAGGAGCCTCCTGCCTCCCAGAACATGGTGACCACGACGCCTCTTCCTCCTCCTTCTGCCGTGCTGCTGACCCCAGGTTCCTCCGCTTCCCCTGATGTCCTGGAGCGGGCTCTTTCTGCGGTGGCCCTGCTGCGAGAAGACCTTCAAGGCACCGACCATCGCCTGGTGGCCGGACGCCTAGAATTGGTCTCCGACTGGCTGCTTTCTGATGCGTCCGTCCAGGCGACACTGAGCCAAGCTGCCGCTGACTCTGAGAAGGACAGGAAGGCCGTCACCCAGGTTGTGGCCGCCCACGAGGTGGCGCTGAAGGATGCCCAAGGCTGCCCAGGACCGCTGCCGACCACTGGCGGCCGAGCTGGAGACCGTGCGGAGGGAGCACGCGGAGGAAGCCCAAGGCCGCAAGGCAGAGGAGGAAAAGATGAAAGCCCGAGAGGACGCTGTCAAGGAACGCGACGCCGAACTGGAGCAGTTGGCAAAGGCGCAGGCCGCAGAGCCCGGTCGGCTGGAAGAGTTGGAGCAAAAGCTTAAGGCGGAGAAGGTCAAGCTTGACGCCAAGGCGAAAGTCCTGACCGAGGACCGTGCAGCCTTCCAGCTCCTTGAAGAGAAGGCTCGGACGATGCTGAAGTCGCTCTACGAGAAGGGCTTGGGGTAGCCGCTAGTTACCGGTAACGAGGGCCGCAACCAACTGGTTTCTTTCCTGGTTGATGTGCTTGAGGACATCGTGAGCGGCATCGGTCCCATGGCGGAGGGAGAAGCCGGTGTTCTCTCCTCAGCTGCGCTGACGCGCGTCTTCAGCCACCTCTACCTTTGCGATCCCGCTGCCCGCCTTGACGAGCTGTTGGAGCCTGTGAAAGACAGGCATTACAAGGCCGCCGCTGCAACTGTGAAGGGTCAGGTGGAGGCCCTGCTGAAGAGGTTCCGCGCCTTTGCTACCGCGCCGTCGACCGGCGCCGCTACCGATCCTGCAACTCCGGGTGGTGGTGCAGGTGAAGGCGACGCCGTTGGAGAAGAAGCATCCCTTGCCGGTGACAGCGGCGTCCAGGGATGAAGAGGCGACCTGATGGCGGCTCCTTTCCTGTTTTAACTTCTGCAATATGCACCATGCCTCATGGAGGCACTAAACTCTCGTTTGATTTCAGGGGAACAATATGTCCTGTAATATTTGCTTTGAAATTCTGTGATTTCCTTTCTATTTGCTTTATGTTCTACGTCGGCAGGGCCCGACCCCGCACATACCTCAGCCGCCATTGGGCCGACTGGATCACCAGGACGGACCAAGGAGTGAGGGGCTACGTGATCAGTTAAGATCCTGAGTCGCGATGCTCAGGAGTCCCCCTTGACGTGCAAACAACTTATAAAAATGAGATCTGGGAGTAGGTCTAGTGTTCTACGTCGGCAGGGCCCGACCCCGTGCATACCTTAGCCGCCATTGGGCCGATCGGATCACCAGGACGGACTAAGGAGTGAGCGGCTACATGATCAGTTAGGCTCCTGAGTCGCGATGCTCAGGAGTCCCCCTTGACGTTCAAACAACCTTCGTACCTTAGCTCCGCTTGGGAGGGCGTGCAACGACCAGGTCCACGGGACCTGGCAGGGTGGCGTACGCTTGGGCGTGACCCGAGCGCAGACCCCGTGCCTAGCCCCCTCGCGCGGCTCTCCTGAGGGGAGGCGTTGCGATGAGGCCAGACACCGAGCCCGGAGGCTCCCCGAGGTTGATACGGCCGTGAGGTCGCCCTCAGTTGTTTATCACCAGGATGGACCATGGCGCTTCCGCACTTGCACGGGCATAGCCGCTCCTCGGCAGTGCCGACTACCAGCATGGACCATGGTGCTTCCACTCGTACGTGGGAGGGGGCTCCCTCTAAGTGGAGCCCCCGGGGCGTGTACAGCCCCGCCCTGACACATGGCTTGCACGACAGGGCTAGACGAGGTGTATCTGGGCACTCATGAGCCAGCGCGGGACTCACGAGGCCCTACCTCTAGGCGGGCTGCCCCTGGTCTTGATTCTTGATGGTTGTGGCGTTCCTGCGAGATGATTAGACAACTCGCGCCGAGTGGATTTCCTGAGGCTATCGCACGAGAAGGCCAAGCACCAACGACCCCAGGAGGTGACGTGAACGGGGCCGGGCCGCCAGACAGAGCTCAGCCGTTGGATTTATCGATGTTGCAGGGACGGGCCCGAGCATAGACGCCGTGCCTAGCCTTCTAATGCGAAGGATCCTGAAGAAAGACAATAGGCGCGCGGCTCCCGCGGTAGGTGACAATCGAGCAGGTGATATCCAGATCACGCATGAAAAGCAACTAGCTTAGGTAAATGCGAGAACGATACAAGCCACTGGGTTGGACCCGAGCGGCCTGGGGTTAATGCAGCTCGTGGGGCGCTCCCAGCAGAGTGAACTGAAGATGCAAGCAGATACATGCCGCAGGGATGGACCCACACGGCCTGGGGACAATGCAGGCTAGGGGGCGCTCCCAGCTAAATGAACTTGGAAACATGTCACCTGGTTTGGTTGCCGAAGGAGTGTCGGGGTAGCTGAAGACACATAGCGAAGAAGTTCTTCTCAGGAGGCGCCGGGGCCCTGAGCCTCGGGAGGCTCTGGAGGCTCAGGTGGCCTCCGGAGGGTCGTCTCTATCTCCGCCAGGACCGCGTGATGCCTGGCCTCCTGACCTACCAGGATGCTCTGCAGATTGTGCTGGAAGGCAGCAGCCACGCTCGGCAGGCCGAACGGCATGTGAACGTAGCTGTGAGGCGGGCCCTCACACCGGCCAGCACACGAAGGCCAGAAGCGCTCCTGAGATGCGGCCCTGTTGAGCCCTGGGATGTCGATGCAGACGCGCAGTTCACCACCCTCGCCTGGGTGGGGAGCGGCGCCAGGTGGGCGGCGGCCGCCGCGTATTGCTCTTGCTTCCTGAAGCTCCTGAGATGCCTTGGTGATGAACTCCTAAGTGCCAGGCGCTCTTCGCCCGGTATCCTCCTAAGGGAAACGTGCTGCGAAGCACGCCTCCACGTGGTGCCCGAGTGCCTCCCTTGTGATGTTGGCCAGGTCTGAGGCCCTCCAGAAGAGAGCCCCCGAGCCCTGCCCGAGGAGGGCGCCAGGCGTGCCTCCCTATGCGAGGGAAGGAGGCGCCCCAGGCGCTGGCACGGATCCTGAAGTGGCACCACTAGAGGAGCCACTCCCCTGAGGCCTAGTGCAGAGTAGCTGCTTCTTCTTCTTGGGGTTGGCATCAGGAGGGTACTGCGCACCCGCGCTGTCAGGGTCTTCGATTGATGTAGCTTGGAAGGCGCGCTCGAGGGAGCACACCGCGTCTCTTTTTTCGCAAGGGAGAGTGATGATTCCGCCGCTTTGTGGCATCTTGAGGACGTTGTAGCCATGGTGGGTGACTGTCGTGAATTTGACCAGTGCTAGGTACCCAAGGATGGCATTGTATGGCAGGCGGATGTGGGCGACATCGAAGTCGATGAGCTCGGTGTGGTAGTTGTCGTGCTGACCGAAGGTGACAGGGAGGCGAACTTGCCCTATCGGGGTGGTGGAGCCGTCTGTCACTCCTGAGAAAGGCTTGGTGGGCTGGAGCTGATCGTATGGCACTTGGAGGCTGTCGAACATTTTGACGGACAGGACACTGACTCCCGCGCCGCCGTCGATGAGGGTCTTGGTGACTTGGACATTGCTGATGACGGGTGAGTAGAGCATCGGGAGGACGTCGGCGGTTGCCGCGCACTTGAGATGGTCCTCTGAGCTAAAGGTGATGGCGTACTTGGACCACTTGAGCTGGTGCGTAGCCTCGAGCTTGGGTAGGATTGCATTCCCTTCTTGGAAGAACTTCTTGACGATGCACTGGGAGGTTGGGGCCTGAGCGGCACCCAAGATGCATGCGATGGCGCGCGGCACCTGAAAGCCCCCAGCCTCTTCGTCCTGTTGATGGTCGTCATTCCTTCTTGGTGGCGACAGGGGGGGGAGACCAGGTTTTCCCTCAGGGTGGTCCTCACGAGGCTGGTCCCTCCAGACGTCCTCGCGAGGCTGGTCCTGCCAACGATCCTCACGAGGCTGGTCGTGCCACTCTTGGCGGGGCCCACGGTCGTCCCAACGTCCTCCACCTCATCCACCTCCTCAGTCGTAGCCCCGGTCGTTGCGCTCGGGGCGTCGACCGAAGTGTCCATCTCGAATGGCCCTGAGCTCTTGACAGTCGTTGGTGTTGTGCGTATGCATGTTGTGGAAGGCGTAGAACATACGGCTGCCCTTGGACGAATCAGGAAGATCTCGGCCGCGCTTGGTGTCCGGTTTTGCTGCGAGTGCGGCCACCCCTTTGCGCTTCACGCCCTTGACCTTGGCATTTTTCTCCTCTGGATCCGCAGCTGGAAGCTCGAGGAGGGAGAGGCGCCCCACCTTAGCTCTTGCACACTTGGTTGCTATGCTCAACATCTCCAAGGTCGTGCACAGCTCCTCTTGGATGGTGAGCTCCTCCATCTTGACGTCGTGGACGTCGTCAGAAAATGCCGAAATGATGGCCTCGTCCGTCACCTTGGGGATCTTGATACGCGTGCTATGGAAGCGCTGGATGTATTTCTACAGGGTCTCTCCTGGTTGTTGCTTGATGCGGCGCAAGTCACCCGTGACCGGGGGCGGTCGCGAGTGCCCTGGAAATTGGCGATGAAGCAGCTGCGCATATCATCCCAGGAGGAAATCGAGCCTGGGGGCAGGTTCAGGAGCCATGAGTGGGCACCGTCCTTGAGAGCCATGGGAAACCAGTTCGCCATGACTTTTTCATCGCCGTTGGCCGCCTCGATGCTCAGCTCATAGAGCTACAAAAACTCCATAGGGTCGAGGGTGTCGTCGTAGCAAGGAGGCATATCCGGTGTGAACTTTCCCAGCCAGACAACGCTACGCAGCTGAGGAGTGATGGCACGGCAGCCCGCCGTGGACACCGGGGCCCATCGTGGAGGTGGAGCTTGACCTTGGTGTCCCTGTGCCGCTACGGAAAGTGGAACATGGCCCTGCCATAGCAGGCGATCCTGACGTGGTGGTGCTGGAAGCGGTGGAGCGTCTTCTTGCGGACGGGGAACCTCCTGGAAAATTCTTTCTTCGTGCGCGGGCACATGGCGTGGAGGATCACGCTGCTGGGCCACGCTTCTTGGAGCGAGGACGCCGTCTTGACGTGGGGGAGGCTGCGGTGCTCCCTGAGCCACGCGTCTCGGCGCGAGGGCACCATCTTGGTGCTAAGGGGGTGGAGGCGCTCCGTGAGCCACATCGCCCGCAGCCGGGGGCGGGCGAGGCAGCGAGAGGGATGGCGCTGGAGAGCCCCCTGCGGCGCTGATGAGCTCGGCGATGCGGTCCAACCAGTCCTCGTACGGGTCATCAACTGGGAGGTAGCACATGAGCTCGCGTGCCATGAGCAGTGCGGCCTGTGGGTCCGTGGGGGTGCGGCGAGTGTGAGACGATGAGACGTCCGGAGTCAGCGACGGGGTGGCGGTGCGACCATCTCGCGGCACAGAGGGATGCAATGAAGAGGCTTGCTGCTCGTTTGCCACCAGGCCAGTGACAGCGTTGGCGGCGAGTGACGGGGAACAGCGGGGAGGTCCGTCGACAGGGGCGATCTGAGTGACACGGGTGGCGAGAGCGGCCCGACGCTCAGCGCGAGCCCAGCGAGCGTCGGCCATGAACTTGGCGAAGCGGCGAAGCGCGGATCGACAAAGGGGAAAGCTTCGGCGCACCCCTACCTGGCGCGCCAAATGCCGGATTTCGGGTTGCAGCAAAACCCTTGAGTTTCGAACACTGGGGTGCGCATGAAGATCTCTCCCCCTCTCTAGCTCACACACTCTACGATGTCACAGCCTAGCTCGACGAATCCAAAGAATACGAGACACAAGATTTATACTGGTTTGGGCCACCATTGTGGTGTAATACCCTACTCCATTGTGGTGTGGTGGATTGCCTCTTGGGCTGAGGATGAATAGTTACAAGGGAAGAACAGCCTCCTGAGGAGAGGTGTTCTTGTGCGTGGTGAACTTGTGTGGTTTAGGATTATCTGGGTCTGAATCACTTACCTCCCTTGGTGGTGGCTAGTCCTATTTATAGAGGCCCTGGCCCTCTTACCAAATATTGAGCGGGAAGGGATCCGACAACGGCCAAATTGGAAGGGAGACAACTAGTACAAGCTATCCTGACAAAAGTGGTCTTCGCCTGCCAAAGGCTCTGGTGGTGACACCGCCTTGGGCTCCACGGTGACCCCCATCTTGCCGTCCTGCTGGTCTTGGTCTTGTTGCACCGATATGGAAACCTTTGCCTGATGCCTCGGGACTCCTCGCCTACGCTTGCCCCTTTAGCACCAAAGAGGAAATGATGACACTGCGTGCGCTGGCGCCCTCCTGGTTCTAGTCGTGATGGCTTGTGTCACAGGAACCTCGCGAGGTTCCCCTCGCCTTGATCTCTCCGCCCCTCGCGAGCCAGCCTGGTGAGGCCGCCCCTAAGGAGGTCTTGCATCGTCCGCCTCGCGAGGCTTGGCCCCTCGCGAGGGTCTTGAATGTTTTCTGGTGAAGATGGGCCGTATGGGGCCGTTGGTGGAGCCACGCTGCAGGCCACAGGCAGGCAAGTCTGGGGACCCCCGTTCCCAGAACGCCGACAACTGCTACTCGGCATCTACAGAGAACACATGCGAAACTCAGGAAAGGAGGATAAGCATGAAACTAACAACTTGGTATCAAGCTTTCTAAACATGCCATGCAATAATTTAGAAAATGTACGGCTAATTTGTTAAGTATGTGTGACTCGGGCGCCCGCGATCTGTGAATAGGCAGTAACTTGTTGGAACAAATACAGCTTATATGTAGTAAGGAAGGTAGATAATGAACATATATACGCTCTTTGTTATTTTATAGCCAATTTGGGAACATATGGAACAAAATAGGAAGAGGGATTGCGAGGAAATATGCGTCACCGCGATGGAGAGCAGTAACTATCATGCTTCTTAATGCAAACCCGGCCGGACCACAGGAGAGGCGAGGGTTACTGCATTGATATGCTCGAGGGTGGCTGGCGAGCAAACGAAGACGGCGAGGCGAGGGCCGCCGCGTGTTGGGAATGGCAGGGGAGGTAGGCTTGACGCCGAAGAGCGGGCACACGACCGGGTTGAGCACGGTGGCGCCAAAGAGGGTTCTGTTGTGGATCTGGGGCAGGGGGAGCTGGTGATGGAGATTGGGTGGACTAGATGAGTGAAACGCGGGCGGACGGTGGGGGGGTGTTGGCGGCCTGGGTGAAAAGGGTGAAAAATATCCCCGGTCGCCGCGTGCGCGGAAAGGCCTATGCAAATGGTTGCCTCTAAGCGCTCGTGTGCACAAAGAGAATAATTTTGTTTGAAATGAAGACGTAAGTTCATCGTTTCGCCTCTAAATTTTTACCACGTAAAGCAATCACAATTATACCACGGGTTTGACTTGCTGGCGCATTTCAGGTCTCGTGTGCTATATGTAAGACATTTTTTGGCATTTACCATGCATTTTGGCATGTAAATCAATTCCTAGCTGGACTGCATTTCCTGTCGAAGGGGATGAGGATTGTTGTTCGATCTGGGAGCATCCAATGATACAACGTACGATCCGTGGGGTTTGGGTTCTGGCCAATCAGAACGCACGACTCAGATCATGCGCGCAGCAAAGGGGGTGCATCGACCACGATTTGGTAGACACACAACTTTCGTGAGTGAACCGTGTGCTATTTGAAAACATTTTTGTGAGGGGCTATCTGGAAACATTTACATGTATTGTAGAAAGGGATGAGGATCGCTGTTTGATTAAGGAGAATCCAACGGTGCAGACGTACGATCCGTGGGGTTTGGGTTCTGGCCAATCAGAACGCATGACTCAGATCACGCGCGTGGCAGAGGGGGGCATCGGCCACGGTTTAGTGGACACATAGCTTTTGTGAGTGAACCATGTGCTATTTGAAAACATTTACATTACCTAACATCATATTTTTGTTTGAATGAAAACATGAGTTCATCGTTTTGCCTCCAATTTTTTTCCACGGTAAGAAATCACGATTGTGCCCTATGGTTTGATTTTTCGATACATTTTACCAGGCGGCAGGCCTCGCTAGAAATCTCGAACTTTGAATATGCAAAAAAACATATATCTCATTTGTATGTATATATATATATATAGTCGCACCTACACGTGCATGTTAGCAAGATCATTTGTGTGTCGCTTTGCAAGTTTTCATTCATTGTGCAAGAAACAGGAAAAAAATTCAAGCAGTTCGGCCGCAGGGTGCATCCAGAGGCATAGGCATTGTTGGTATTTTAATTTTAGGAAATGCATATAGATTCCGGAAAATAACAAAAATCATTGTGTCACTGTCGCGTGCTCTCATGATTGCATGAATTTTTTTAGTAAAGTTTGGCACAAGTTTTGGTGCTCGCACCTTCCATACCAGAGCATCTCACAAGAAGGATCATAGTTTCCAAAAGGAGATGCGGCACTTCGGACTACAAATCGTCAGTTACTAGCTACATCGTTCCAGCCCATTTCAGGTGAAAAACCATAGTACAACTACATGTGGGTGTTTTAGTTAGGCTATATATACTTAGGCTACTCATAGTGGAGAGTGTCATATACTAGTATCATGTATATATATATAGACACACACACACATAAACACTATTCTGATCACGGATTAGAATAATATTCTGATCACAACCTGAACTGCCTGAGTAACGCGCCTGAACTTCCCTCTGTATGAATCCGACCTTCGGGCTATCTTTGCAACCGTGGCTTCCCTCGCGAATTATTCTTGTTAGTCGTGTTCTATATGATGTTAGTGTAATCTAGAAATGTTTTTCTAAACTAAATACCGGTTTTAAATAGAAATCTCGCTCGTTGCCGGATTTTGCTCTCGGGTCGTGATGAAATTGCATTTTTTTGCAATTTTACTGCTTGAGTTGTTCGACCTGAACTTCTCCGAGTACTAGGTTGAACTTCCGCCAACATTTCCCAAATGGGGCTAACGATATACCGTTTGAAAGCTATGGACACCAGTATCATGACCCAAGTTAATTTTTTGGCAAAATGTAAGCGGTTTAAGAGCAGTTTTGAAAACCGTTTTTTCTTCATACAAAAAACATGAATCATATTTTCGATCGCATTTCTAAACCGTTTATCGGAATGAGGAAAATAATATGGTGTTGGAAAGCTGCTGCAAAACTGCTCCTTTCACATGTTGAAAGTTTTCTCTAATTCCCTGCGGTTAAAGAGTAATTTAGAAAATCGTAAAATTACGCAAACCAAACAGCCGACTTCGTATTTTCGATGTCATTTATAAATGGCTAATCCAATTGAGGCAAATGATATGGAGTTGGAAAGCTTATGAAAATGCGCTACTTTTTCATGTAGAAAGTAGTTTCTAATTTTGAACGATTTAAGAGTAATTTAGAAAACGGTACAAGGTCCAACGAGTTCGTATTTTCGATCTATTTTTTAACCGTACGTCCGAATGCAGCAAATGATAAGGAGTTGAAAGCTTGAGGAAATGCGAAACTTTTTTGGTATATATTATTTCTCCCAATTTCTTACTGTTTTAAGTCAATTTTGAAAATGGCTAAAAACGTATTTTCACCGTAATTTCTACAAACTTTAATGAAAAATGGCGAGATCATGTTGATGGTTTTTTCAAGTAATTTGGAAAATGGCGAGATCATTCGTTCCGCCTTTATCGCGAAACAGATTCTTCAAAATTGCACCACATGAAAAACCTGAACTTCTCGGCATGTCTACTTAAACTTCACTCTGTTTTTCACGTGCTTTTTTGGCTCGTAGATCTCCATCCAGTACTCGTAGCTCGCCATCCACTCATCGGAATTGAGAAAGTGATATATACCGATGGAAAGCTGCTGTAAACATGCAACTTTCCCGTGTTGATCGTTTTTTCATACTCGCGACAATTTTAAAAGTTTTTCATCTCAAATTCATTCACTATAGTAGTCGAACTTCGTGTTGTTTTCACGTTGAACTTCTGTGACGTATTTTCATTTGTAATTTTCTCATCCATTTCGTGAGTGTTACACAAATGATATTCTTGTTGTACAAACCTCTCTCACAATATTTTTTTAACTTTCTCCGACCGAGGACTTGAACTTACACAAATGATTTTCCTGTCTTTTTGAAGTAAATTAGAGAAATGACGAGATCATGATTTCCTCCTTCATTGCGAATGGAAACGCGCTACGTGAAGTAGTTGAACTTCTCGGGCATGTCTGTTTGAACCTCACTTTGCTTTTGATATGCTGTTTTTTGCACTGCGTGAAGTAGTTGAACTTCTGGGGCATGTCTGTTTGAACTTCACTCTGTTTCACTTTACTTTATTTTTCTTATATGAAATACACACAATGTAGTACGTGAAATTCCGGTTGTTACCACTTTGAACTTCTCTCTGGTTTGAGAGAATTATTTTAAAACACAAAAAACAACATATTTTTTATGTATTTTGGACATCTAAATACACGGTGACTCTCTCACAAGATGTTTTTGAACTTTTCCTTGCCGAGCACTTGAACTTCTAGCAACCATTTTTTCATTTGAGTTGTTTCTAAAAGTGCATAAAATGGCGTTGTGTTTTTTAACAGGTAATCCTAGGTTTTAATAAACTTCAAAATTCTCTATTGTTTCAATTAGAATTTCACCTTTTTATATTTTGAGTAAAGAATTGTATTTGATTTTTATACGGAAAAAATCAAACATGGAAATACAAGGTGAACCTCTCTCACAAGAATTTTTCAACTTCCCCGGAAAGAGCACTTGAACTTCTTTCAAAAAACCTTTTAAACTTTTATTTTTCTATACTTTTATTCTCACCTGAAATGCATTCCTTACAGTATTGAACTTCTCGTTGTTTTCAATATGAACTTCTGTCATATTTTTGTGTATACGTCGAATTACAGGCAATTGAATGTCGGGCGTCATTTTCTGCCATTTTATAACATGTAATTGTAAGTCGGATGTCCCACAATATAAAGTCTGAACCTTGCACGGAGGTGCACGTGAACTTCTTGCAACAAATATGAGTTTTTTTAAAACTGAACTTTGCACATGAACTACTCACTTATTTAAAATTGAACTTCTAGATCTAAAAAAATAGTGTGCAAATCCATGCTTACAAAATTTTTAAACTGCTCATTTTTTTAATTTGACCTTCCTGGTTTTGAAATAAACATTTTGAACTTCTATGTTATTTAAATTTGAACTTCTCCATTTTTTAGTAAAAATGTAGAAACACCATTTTTTATAAACTTTTTGAATCGCTCCATTTGTAATTTTTGAACTTCTTGATTTATTCTTTAGTAACGGGGAAAATCATAGTTATGTAACAAACATCGGACCGTTCCTTTAATTAAATTTGAACTTCTAGTTTTTTTAGAAATGGGGACAACCTTTTTAAAACATTTTTAAACTGCTTTTTTAAAATTTTGGTTGTGTTGTATTGTAATGAACATTGAACTACTCCACTATTAAAATTTGAACTTTTATGTTTCTTTCGAATGGGGAAACCCCATTTTTATAAACTTTTAGAACCGCATGTTTTTTAAATTTTGAACTTCTTGATTTAATCTTGTAGACGGTGTGGCATATTTAAAATGACAAGGTTGTACGTTGGGCCAGTTATATAGCAAATTTGTGTCCTGTCAGATTTTTCAGAGATTCAATATGTATGACACAAGAAGTTCAACATCCATTATTCTGACAAAGCAAAATAGGCAGTGAGAATCATGGGGAAGGGGAGGGGAAGGGCCCCTGGCCAGCGGCGTTGTAGGAAATTGACGAATCAGATGAGAGGGAAGTAGTGGAACGGCAGGTGGTAGCCTCTGTCATGCTTGGCACGAACGGTTGGGTTCGCACGCCGGCGACACTGGGAACCGAGCACAGACAAAGGTAACTACTCACAAATGATAAACATGCTCATGATCAAAGGGGTATTAAATAGCATATTGTATCTGAGCATATAATCTTCCACCAAATAAACCGTATAGTAATCAACTACAAGATGTAATCAACACTACTAGTCACCCACAAGTACCAATCTATAGTTTCGGTAACAAGATTGAACACAAGAGATGAACTAGGGTTTGAGACGAGATTGTGCTGTTGAAGATATTGATGGATATTGCCCTCCCCGAGATGGGAGAGTTGTTGGTGATGACGACGACGATGATTTCCCCCTTCGGGAGGGAAGTTCTGCGGCGGAATCGCTCCGTCGGAGGGCAAAAGAGCTCCTGCACAAGTTCCGCCTCAAGACGGCGGCACTCCGTCCCGAAAGTGCTCCTCTTATTTTTTCTAGGTAAAAATGACTTATATACCAAAAGATGGGCACCGAAGGTGGACTCAGGAGGGCACAACCCACCAGGGCATGCCTGGGCTCCCTGGCGCGCCTAGGTGGGTTGTGCCCACCTGGTGGGCCCCATCTGGTATTTATTTGCTCCAATAATTCTTAAATAATCCATAAAAAATCTCCGTGAAGTTTCAGCTTGTTTCGAGTTGTGCAGAATAGGTGGCCTGACATAGCTTTTCCAGGTCCAGATTTCCAGCTGCCAGAATTCTCCCTCTTGGTGTGTACCTTGTAAATTATGAGAGAAAAGGCATTAGAATTACTCCAATAAGCATTATTATGCATAAAAACATTGTAAATAACAGTAAGAAATCATGATGCAAAATGGACGTATCAACTCCCCTGAGCTTAGACCTCGCTTGTCCTCAAGCGAAAACCGAAATTGAAAAACATGTCCACATGCTTTGAGAGAGTGGTGTCGATAAAAACAAAATAGGGACATAGAAGCATCATGTTGATTGTTATAATAGCAACAAAATTAAACATAGGACTTTTATCATAGAACTTTTATCGTATACTTCTCATGAATAAGTAATAGTTCATCACACAATCGAAGTATAAAGCAAAAAATCTATTATAAACCAACAAACTATGTTCTTAGTCAACTTTGCAACTACAATTCATCATATTTTCAGAAGGGCCACGTGCCAGAGCCTTTTGGCAAGTGCACATACTTAGCCATCATATAGTCTTCTATGATTTCTAACACTCACTGCATACACATGAGCAAAATGTTTCAACCGGACACATAGAAAGATAGGGGCTTATGGTTTCGCCTCCCAACATACTCACCTCAAGGGTGATGTCAACAATAATAACTCATGCCACCCATATTCAACTGGACATATGTGCCTAGATCTTTCCTCACCACATGATGCTTGCCAAAGAAGAAAAATAAAAGGAATAGAGAGAAAAACTTTGACTCTTGCATGAAAGTAAAAGATAGGCCCTTCGCAGAGGGAAGCAGAGGTTGCCATGCGCTTATTTGTTTGTATGCTCAACCCCTTAGTGCAAAAGAATGGCATGTTACATTGCCCCTTGTGATAGAATGTCGGTGTACAAAAATAGGGGCGCATCTTTGTACCCCTTTTCCTGTGCACGGGCAGTCAGAGTCGCGCCCACGGCCACACCAAGCAGAATGAGGGAGGTGAGCCTAGGTAAGATCGAAGCCCAAGACAATCAAAGCAACGCCAAGGCCAAGACCACAAAGGGCAGAGGGACAAAGAAAGTTCCCCCGGCAAGACCATTGCCGGGTGGCCTCAGCGGCCCCAACAAGACTCTTGCCAGGACAGCTCGCCCCGCACCAACACAGCGAGCCACCCTTGAGCCCACGGCCCCCAGTGCCATCATCAGCGTGGGGCCAGGGATCGGGAAGGCACCCTTGTGGTGGCATGTAGATCTTCGTGAAGACATATTCAAGATCAGATTAGAAGACGACGATTCTCGGCAAGATCCTTGCCAAGGAAGGCCACCAGACCCCCGGCAAGATCCTTGCCAGGGACGACAGCACGCCATGGCGAGACCCTTGCCGGGCCACCCGGCAAGGCCCTCGCCAAAGACGCCGGCAAGGCCACCGCCAAGCCCACGTCAACCAAGCTTCCACCGCCATTCACATGCAGCTGCCAGCCCAACCAGCTGGGCCGGCACCTGCGTGGCAACATGCAGCTCCCAGGCCAACTCATCAAGCGCCTGCGTGGCGGCATGCAGATCTTCGTGAAGGCTCCACCACCGCGCCAACTCAGCTGCCTGCCTGCCTACATGGCACCGCACGCATCCCTGGCCAAGGCGCATGTCGAAGCGAGGAGGAGCGACGACGGACGGGACGGGCCTCGCCCCCGTCCCCGATAAAGCAAGCGGACACCTAAGCGATGCATTAAATGCACCTTGTCCTATAATACGAGGGATAACCTCATGCCACTATAGACCTTTCCACCTCATGTGTGCCACTGTGGCAACCCCTTTTTCCTATAAAAGAAGGCCCGAGGCGACGAGGAGAGGGATTCAGCTCTTTCAAACCACACGCTGACCACAGCTAGTTCAAGAGCTCAAGAACTCTCAGGAATACACCCACCAAAGCAGGACTAGGGTTTTACGCATCCTCGTGGCCCGAACCTGGGTAAACGATACTTGTGCTATCTACTAGCCCTACTCTCCTCGCAACCCTGCGCCCTGGCAACCGTAGTAGGGATTCCTGTGATCCCATATGTGTCGTTCCACACCGACATAGCAACCTTTATTATGCAGTCTGTCGCTTTTATTCTTCACCATCACAAGTTCGTGCAACGCCCAATTTTCTCTTACACTAAATGATCTCACACTTTTAGAAGCAATTTTTATTGCTTTTTTGCACCGATGACAACTTACTTGAGGGATATTTCTCATTCCCTAGGTAGGTATGGTGGACACTTGAAAATAAGATTTGGGTTTAAGGCTTTTTGGATGCACAAGTAGTTTCTCTACTTAGTGCGGAATTTTTGGCTAGCGAAGATAGGGGGCAAGCACCACATGTTAAAGGATCTATGACAATATGACTTCTATGTGATTATGAACAAACATAAATCATTAAGTTGTCTTCCTTGTCCAACGTCAATAATTTTGGCATATAATATTTTGATGGGGGCTCACAATCACAAAAGATTTCTAGGATAGTATATTTATATGTGAATCTTCTCTTCCCTTATTAATTATTTCATGAGTTGCATCATTGACTAATGCTATGTTTGTCAATCTCTAATAAATTTTCTACTTATACTTTTCCTTATGTGGTGCCATCACCTACCATAGGATTAGTATATAATCTTTTCTTTATTTATTTCCTTTCTTTTATTTGTTTCCTTTTTATTTCTTTTATTTTATTTGCAACATGAAAGTAAAGAAAGAAAAAACTCAAACTAAACTTTATTATATAACTTGCACACGATTACAAGGATAGATCACTAAGCAAACTCTGAAAGAAGAAATCATCGAACTAAACTTTTATTCATCTAAATAAAAAGGATCGAACTAAAATAAGCAAAAGCAAAAGATACGATACCGGGGCACCTCCCCCTAGCATGGCGGAAGCCAAGGGGAGTGCCCATACCCGATAGTCAGTTCCCCTTTGGTGGTGAAGAGGATAGTGGTAGTGATTACAATTGTGCCTTCAGCTTTTTCATATTGTAGTTGAGGAGAGCAATTTCCTCTTTTAAATCATCGACCTCCAAGTCCAGCTTCAAGATCTTGTCACATAATTCTCCTTTGCTTTTCTGCCAAAAACGAGAAGGAATAGATCGGTTATTAGACCGGTTAGATCTCTTAGGGAGACTGGACTTCTTGAACTCTATGTGCATATCCCCAGGTTGAGGTAGAGGAACATCCTCCTCCTCCGAGCTTGAATCATCAACCCTCATCAAGTGAGCATCCTCCTCATCATCTGTAGTTCAACCATAAGGAGATAGGTCCCCATAGGTCTTTGGGTCAGTAATGAGATGTGAGACATAGTTCTCACTGTTGGAGTCTTGGGACGACATATTTTCAAAATTGTGCAGGAACAGCAAGAAAAGAGGACAGAGGATTTTTCCGCGATACGCTTATCAACAGGTTCACGAAGTAATATATATATATATATATATCTTGGAGGACAAGCATATGGTAGAAAAACGGAGTACGGAAGGTGTCCCAGGTGGGCACAACCCACCTGGGCGCGCCAGGCAAGCCTGGCGCGCCCTGGTGTCTTTTTCCCACCAGGGGACACTTCCTGGAAGTTTCTTTATTCCCAAAATTCTTAAATATTCCAAAACTGATAAAAATTATTTTTGCGGATTTTTCAGAGTCCGTTTACTTACCGTATCACGTACCTCCTTATTTTCCTGATTCTGGAGTGTTCTGGAAGGACTCTTTTATGTGTTCTTCCGGTGTCATAGTTTGGATAATATTACTTTCAACATAATGGGCATACCTGAGATATAATGCTTCATTCGTTGCCCATTGACAACCTTCGGAATTATTTATTTTGATGGCTCCAGACCGGAAAACCTCCTAGATGATGTATGGGCCTTCCCATTTTGAGAGGAGTTTTCCTGCAAAGAATCTGAAACGAAATTTGTACAAAAGAACATATTCTCTGACTTTAAACTCACGATTTTGAATTCTTTTATCACACCATCTTTTTACTTTCTCTTTAAATAATTTTGCATTTTCATAAGCTTGGGTTCTCCATTCATCTAGAGAGCTAATATCAAATAACCTCTTTTCACCAGCAAGTTTGAAATCATAGTTGAGATCTTTGTGTTGGAAATATGCCCTAGAGGCAACAATAAATTAGTTATTATTATATTTCCTTGTTCATGATAATCGTTTATTATCCATGCTATAATTGTATTGATAGGAAACTCAGATACATGTGTGGATACATAGACAACACCATGTCCCTACTAAGCCTCTAGTTGACTAGCTCGTTGATCAATAGATGGTTACGGTTTCCTGACCATGGACATTGGATGTCATTGATAACGGGATCACATCATTAGGAGAATGATGTGATGGACAAGACCCAATCCTAAGCCTAGCACAAAGATCGTGTAGTTCGTATGCTAAAGCTTTTCTAATGTCAAGTATCATTTCCTTAGACCATGAGATTGTGCAACTCCCGGATACCGTAGGAATGCTTTGGGTGTACCAAACGTCACAACGTAACTGGATGACTATAAAGGTGCACTACAGGTATCTCTGAAAGTGTCTGTTGGGTTGGCACGAATCGAGACTGGGATTTGTCACTCCGTGTAAACGGAGAGGTATCTCTGGGCCCACTTGGTAGGACATCATCAGAATGTGCACAATGTGATCAAGGAGTTGATCACGGGATGATGTGTTGCGGAACGAGTAAAGAGACTTGCCGGTAATGAGATTGAACAAGGTATAGGGATATCGACGATCGAATCTCGGGCAAGTACAATACCGCTAGACAAAGGGAATTGTATACGGGATTGATTAAGTCCTTGACATCGTGGTTCATCCGATGAGATCATCGTGGAACATGTGGGAGCCAACATGGGTATCCAGATCCCGCTGTTGGTTATTGACCGGAGAACGTCTCGGTCATGTCTGCATGCTTCCCGAACCCGTAGGGTCTACACACTTAAGGTTCGGTGACGCTAGGGTTATAGAGATATTAGTATGCGGTAACCCGAAAGTTTTTCGGAGTCCCGGATGAGATCCCTGACGTCACGAGGAGTTCCGGAATGGTCCGGAGGTAAAGAATTATATATAGGAAGTGCTATTTCGGCCATCGGGACAAGTTTCGGGGTTATCGGTATTGTACCGGGACCACCGGAAGGGTCCCGGGGGTCCACCGGGTGGGGCCACCTGCCCCGGGGGGCCACATGGGCTGTAGGGGGTGCGCCTTGGCCTACATGGGCCAAGGGAACCAGCCCCAAGAGGCCCATGCGCCAAGAGAAGAGAAAAAGGGGAGAGTCCTAAAAGGGGAAGGCACCTCCGAGGTGCCTTGGGGAGGATGGACTCCTCCCCCCTTGGCCGCACCCTTCCTTGGAGGAAGGGGCAAGGGCTGCGCCTCCCCCCTCTCCCTTGGCCCTATATATAGTGGGGGAAAGGAGGAGCAACGATACCTAAGGCCTGGCACCTCCCTCTCCCTCCCGTGACACATCTTCCTCCTCCCGCAGCGCTTAGCGAAGCCCTGTTGGAATCCCGCTACTTCCACCACGCCGTCGTGCTGCTGGATCTCCATCAACCTCTCCCTCCTCCTTGCTGGATCAAGGCGTGGGAGACGTCTCTGTTCCGTACGTGTGTTGAACACGGAGATGCCGTCCGTTCGGCGCTAGGATCATCGGTGATTTGGATCACGACGAGTACGACTCCATCAACCCCGTTCTCTTGAACGCTTCCGCGCGTGATCTACAAGGGTATGTAGATCCACTCCTCCCTCATTGCTAGATGACTCCATAGATAGATCTTGGTGACACGTAGGAAAATTTTGAATTTATGCTACGTTCCCCAACACTTTGATGGCCCAATATGCTTTACGTTCTGCTACCTCTTGAGCACTGCGTTGGTTTTCCCTTGAAGAGGAAAGGGTGATGCAGCAAAGTAGCATAAGTATGTCCCTCAGTTTTTGAGAACCAAGGTATCAATCCAGTAGGAGGCCACGCACGAGTCCCTCGCACCTACACAAAAAAATAAAATCCTCGCAACCAACGCAATAAAGGGGTTGTCAATCCCTTCACGGTCACTTATGAAAGTGAGATCTGATAGATATGATAAGATAATATTTTCGGTATTTTTATGATAAAGATGCAAAGTAAATAAAGCGAAATAAAAACGGCACCAGAAATAGCTTGTTAACGGGAGATTAATATGATGGAAAATAGACCCGGGGGCCATAGGTTTCACTGGTGGCTTCTCTCGAGAGCATAAGTATTACGGTGGGTAAACAAATTACTGTTGAGCAATTGACATAATTGAGTATAGTTATGAGAATATCTAGGTATGATCATGTATATAGGCATCACGTCCGAGACAAGTAGACCGACTCCTGCCTGCATCTACTACTATTACTCCACACATCGACTGCTATCCAGCATGCATCTAGAGTATTAAGTTCAAAAGAACAGAGTAACACTTTAAGTAAGATGACATGATGTAGAGGGATAAACTCATGCAATATGATATAAACCCCATCTTGTTATCCTCGATGGCAACAATACAATACGTGCCTTGCTGCCCCTACTGTCACTGGGAAAGGACACCGCAAGATTGAACCCAAAGCTAAGCACTTCTCCCATTGCAAGAAAGATCAATCTAGTAGGCCAAACCAAACTGATAATTCGAAGAGACTTGCAAAGATAACCAATCATACATAAAATAATTCATAGAAGATTCAAATATTGTTCATAGATAAACTTGATCCTAAACCCACAATTCATCGGTGTCAACAAACACACCGCAAAATAAGATTACATCGAATAGATCTCCACGAGAATCATGGAGAACTTTGTATTGAGATCCAAAGAGAGAGAAGAAGCCATATAGCTAATAACTATGGACCCGAAGGTCTGAGGTAAACTACTCACACATCATCGGAGAGGCTATGGTGTTGATGTAGAAGCCCTCCGTGATCGATGCCCCCTCCGGCGGAGCTCCGAAAAAGGCCCCAAGATGAGATCTCACGGGTATAGAAGGTTGCGGGGGTGGAAATAGGTTTTGGCTCCGTATCTGGTAGTTTGGGGGTACGTAGGTATATATAGGAGGAAGAAGTACGTCAGTGGAGCAACATGAGCCCCACGAGGGTGGAGGGCGCGCCTGGGGGGGTAGGCGCGCCCCCCTACCTCGTGCCTTCCTGGTAGCTTTCTTGACGTAGGGTCCAAGTCCTCTGGATCACGTTCGTTCGAAAAATCACGTCCCCGAAGGTTTCATTCTGTTTGGACTCCGTTTGATATTTTTTCTGTGAAACTCTAAAATAGGCAAAAAAAACAACAATTCTGGGCTGGGCCTCTGGTTAATAGGTTAGTCCCAAAAATAATATAATAGTGTATAATAAAGGCCAATAATGTCCAAAACAGAATATAATATAGCATGGAACAATCAAAAATTATAGATACGTTGGAGACGTATCATGTTCTAACTCAAGAGGCAAATGACAAGCTTTTCCATAAACCATTTTATAAGGAGACATACCCATATGATTTTTATATGTTGTTCTATAATCCCAAAGTGCATCATCTAATTTATTAGACCAATTCTTCCTGTACCTATTGACAGTCTTTT
Source organism: Triticum urartu (assembly GCF_003073215.2). Classification (NCBI taxonomy): domain Eukaryota; kingdom Viridiplantae; phylum Streptophyta; class Magnoliopsida; order Poales; family Poaceae; genus Triticum; species Triticum urartu. Next base: position 88,859,035 of record NC_053026.1, read on the forward strand.
GCAAAATTAATTTTATTTCTCTATTGCTAAGTTCAACTTGAGCACTAGACTGAGGATGATAGGGTGATTAAATTCTATGGTTAACATCATACATGGCAAGCATTTTATGGAAAGCACCATGAATAAAGTGTGAACCACCATCAGTCATTAAATATCTAGGGACTCCAAACCTTGGGAAAATAACTTCCTTAAGCATTTTAATAGAGGTGTTGTGATCAACACTACTAGTTGGAGTAGTTTCTACCCATTTAGTAACATAATCAACAGCAACCAAAATATGTGTATACCCATTAGAGGAAGGAAAAGGCCCCATGTAATCAAATCCCAAACATCAAATGGTTCAACAAGTGAATAATTCATAGGCATTTCTTGATGCTTATCGATATTACCTATTCTTTGGCATTCATCACAAGATAAGACGAACTTACGGGCATCCTTGAAGAGAGTAGGCCAATAAAATCCACATTGCAATACCTTGTGAGCAGTTCTATCTCCAGCATGATGCCCTCCATAAGCTTCAGAGTGACATTTCCATAGGATTTGTCCCTCTTCATGCTCAGGTACACAACATCTAATAATACCATCTACTCCTTCTTTATAAAGATGTATGTCGGTGTCAAAACTGGCGGATCTCGTGTAGGGGGTTCCGAACTGTTCGTCTAGGATCGATGGTAACAGGAGGCAGGGGACACGATGTTTACCCAGGTTCGGGCCCTCTTGATGGAGGTAATACCCTACGTCCTGCTTGATTGATATTGTGTTGGAAATATGCCCTAGAGGCAATAATAAATTGGTTATTATTATATTTCCTTGTTCATGATAATCGTTTATTATCCATGCTAGAATTGTATTGATAGGAAACTCAGATACATGTGTGGATACATAGACAACACCATGTCCCTAGTAAGCCTCTAGTTGACTAGCTCGTTGATCAATAGATGGTTACGGTTTCCTGACCATGGACATTGGATGTCGTTGATAACGGGATCACATCATTAGGAGAATGATGTGATGGACAAGACCCAATCCTAAGCCTAGCACAAGATCGTGTAGTTCGTATGCTAAAGCTTTTCTAATGTCAAGTATCATTTCCTTAGACCATGAGATTGTGCAACTCCCGGATACCGTAGGAGTGCTTTGGGTGTGCCAAACGTCACAACGTAACTGGGTGGCTATAAAGGCACACTACGGGTATCTTCGAAAGTGTTTGTTGGGTTGGCACGGATCGAGACTGGGATTTGTCACTCCGTGTAACGGAGATGTATCTCTGGGCCCACTCGGTAGGACATCATCATAATGTGCACAATGTGACCAAGCAGTTGATCACGGGGTGATGTGTTATGGAACGAGTAAAGAGACTTGCTGGTAACGAGATTGAACAAGGTATCGGGATACCGACGATCGAATCTCGGGCAAGTATCATACCGATAGACAAAGGGAATTGTATACAGGATTGATTGAATCCTTGACATCGTTGTTCATCCGATGAGATCATCATGGAGCATGTGGGAGCCAATATGGGTATCCAGATCCAGCTGTTGGTTATTGACCAGAGAGTTGTCTCGGCCATGTCTGCATGACTCCGGAACCCGCAGGGTCTACACACTTAAGGTTCGATGACGCTAGGGTTATAGGGAAAGTATGTACGCGGTTACCGAATGTTGTTCGGAGTCCCGGATGAGATCCCGGACGTCACGAGGAGTTCCGTAATGGTCCGGAGGTAAAGATTGATATATAGGAAGTATGGTTTTGGCCACCGAAAGTGTTCCGGGCATCACCGGTAGTGTACCGGGACCACCGAAGGGGTCCGGGGGTCCGCCGGGAGGGGCCACGGGCCCCTGAGGCCTACATGGGCCAATAGTGGGAAGGGACCAGCCCCTAGGTGGGCTGGGGCACCTCCCACCAAGGCCCAAGGCGCCTCCTAGAGGGGAAGGGGGCAAACCCTAGGGCAGATGGGCCCTAAGGCCCACCCCAGGTGCGCCTCCCCCTCTCCCCCTTGTGGCCGCCACCCTAGATGGGATCTAGGGCTTCCGCACCCCTTGGGGTGGGAACCCTAGGTGGGGGCGCAGCCCTCCCTCTCACCCTATATATAGTGGAGGCAAAGGGGCAGCCCAACACACGAAGTTCTCTCCCTGTTGGTGCAGCCCTACCTCTCTCCCTCCTCGTCTCTCGTAGTGCTTGGCGAAGCCCTGCTGGAGTCCCGCGCTCCTCCACCACCACCACGCCGTCGTGCTGCTGCTGGACGGAGTCTTCCCCAACCTCTCCTTCCCCCCTTGCTGGATCAAGGCGTAGGAGACATCACCGGGCTAGACGTGTGTTGAACGCGGAGGCGCCGTTTGTAACGCCCTCGATGCAGCTATAGCTCCCATGTGTCGAGGCATGACTTAGAGACATAACCGCATTGAAAGCAATGTCGCAAGTTAGGCAATCTTCACAATATCCCATGTTACATAAATAATAAAGGGGAGATAACATAGTTGGCTTACACTCGCCACGTCAATCAAAGTGCATAAATAACATTACAACATTCAAACACTCATGGCCCAACTACGGCGCCAAAACAAAAGATAACCCAACATGCGACACGGTCCCGATCACCCCAACTGGGCACCACTACTGATCACCAGGGAAAGACACGTGGTATCATTGAGAGTCCTCGTAGAACTCCCACTTGAGCTCGAGCGTGTCACCTGGAGCGGAATCATCAGGCCCTGCATCTGGTTTGGAAGTAATCTGTGAGCCACAGGGACTCAGCAATCTCGCACCCTCGCGATCAAGACTATTTAAGCTTAATAGGTAAGGCAAGGTAAAATATGTGGAGCTGCAGCAAGCGATTAGCATATATGGTGGCTATCCTGTTCGCAAAAGAGAGCGAGAAGAGGAGGCAAAGCGCGAACGAGAAACTAGAGAACAACCTGCGCAAGCATTACTCCAACATCGTGTTCACTTCCCGGACTCCGCTGAGAAGAGACCATCATGGTAACTCACACTGTTGATTCATTTTAATTAAGTTAAGGTTCAAGTTATCTACAACCGGACATTAACAAATTCCCATCTTCCCATAATCGCGGGCACGGCTTTCGAAAGTTCAAATCCCTGCAGGGGAGTCCCAACTTAGCCCATGACAAGCTCTCACGTTCAACGAAGGAATAGACCTCCTCCCGAGACATTCCGATCGGACTCGGTATCTCGGTTCTTCAAGACACTTCGACAGGTTAAAATAAGTCCAGCAACACCGCCCGAATGTGCCGACAAATCCCGATAGGAGCTGCATATATCTCGTTCTCAGGGCACACTCAGATGAGACATCCTACAAGTAAAACCAACCCTCAAGTTGCCCCAAGGTGGCCCCGCAGTCTACTCGGTCGGACCAACACTCAGAGGAGCACTTGCCCGGGGGGGGGGGTTAAATAAGATGACCCTCGGGCTCCGGAAACCCAAGGGAAAAAGAGGCTAGGTGGCAAATGGTAAAACCAAGGTTGGGCATTGCTGGAAAAGCTTTAATCATGGCGAACTGTCAAGGGGTTCCCATTATAACCCAACCGCGTAAGGAACGCGAAATCCGGGAACATAACACCGATATAACGGAAACTAGGGTGGAAAGAGTGGAACAAAACACTAGGCGAGAGGCCGAGCCTTCCACCCTTTACCAAGTATATAGATGCATTAAGATAACATGGCAATATAATGATATCCCAACAAGTAAATAGTGTTCCAACAAGGAACGGTCTCCAATCTTCACCTGCAACTAGGAACGCTATAAGAGGGGCTGAGCAAAGTGGTAACATAGCCAATCAACGGTTTGCTAGGACATGGTGGGTTAGAGGTTTGGCATGGCAATTTGGGAGGGTTGAAAGCAAGTGGTAGGCATCGTAGCATAGGCATAGCAAAAGAGCGAGAATCTAGCAAAGCAAAGATAGTAGTGATTTCGAGGGTATGATCATCTTGCCTGCAAAGTTGTCAGAGTTGACTGGATCCTCGAAAGCAAACTCAACGGGCTCCTTGTTAGCGAACTCGTCTCCCGGCTCTACCCAAACAAGACAAACAAGAAAACAGAACACAATCAACCATGTGCAAAGCTCAAACAATATGATGCAAGGATGGTATGCTATGCGGGATGCGATGCGGGATGCATATGCAAGATTTGACAAGGAATGGATGAACCTGGCCTCAACTTGGAAATCCAAGTGTGCCACTGGAAAGATGAGATGAAATCGCTTGAAAACGATATAAAGAATGCCGGAATCGGAGTTACGGTTTGGAAATGGCAAGCAATTCAAATATGACCACGTTCTGCGATTTACAGCAAGTAGCCATCTAAATGAAACAAGATGAACATGCTACAGCACCCAAACATGGCATCAAAATACATGGCAGGAATCCATTCATGAAGCTTAACAAATGTCTAGCACTGAGCTACACCCAATTCATCCATTAACAGGTTGAAACAAGCATGGCAAAAATGCATTTGGTAAACAGATTTCAGACTTGACTGAAATTAACACTTGTCTGGAATTCAGATCAGATAGCACTCTTTGGTGCATGAAAACAATATGCTATAGGACCTGAACATGGCAAACTAAAGCATGGCATGGAGCTACTCATAGAGCTTAACAAAAGTCCCTTAGTGACCTTGAGCCAAAAGGGATCGTAAAATACAATTGCAAGCATGTGAACATGGCAAAAACATAATCAGTTCTCAGACTTAGTGAAAACTGGAGCATGCTGAAAACAAATATCAAGTAGGCATGTTTACGAGCTCGATGCACTCACTACAGAGCATGTCATGACAATCTAAGCATACACCCATCAAGAATACACAAAATACAAGCTAGACATGGCAAGAAAACAAAAACATAACATGCACGGATCAACAACAACACCCTCGGCAAAATTGCTAACAAGTAGATAATCTGCCCAGATTCACGAAATAGCAAAAGTAGAGCTCGATTTACTCAAGCTAGGGTGCTCCATAATTGCAAACAAATACATGGATGGATATAGCACTACAATATTAAAAAAACATCCTTACTGGTCATCCTCAAAAGAGGCACGGATCACTAGGAAACAATACGAACATATGGCCATATGAGATTAACAAAACATCCTTACTGAAAATGCTAAGTCCCTGAAATCAGCATTAACAAATGCCTCACTTAGCAAGCTTGTGCTAGTCACCACACACATCACAAAAATAAATGGGTTGCACCTATGGATAGATGGCAAAACATATAACAAAACATATGTAGAGCTCAGGGGCATATCATGCACACAATAATCATGGCAAAAATGACAAATATCTAATTGGAGCAGCAGATCTGACAATTATCTCAAATAGCACTTTTCTAACAGCATTTCGGGCATCAAGATGAACTCAAATGAAAATGATGCAGTGAGATGAAATGAGGTACTCTCTGAGACTAACATTTTGATATGCTATATGCCCAAAACGGAGCTACGGATGAGGAGTTACGCCACGATGAACATAGGCAAAAAATTAGGGTTAGGGATGGAAAGTCAACCGAGTTTGGATCTAGATCCAGATCCAGACAGCACGCTTCCCGAGGTTCGTCCTCGCCGGAGATGGACCTCGCCGGAGTTGGACTTGGCACGGAGGAGAGGCTCATCGGCTGGATCCGAGGGAGATGGAGGAGGCGGTGGACGGCGGTGGTGAGGCGGCGGTCTCTGGGCGGCGCAGGGTCGGGGCTTGAGAGCACGGCAGCCGGATGCGGCAGCGCCGGTGATGGCGCGCGGTGGCGTCGGGCGGAGGCGGGTGGAGGCGGCGGCGCGCTCCGGCCGGGCGAAGGAAGGGAGAACCCCGGGCGGCGGCGGGAGCGGCTCGGGCCGGGAGGGCCGCGCGCGGGCTCTCCGGGCCGGCGCAGTAGGTGGAGGCGGCGGCGACTCGGGTGGTGCCACATGGCGGCGGCGGTGCTGGGCGGACGTGTTTGGCCCGATTCGGACAGGTCTGGCGGCGAGGGGAGCAGTTTTTTAGGGTTAGAGAGAGGGGATCCGAGATTTGGAATGGGGGGGTATATATAGGCATAGAGGGGGCTAGGAGAGTCCAAATGAGGTGCAGTTTTCGGCCACGCGATCGTGATCGAACGCTCTAGATGATGGAGAGGGTTTTCGTGGGTTTTGGGCCAAATTGGAGGGGTGTTGGGCTGAAACACACACGAGGCCTTCTCGGTCCCTCGGTTAACCGTTGGAGTATCAAACGAAGTCCAAATGGTACGAAACTTGACAGGCGGTCTACCGGTAGTAAACCAAGGCCGCTTGGCAAGTCTCGGTCCAATCCGGAAATGTTTAATCCCCACACACGAAAGAAAGGTAGAAATGACCACCGGAGGAGAACGAAGCACCGGAATGCAAAACGGACAACGGGGAAAATGCTCGAATGCATGAGACGAACACGTATGCAAATGCAGTGCACATGATGACATGATATGAGATGCATGACAACGACAACAACACACGGAGACAAAACCCGAACCCGAGAAAATAAAATAACTTAAGGCCGGAAACGGCAAGAGTTGGAATACATATTAGGAAAATCATATCCGGGGTGTTACAACACTCCACCACTACGAAAGGATCTCGTCCCGAGATCTAGGACTGAAAGAACGCTGGGTACCTAGAACGGAGGTGATCCTTGCGTTCCCAGGTAGCTTCACGGTCGGGATGGTGTGACCACTTGACTTTGAGGAATTTGATTGACTTGTTGCGAGTCTTGCGTTTAGTCTCTTCAAGAATAACGGCCGGAAACGGCAACTGGGTGCTCACGATAAGAGAGATCTTCCTGGAGCTCAATGTCCTCGAAGTTGACGGTGCGATCAGGAGTCTTGAAGCACTTTCGGAGCTGAGAGACATGGAACACATCATGCACATTTGCAAAGTTTGAAGGAAGCTCGAGTTGATAGGCGAGATCACCTCTCTTGCTGACAATCTTGAAAGGTCCCACGTATCTAGGGGAAAGCTTCCCTTTGATACCGAAGCGACGAGTACCTTTCATTGGAGAGACGCAGAGGTAAACATGATCTCCGATCTCGAAAGCCAAATCACGGTGCTTACTATCATAGTAGCTCTTCTGGCGGGATTGGGCTGCTTTGAGGTTATCTCGAATGACTTTGCACATTTCCTCTGCCTCTGTGATTAAGTCATTTCCGAGAAACTGACGTTCACCGGTTTCAGACTAGTTGAGAGGGGTACGGCACTTCCTGCCATACAGAATTTCAAATGGGGCCTTGCCCGAACTTGCTTCAAAACTGTTGTTGTAGGAGAATTCAGCATATGGAAGACAATCCTCCCACTTCATGCCGAAGGAGATCACACAAGCCCTGAGCATATCTTCAAGAATCTGATTGACACGCTCGACTTGACCGCTAGTTTGAGGATGGAAAGCTGTGCTGAAGCGGATGTTGGTGCCCATGGCCTTCTGAAAAGAATCCCAAAACTTGGAGGTAAAGATGATGCCACGGTCTGAAGAGATCACTTGTGGAATACCGTGCAGAGAGACAATCCGAGAGGTATAGAGTTCCGCCAATTGAGCTGAAGTGATTGACTCTTTGATAGGCAGAAAGTGAGCTACTTTAGTGAGTTTGTCGATGACAACGATTATAGCATCATTGCCACGTTTAGACTTTGGAAACCCAGTCACGAAGTCCATCTCAATGTGGTCAAACTTCCATTTTGGAATGGCCAGAGGTTGGAGGAGACCAGCTGGCCTTTGGTGTTCTGCCTTCACTCTTCTGCAGACATCACACTCATTCACGAATTGAGCAATCTCTCGCTTCATTCGAGTCCACCAATAAGCCTGCTTGAGATCCTGATACATCTTCGTGCTCCCAGGGTGGATGGAGAGGAGAGAATTGTGAGCCTCATTCATGATCACTTTACGAAGTCACCTTTGGGCACAACAATATGATCCTCGAAGAAGAGAGTATCCTTGTCATCAAGGCGGTAGCACTTGTACTTGGGTTGACTCTTGGCAATCCCAATCTTCACCTTCTTCACCATAGCATCAAGAAGCTGGGCTTGGCGAATCTGGTCTTCCAAGGTAGGAGAGACTTGAAGGTTGGCGAGGAAATCTTGAGGAACAACTTGCAGATTAAGTTTGCGGAAAGCTTCACAAAGCTCGGGTTGATAAGGCTTGAGAATCAGACTGTTGCAATAAGCCTTTCTGCTCAATGCGTCAGCAATCACATTGGCCTTGCCTGGAGTATACTCGATACTCGGATTATACTCTTGAATCATTTCGACCCATCGAGTCTGCCTGAGGTTGAGATTAGGCTGAGTGAAGATGTACCTGAGACTCTTGTGGTCAGTGAAGATGTCCACTTTTCTTCCCAATAAGAGATGTCTCCAAGTCAAAAGAGCATGCACAACTGCCGCCAACTCGAGATCGTGAGTGGGGTAGTTCTTTTCATTGGGCTTCAACTGGCGAGAGGTATAAGCAACAACTTTCTTCTCTTGCATCAACACTGCGCCAAGACCTTGGAGAGAGGCATCACAAAAGATCTCGTATGGCTTGGATTCATCAGGAGGAGTCAGAACTGGAGCAGTGACCAATTTCTCTTTCAAAGTGTTGAAAGCAATGTCACACTCCGGAGACCAAACGTACTTGACGTGCTTCTGGAGAAGATTTGAGAGAGGCTTCGCGATCTTAGAAAAGTTTTCAATGAATCTTCGGCAGTAGCTTGCGAGACCGAGGAAGCTACGGAGTTGCTTCACGTTCCGAGGAGGTTCCCAATTCACAATTGCAGACACCTTCTCAGGATTCACCGCAATGCCCTTGGCAGAGATGATATGACCAAGATAAAGAACCTCATCGAGCCAAAATTTGCACTTGGAGAACTTGGCGTAGAACTGATGTTCCCTCAGCTTATCGAGTACCAAACACAAGTGCTTGGCATGATCTTCCTTGTTCTTCGAGAAAACCAGAATGTCGTCGAGATAGACCAAAACGAAGTCATTGCTGTAGGCGTTGAAGATGAAGTTCATCATGCGAGAGAACGTCGGAGGAGCATTGACGAGGCCAAAAGACATGACAGTGTATTCATATGACCCATAGCTTGTCCTGAAAGCCGTCTTGGGAATATCTTGTTCACAGATTCGAATCTGATGATAACCCATACGGAGATCAAGCTTGGAGAATACTTGGGCACCTTTGAGTTGTTCGAATAGCTCGTTGATGTTAGGAAGTGGGTATTTGTTCTTGATGGTCTTCTTTTTTCAATGGACGGTAATCAACACAAAGTCGGTCCGTTCCATCCTTCTTCTTCACAAAAAGAACACCACAACCCCACGGAGAAGAACTAGGCCGGATGAGACCCATTCTCTCTTGAATATCGAGTTGCTTCTTCAGCTCCTTCAACTCTTCAGGTCCGATCTTGTAAGGACGCTTGCATACAGGTTCCATGCTGGGATCAAGATCGATGACGAATTCAACTGGCCGGTGCGGAGGCATTCCTGGAAGCTCTTCTAGAAAAACGTCTTGATATTCGCAAACGACTGGAATTTGCGAGATAGCATCCAGTTCACGCTTCTCATTGAGAGAAAACAGACGGATGGTATTATCCCGAGCGGCAAAGACAATTACATCCTCAGACGAATCAGTCAATTGAATCTGCCTGGCTGCACAATCAAGATGCGCCTTGTGCTTAGAAAGCCAATCCATTCCGAGAATAAGATCAATATCCGAGTTACCAAGAACCACCGGAGAAGAAAGAAACTTGTAGTCGCCCAACGTTATAGAGATATCGGGAGCAACCAAACTAGAAGTCAAAAGCTTGCCGGGAGAAACAACTTGCATGACTTTGGGCATGATCTCAGTATCAACATTGTGCTTCGATGCAAAAGGGCATGACAAGAAAGAATGCGATGCACCAGTATCAAAAAGTACTTTTGCAGGAACATCGTTAACAGGAAGATTACCCATGATGACATCTGACGAGTCCTCTGCCTGAGCTGCATTCATCAAGTTGACCTTGGCGTGCTTGGGGTTATGCTTGACCACAGCTGTACTTGCCGATCTCACAGGAGGAGGAGGAAGACGGCTCTGATTGAAGCATTTGTTGGCATAGTGACCCTTCTGTTGGCACTTGTTGCACGTGACCTCTGAAAGCGGACGGTGGTACGGAGCACTCGATCTTGGAGCTTGAGACGAAGTCTTGTTCTGAAAGCCAGGGTTGGGTGGGTGGGAAGATCCACTGCCACCTTTGCTCTTCTGCTGATACGGCTGACGGAACGGAGGAGGAGGAAGCCAATACTTCTACTGCTTGGCCACTTGAGTAGAGGAAGAAGGAGTAGCATCTCTGACTCGCTTCTTGGAAGCATCACACCTCAGTTGAGCGGCCTCTTGCTTCAATGCCTTGTTGTAGAACTCATCGTACCTCAAGGGCTCAAAGAGAACAAGAGCTAGCTGAATTTCTTCTCTGAGACCACCCCTGAACTGGTATATCATGCTCTTCTCATCAGGGACGTCATGCTTAGCAAAGCGGGCGAGCTTCTGAAACAACTTGTTGTAGTCATAGATAGACAAAGAGCCTTTCTTCAGGTTGCGGAATTCCTCACGCTTGCTTTCTACCACACTCTGAGGAATATGATGAGCTCTGAAATCTTGACGGAATTCATCCCAGGTAATCGCACGTCCACCTCTGGAATCCTTGTACTGCTGGAACCATTCTACAGCTTGATCTTTGAGTTGGAAGGAAGCGAACTTGACGAAGTCCTCAGGCCTGACATTACTGCACTCGAAATGCTTGCATAGATCCACGAGCCAATCGTTAGCATCAGTTGCCTCAACACAATTGCTGAAAGTCTTTGTCCCGTTAGCAAGGAACTGGTTGAGTGTAGCAAAGTGATTCTGATTGTTTCCTTGGTTGCCTTGATTCGCTTGATTGCGCTCCTGAAGAATTTGCATGATCAACTGCGTGTTTGCATTGGTTGAAGCCATCACAGCTTGCCATGCCTCCGGAGGAGGTGGAGGTGGTGGCGGATCTTGATTCTGATTCTGGTTGGTGCTCTTAGCGGGAGCCATCCTGAAGAGGTTGACCCCCGTTAGCACATTGACAGATAAAATGAAGCTGAATCCAATGGAATGAAAATTGCAACATAAAGTCTTCACATTCGAACAAAATGAACGAATGCATTCCTCTTGAAATGGTCACATATCCATAAATTGAGAAGCCACTTAGAATTTAGGTAGAGAAATAAATCAACAAGGTATGGATCAAGAACGAATACTCGGTAAGAAATCCCAATCTCAAACCAAATATCCGTGGAAGAAGAACTAGAGCTACAAGAATTCCCACCTATGAAACTCCCGAACCTTTCCGGTTATGCAATCAGGTGTTGGGGATACAGGGGAAGCATAATATCTCACCCAAATCTAGCAAATCCTACATCCAGCTGTATCCATCCTTCAACACATAACCGAGAAAAACTTCGGAAACCATCTACCTCAAACTTCGAAAAGCATCCATTATACAAGTTATGGTGATACTCCCGAACTCCCACACCAGTACTGGGTGGCATCGAGGTTATCTCACCAACGAACTGCATAAAAGAGATTTTCGATGTCGGCGTACTAAACTCAGGTATTCCATAACTGCAACGATAAAATTATGACGACAACACCTCGGAGCTCAACTCCCCGGGACACTGCCACAAAACCCCTGACAGGAGGCACCAAGACAATGTTCTCGTCACAAAACCATCGGAACGATTTCAAGATACCCGCGTGATCCTAAAAAAATTAGTGAAATTTGAGAAGAAAAGATTCAAAACTCTACGTCAGGATGCCTTACCAGAGCGATGAGGAGACTGGGAAGTAAAAAGAATTCCTAAACTCTCCGATATATAATTCCTAAATGACTCAAAACATTTTTCTAGACACAACTCGGCTGCTAAAAACGATCAAGCAATGGGGCTCCTAAGGTCGGGGAAGGCTCTGATTACCAACTTGTAACGCCCTCGATGCGGCTATAGCTCCCACGTGTCGAGGCACGACTTCGAGACATAACCGCATTGAAAGCAATGTCGCAAGTTAGGCAATCTTCACAACATCCCATGTAACATAAATAATAAAGGGGAGATAACATAGTTGGCTTACACTCGCCACGTCAATCAAAGTGCATAAATAACATTACAACATTCAAACACTCATGGCCCGACTACGGCACCAAAACAAAAGATAACCCAACATGCGACACGGTCCCGATCACCCCAACTGGGCACCACTACTGATCATCAGGGAAAGACACGTAATATCATTGAGAGTCCTCGTCGAACTCCCACTTGAGCTCGAGCGTGTCACCTGGAGCGGAATCATCAGGCCCTGCATCTGGTTTGGAAGTAATCTGTGAGCCACAGGGACTCAGCAATCTCGCACCCTCGCGATCAAGACTATTTAAGCTTAATAGGTAAGGCAAGGTAAATATGTGGAGCTGCAGCAAGCGATTAGCATATATGGTGGCTATCCTGTTCGCAAAAGAGAGCGAGAAGAGGAGGCAAAGCGCGAACGAGAAACTAGAGAACAACCTGCGCAAGCATTACTCCAACACCGTGTTCACTTCCCGGACTCCGCCGAGAAGAGACCATCACGGTAACTCACACTGTTGATTCATTTTAATTAAGTTAAGGTTCAAGTTATCTACAACCGGACATTAACAAATTCCCATCTGCCCATAACTGTGGGCACGGCTTTCGAAAGTTCAAATCCCTGCAGGGGAGTCCCAACTTAGCCCATGACAAGCTCTCACGGTCAACGAAGGAAGAGACCCCCTCCCGAGACGTTCCGATCAGACTCGGTATCTCGGTTCTTCAAGACACTTCGACAGGTTAAAACAAGTCCAACAACACCGCCCGAATGTGCCGACAAACCCCAATAGGAGCTGCACATATCTTGTTCTCAGGGCACACTCAGATGAGACATCCTACAAGTAAAACCAACCCTCAAGTTGCCCCAAGGTGGCCCCGCAGTCTACTCGGTCGGACCAACACTCAGAGGAGCACTTGCCCGGGGGGGGGGTTTAAATAAGATGACCCTCGGGCTTCGGAAACCCAAGGGAAAAAGAGGCTAGGTGGCAAATGGTAAAACCAAGGTTGGGCATTGCTGGAAAAGCTTTAATCAAGGCGAACTGTCAAGGGGTTCCCATTATAACCCAACCGCGGGAACATAACACCGATATGACGGAAACTAGGGCGGCAAGAGTGGAACAAAACACTAGGCGAGAGGCCGAGCCTTCCACCCTTTACCAAGTATATAGATGCATTAAGATAACATGGAAATATAATGATATCCCAACAAGTAAATAGTGTTCCAACAAGGAACGGTCTCCAATCTTCACCTGCAACTAACAACGCTATAAGAGGGGCTGAGCAAAGCGGTAACATAGCCAATCAACGGTTTGCTAGGACATGGTGGGTTAGAGGTTTGGCATGGCAATTTGGGAGGCTTGAAAGCAAGTGGTAGGCATCGTAGCATAGGCATAGCAAAATAGCGAGCATCTAGCAAAGCAAAGATAGTAGTGATTTCGAGGGTATGATCATCTTACCTGCAAAGTTGTCAGAGTTGACTGGATCCTCGAAAGCAAACTCAACGGGCTCCTCGTTAGATAACTCGTCTCCCAGCTCTACCCAAACAAGACAAACAACCAAACGGAACACAATCAACCACGTGCAAAGCTCAAACAATATGATGCAAGGATGGTATGCTATGCGGGATGCGATGCGGGATGCATATGCAAGATTTGACAAGGAATGCATGAACCTGGCCTCAACATGGAAATCCAAGTGTTCCACTGGAAAGATGAGATGAAATCTCTTGAAAACGATATAAAGAACGCCGGAATCGGAGTTACGGTTTGGAAATGGCAAGCAATTCAAATATGACCACGTTCCGCGATTTACAGCAAGTAGCCATCTAAATGCAACAAGATGAACATGCTACAGCACCCAAACATGGGATCAAAATACATGGCAGGAATCCATTCATGAAGCTTAACAAAAGTCTAGCACTGAGCTACGCCCAATTCATCCATTAACAGGTTCAAACAAGCATGGCAAAAATGCATTTGGTAAACAGATTTCAGACTTAGTGAAATTAACACTTGTCTGGAATTCAGATCAGATAGCACTCTTTGGAGCATGAAAACAATATGCTACAGGACCTGAACATAGAAAAATAAAGCATGGCATGGAGCTACTCATACAGCTTAACAAAAGTCCCTTAGTGACCTTGAGACAAAAGGGATCGGAAAATACAATTGCAAGCATGTGAACATGGCAAAAACATAATCAGTTCTCAGACTTAGTGAAAACTGGAGCATGCTGAAAACAGATATCAAGTAGGCATGTTTGCGAGCTCGATGCACTCACTACAGAGCAAGTCATGACAATCTAAGCAGACACCCATCAAGAATACAAAAAATACAAGCTATACATGGCAAGAACAAAAACATAACATGCACGGATCAACTACAACATCCTCGGCAAAATTTCTAACAAGTAGACAATCTGCCCAGATTCACGAAATAGCAAAAGTAGAGCTCGATTGACTCAAGCTAGGGTGATCCATAATTGCAAACAAAGACATGGATGGAGAGAGCACTACAAGATTAACAAAACATCCTTACTGATCATCCTCAAAAGAGGCACGGATCACTAGGAAACAACACGAACATATGGCCATATGAGGTAAACAGGTCAAGGACTTGGTGAAAATGCTAAGTCCCTGAAATCAGCATTAACAAATGCCTCACTTAGCAAGCTTGTGCTAGTGACCACACACATCACAAAAATACATGGGTTGCACCTCTGGATAGACGGCAAAACATTTAAGAAAACATATGTAGAGCTCAGGGCATATCATGCACACAATAATCATGGCAAAAATGACAAATATCTAATTGGAGCAGCAGATCTGACAATTATCTCAAATAGCACTCTTCTAACAGCATTTCGGGCATCAAGATGAACTCAAATGAAAATGATGCAATGAGATGAAATGATGTACTCTCTGAGACGAACATTTTGATATGCTATATGCCCAAAACGGAACTATGGATGAGGAGTTACGGCACGATGAACATAGGCAAAAAATTAGGGTTAGGGACGGAAAGTCAACCGAGTTTGGATCTAGATCCAGATCCGGACGGCACGCTTCCCGAGGTTCGTCCTCACCGGAGATGGAGCTCGCCGGAGTTGGACATGGCACGGAGGAGACGCTCGCCGGCCGGATCCGAGGGAGATGGAGGAGGCGGCGGACGGCGGCGGTGAGGCGGCGGTCTCCGGGCGGTGCAGGGCCGGGGCGTGAGGGCGCGGCGGCCGGATGCAGCGGCGCCGGCGATGGCGCGCGGTGGGGCCGGGCGGAGGCGGGTGGAGGCGGCGGCGCGCTCCGGCCGGGCGAAGGAGGGAGAACCCCGAGCGGCGGCGGGAGCGGCTCGGGCTGGGAGGGCCGCGCGCGGGCTCTCCGGGCCGGCGCGGTAGGTGGAGGCGGCGGCGACTCAGGTGGTGCCACATGGCGGCGGCGACGCTGGGCGGACATGTCCGGCCCGATTCGGACACGTCCGGCGACGAGGGGAGCAGTTTTTTTAGGGTTAGAGAGAGGGGATCCGAGATTTGGAATGGGGGGGTTATATATAGGCATAGAGGGAGCTAGGAGAGTCCAAATGAGGTGCGGTTTTTGGCCACGCGATCGTGATCGAACGCCCTAGATGATGGAGAGGATTTTGGTGGGTTTTGGGCCAAATTGGAGGGGTGTTGGGCTGCAACACACACGAGGCCTTCTCGATCCCTCGGTTAACCGTTGGAGTATCAAACGAAGTCCAAATGGTACGAAACTTGACAGGCGGTCTACCGGTAGTAAACCAAGGCCGCTTGGCAAGTCTCGGTCCAATCCGGAAATGTTTAATCCCCACACACGAAAGAAAGGTAGAAATGACCACCGGAGGAGAACGAAGCACCGGAATGCAAAACGGACAACGGGGAAAATGCTCGAATGCATGAGACGAACACGTATGCAAATGCAGTGCACATGATGACATGATATGAGATGCATGACAACGACAACAACACACGGAGACAAAACCCGAACCCGAGAAAATAAAATAACTTAAGGCCGGAAACGGCAAGAGTTGGAATACATATTAGAAAAATCATATCCGGGGTGTTACACCATTGTTCGGCGCTTAGATCGGAATCAACCGCGATCTGAATCGCTATGAGTACGACTCCTTCATCCGCGTTCTTGCAATGCTTCCGCTTAGCGATCTACAAGGGTATGTAGATGCACTCTCCGTCCCCTCGTTGCTAGATTACTCCGTAGATTGATCTTGGTGATGCGTAGAAAATTTAAAATTTCTGCTACGATCCCCAACATATTGATGATATGAGTATTACAAGAGTTGATCTACCACGAGATCATAGAGGCTAAAACCCTAGAAGCTAGCCTATGGTATGATTGTTGTATATGTTCTATCGACTAGCCTGGCCTCAGTTTATATAATGCACCAGAGGCCTAGGATAACAAGAGTCCTAGCCGAATACGCCGGTGGGGAGGAGTCCTTGTCTTGATCACCAAGTCTTGTGGAATCTTCCATGTATGCGGCAGTTGTCTGAACTGGCCCATGAGTATACGGCCATGGGGGTCCTCGGCCCAATCTAACAGATCGGGAAACGACGTGGTGAGTACCCCCTAGTCCAGGACACCGTCAGTAGCCCCCTGAACCGGTCTTCAAGTTAGGGACGCTCCTAGATTCTTCCGAACTGTTCTTCATCTTCGGTTGTCGGTCTTGAGAACTGGTTATACAAATCTTCTCATCTTCGATCTTGACTCATCGACCGCTATCCAGCATACATCTAGAGTATTAAGTTAAAAACAGAGTAACGCTTTAAGAAAGATGACATGATGTAGAGAGATAAATTCATGCAATATGAAATAAACCCCATCTTGTTATCCTCGATGGCAACGATACAATACGTGTCTTGCTGACCCTTCTGTCATTGGGAAAGAACACCGCAAGATCAAACCCAATGCTAAGCACTTCTCCCACTGCAAGAACTACCAATCTAGTTGGCCAAACCAAACGGATAATTCGAAGAGACTTGCAAAGATAACCAATCATCCATAAACGAATTCCGAGAAGATTCAAATATTGTTCATAGATAGACTTGATCATAAACCCACAATTCATCGGTCTCAACAAACACACCGCAAAAGAAGAAGATTACATCGAATAGATCTCCACAAGAGAGGGGGAGAACATTGTATTGAGATCCAAAAAGAGAGAAGAAGCCATCTAGCTACTAACTATGGACCCGAAGGTCTGAGGTAAACTACTCACACTTAATCGGAGGGGCTATGATGATGTAGAAGCCCTCCGTGATGACGGCCCTCTCCGGCGGAGCTCCGGAACAGGCCCCAAGATGGGATCTCGTGGATACAGAAAGTTGCGGCGGTGGAATTAGGTTTTTGGCTCCTGTTCTGATCGTTTGCGGGTACGTGGGTATATATAGGAGGAAGGAGTACGTCGGTGGAGCACCGAGGGGCCCACGAGGCAGGGGGGCGCACCCTGTAGGGAGGGCGCCCCCTACCCTCGTGACCGCCTCCGATACTTCTTGGAGTAGGGTCCAAGTCTCCTGGGTCTTATCCGAGAAGAAAATCACGTTCCAAAAAGGATTTTTCTGTTTGGTCTCCGTTTGATATTCTGTTTCTTCGAAACACTGAAATAGGCAAAAAACAGCAATTCTGGGCTGGGCCTCCAGTTAATAGGTTAGTCCCAAAAATAATATAAAAGTGGAAAATAAAGCCCAATATAGTCCAAAACAGTAGATAATATAGCATGGAGCAATCAAAAATTATGGATACGTTGGAGACGTATCACGGAGCAAAGAGCTCGGCACTCCGAAGTGGTGACATAGCATGGTCAATGCAGGCCGGCAGAGTGATGCCGAAGTCCCCGGCATGGGGTAATGAAGTGTTGACAAAGACCCCTTTCAGCCGAGGTGACGCCAAAGGATATAGTCCGGCTGGATTATTTTCTTGTGAACAAAAAATAGTGCAAACTAGAGATAATAGTAATAATAATAATTAAAAAAAGTCATTGCATAATAAATAATTGATGCAAAGTGAGTAATAAAAGAAATATGGCCTGGCGCCGAAGTCAATGTCGATGCAAGGCATCGGCGTGATGAGGTAAAGGCGTGGCAAAGCCTGAATTCACAGGTCGGTCCGAGTTCCGGATGCGGCATTCGTCGGACCATGTATGGAAACTGACTAAACCACCATGCGACCGTCGTTAATGCAACCATCATTTGATAGACCTGTGTACATATGATGAACAAACCAGAGTAATAATTTCTTTGGAAAAATGAACCCGAACAAGCAAAAAATACTAGGATTAATAGCACCTGGTTTATTTGTTGTAGCAATCCAAAGAAAGGTGAAGGTTGCTGGCAAAGGTTGGCTCGATCCGCACACCCATTGCCTGATGGGCGATAAAGCGACAGTATGGCATTGCTGGCAAAGGTTGGCTCGCCGAGGCAAAGCCCTCGGTCCAGCTAACATGACGGAGCTGGTCGGCTAGTGACGCCGAAGTCTCCGGAGTAGGTTGATGAAGAGATGGCGAAGCCCCCGGTCCAACCGAGATGTCGAAGCCTCGATGTCAGCCTATGAGTCGAAGTAGGTCAGCGTGATGGACACCAGCTTGAAGAAGCAATAGTGCGGCCATGCCGATGCAGGTCGTGACGTGGTCGATGCCGGCTTGATGAAGTGACCGTGCGGCGATGCCGGTATGCCCGCTCCGTGTAATCCGTGGGGCGTCGATGTTGGTGATGATTTATCCTTTGCGATGTCGGACTCTTGTTCGGCTTGCCGAGATGATGATCCGAAGAAGTTGAGCTCGGCTCAACAAAGTGACGACGTGTCTGGCATAGGTCGGCAACCTTGGAGCAATATTGCCATACTGGTTTGACACCAGCATGATGATGAAGATGACTTCAGGGGAGGCTTAAAAATTTACGGGCACGTGTTTAAAAACAACGCACAATACCCTAGAAGAGAATTCCTCTAAAAAGGTTGTCCAATATCACGTTCATAAAGAAACATGAATTCGGGTCAGATTCGTATTCGCGCAGAAAACGGATCCGAAAATTGGTCCATTCATCCGAAGGTTCCCGGAGTTTGAACCGTCGGATCGAGCTGAAATTTAGAGGGGTGGTAGACATGGGAATTCCGCAGTAGATGAACGGTTGGATCTTCCAAAGAACCTCCGAGCTGGGCTCTAGAGACCACACCCTAAACTCGGCCAGATTCCCGTCCAGATTTGACAGTGCTCCGGTACATCGTAGATTGTTGGAGATTCCTCCATCGGAACTCGACGAAAGTTTGCATGGCTGTTGTAGACGTAATTCCGCACTATTCCACCGAAGAAATCGTCAAACCGACGCTCGAGGAGGTGGTGACGGCGAATACAAGTTCACTGTCCATAAAAACAGCACGGCCGCTCGAGGACAATGTTGACGTTGAGCCCTCGAGCTCCATGGATGACTCCTCTATGATCATGATAGAGATCAGAGTTGATGTTGAAAATGGCCCCTGTCCAAACATGATGATCAGAGATGGAGCACGGTCCTTGGTCGAGCCAAGGTGACCAGTCGAGCCGGCGACAAAGATGCCGGCGTCGCAGTTGACCTGCGGGCGAGCCATTGATCCTTTTGCCGATCACACTACGGAACTCTCAATGAAAGCACCAATGTCGGTGTAAAAACCAGCGGATCTCGGGTAGGGGGTCCCGAATTATGCGTCTAGAATCGATGGTAATAGGAGGCAGGGGACACGATGTTTACCCAGGTTCGGGCCCTCTTGATGGAGGTAATACCCTACGTCCTGCTTGATTGATATTGATGATATGAGTATTACAAGAGTTGATCTACCACGAGATCGTAGAGGCTAAAACCCTAGAAGCTAGCCTATGGTATGATTGTTGTATATGTTCTATCGACTAGCCTGGCCTCGGTTTATATAATGTACCAGAGCCCTAGGATAACAAGAGTCCTAGCCGAATACGCCGGTGGGGCAGAGTCCTTGTCTTGATCACCAAGTCTTGTGGAATCTTCCATGTATGTGGCAGTTGTCCGAACTGGTCCACGAGTATACGGCCATGGGGGTCCTCAGCCCAATCTAACAGATCGGGAGACGACATGGTGAGTACCCCCTAGTCCAGGACACCGTCAATGTGGGTCGTCCCAAAAGTAATGTCTTAAATCATAGAAGAATTCTTTCTTTTGTTGGTATGTAAAGCTAGGTGGTAAATATTTAGCAACAATGTAATTAGCATAATCATCATACCAAGGAGTACTCTGAGAAACATTTGTTGCGGCTAACTGCTCATCAGGAAAACTATCATCAATAGGTAATGGGTCATCAAGCACATTTTCAAGCCTAGATAAATTATCAGCTACTGGGTTCTCAGCTCCTTTTCTATCAATGATGTGTAAATCAAATTCTTGTAACAAGAGAACCCATCGAATAATTCTAGGTTTAGCATCTTTCTTTTCCATAAGATATTTAATAGCAGCAAGGTCTGTGTGAAGTGTTACTTTGGAATCAACAATATAAGGTCTAAATATATCACAAGCAAACACAAGCACTAAGAATTCTTTTTCAGTTGTAGCATAATTTCTTTGAGCACTGTATAGAGTTTTACTAGCATAATGAATATCATTAAGTTTCTTATCAACTCTTCGTGCTAGAACAACACCAACAACATAATCACTAGCATTACACATTATTTCAAAAGGCAAGTTCCAATCAGGTGGTTGAACAATAGGTGTGGAAATTAAAGATTTCTTAAGTGTTTCAAAGGCTTCTAAACAATCATCATCACAAGCAAAAGGAATATCCTTTTGCAAGAGAATAGTAAGAGGCCTAGAAACTTTTGATAAGTCTTTGATAAATCTCCTATAGAAACCAGCATGACCTAAGAAACTATGAATACCTTTTATATCTTTAGGACATGGAATTTTCTCAATTGCATCAACCTTAGCTTGATCCACTTCAATACCTCTTTAAGAAATTTTATGACCCAAGACAATGCCTTCATTAACCATAAAGTGGCACTTTTACCAATTCAAGACAAGATTTGTTTGTTCACATCTCTGCAAAACTCAATCAAGATTGCTTAAACAATCATCAAAGGACTTCCCATAAATAGAAAAGTCATCCATGAAAACCTCAACAATCTTTTCAAAAAAAGTCACAGAATATAGTAGTCATACATCTTTGAAAGGTAGCAGGTGCATTACATAAACCAAAAGGCATACATCTATAAGCATAGGTTCCAAAGGGGCAAGTAAAAGTGGTATTTTCTTGATTAGGTTGAGAAACAGTTATTTGTGAAAAGCCAGAATATCCATCAAGGAAGCAAAAGTGTGTGTGCTTAGATACTCTTTTAAGCATTTGATCACTAAAAGGCAAAGGGTAATGATCTTTTTCTAGTTGCTTTGTTTAATTTTCTAAAATCAATTACCATTCTATAGCCTGTAATAATTATTTGTGGAATAAGTTCATTCTTATCATTAGGAACAACAGTTATACCTCCTTTCTTAGGAACACAATGAACAGGACTTACCCACCTACTATCAGCTATGGGATAGATTATACCTGCTTCCAGAAGTTTTCATATTTCTGTTCTTACCACTTCTTTCATCTTTGGATTTAACCAACGTTGGTGATCAACAACGGGTTTAGAATCAGGTTCCATATTAATTTTGGGCTGACATAGAGTGGTACTAATGCCCTTTAAATCATCAAGAGTATATCCAATAGAATCTCGGTGTTTCCTTATAACTTTCAATAATCTTTCTTCTTCATGTTCTGAAAGGTTAGCACTAATAATAATAGGATATATCTTCTTTTCATCAAGATAAGCATATTTTAAAATGTCTGGCAATTGTTTTAATTCAAACACAGGATCACCTTTAGGTGGAGGAGGACCTCCTAGAGTTTCAATAGGGAAATTGTGTTTAAGCAGAGGACGTTGTTCAAAGAAAATTTGATCTATTTCATTTCTTCCATTCATATGTAAATCATTTTCATGGTCTAGAAAATATTGTTCTAAAGGGTCAGTACGTGGTACAACAATATAAGCAAGACCAATTAATTTATCCTTACTAGGCAATTCTTTTTCATAAAGATTTCTAGTAATCTTGGAAAACTTAAACTCATGAGACTCATTACAAAAACTAAAACCGACAGTTTGTTTCTCACAATCTATCTTAGCATTAATGGGACAAAAGTCATCTTGTGGGGAACCAAGAACAAGAAAATTAGTAGGGTATTTTATTTTCCCACACAAGACTTCAACATCTCTAACAATCCCAATTGGTGATATAGTGTCTCTATTAGCAAGTTTAATAGTAACATCTATTTCTTCTATCTCTTTGGGTGCTATGTCATTCATAATTTCTTGATATAAAGTGTAAGGAATAGCACTCACACTGGCACCTATGTCTCCAACATATCTACTTTTCCAAACACTCTTACCCTTGCTTTGGACTCTAACTTGCATGATTTGAATGGAACTAACCTGGACTGACGCTGTTTTCAGCAGAACTGCCATGGTGTAATTTTTGTGCGGAAATAAAAGTTCTCGGAATGACATGAAAATCCACGGAGACACGTTTTGGAATTAATAAAAAATACTGGCGAAAGAATCAGCATCAGAGGGACCACACCCTATCCACGTGGGTGCAGGGCGCCCCCCCTGGGGCGCGCCCCCTGCCTTGTGGGCCCCCTAGGACTCCACCGACCTCAACCCCAACTCCATATATTCACTTTCGGGGAGAAAAAATAAGAGAGAAGAATTCATTGCATTTTACGATACGGAGCCGCCGCCAAGCCCTAATCTTCCTCGGGAGGTCTGATCTGGAGTCTGTTCGGGGCTCTGGAGAGGGGAATCCGTCGTCATTGTTATCATCAACCATCCTCCATCACCAATTTGATGATGCTCTCTGCCGTGCGTGAGTAATCTCATCATAGGCTTCCTGGACGGTGATGGGTTGGATAAGATTTACCATGTAATCGAGTTAGTTTTGTTAGGGTTTGATCAATAGTATCCATTATGTTCTAAGATTGATGTTGCTATGACTTTGCTATGCTTAATGCTTGTCACTAGGCCCTGAGTGCCATGATTTCAGCTCTGAACCTATTATGTTTTCATGAATATATGTGAGTTCTTGATCCTGTTTTGCAAGTCAATAGTCACCTACTATGTGTTATGATCCGGCAACCCCGAAGTGACAATAATCGGGACCACTCCCAGTGATGACCGTAGTTTGAGGAGTTCATGTATTCACTAAGTGTTAATGCTTTCGTCTAGTACTCTATTAAAAGGAGGCCTTAATATCCCTTAGTTTCCAATAGGACCCCGCTGCCACGGGAGGGTAGGACAAAAGATGTCATGCAAGTTCATTCCCATAAGCACGTAAGACTATATTCGGAATACATGCCTACTTTACATTGATGAACTGGAGCTAGTTCTGTGTCACCCCATGTTATAACTATTGCATGAGGAATCGCATCTGACATAATTATCCATCATTGATCCATTGCCTACGAGCTTTTCACATATTGATCTTTTCTTAGTTACTTTTCCGTTGCCACTATTACGATTGCTACAAAAACTGCTATTGTTACTTTTGCCACCGTTACCGTTACTTCCATACTACTTTGCTACTAAATACTTTGTTGCAGATATTAAGTCTTTCAGTTGTGGTTGAATTGGCAACTCAACTGCTAATACCTGAGAATATTCTTCGGCTCCCCTTGTATCGAATCAATAAATTTGGGTTGAATACTCTACCCTCAAAAACTATTGCGATCCCCAATACTTTTGGGTTATCAAGACTATTTTCTGGCGCCGTTTCCAGGGAGTATAGCTCTATTCTTTGAGTCACTTGGGATTTATATCTGTTGATCACTATGAGGAACTTGAAAGATGAAAGAACCAAGATTTTTTCCCTCAACTACGAGGGGAGGTAAGGAACTGGCATCTAGCTCTGCATTTGATTCACCTTATGTTATGAGTAAATTTGCGACACCTACACCTGTTATTGATTCTGATATGTCGCGTGTTATTGATGATGCCACTTCTGCTATGCATGATGCTTATGATGAAACTACTTCTATGCTTGATAATACTGTGCCATTAGGTGAATTTCTTGATGAACAACTTGCAAGGGTTAGAGAAAATGAAATTATTGAAACAGATAATATTGATGAAAGTGATGATGAAGATTCTCCCCCTAGATATGAAATGCCTGATGTGAATGAGGGTTACGTTATGGATGAAGAAACTGTTACAGACTTTTTTGCCTGCAAAGATAGATATGATCTTAAGAAACTATTAGCTAAGCTGAAAGAAAAGTCTTTGAATGCTAGAATGAAATATGACCCTGCTTTTGCTACTTCACCTATCTGTATTTCTGATAAGGATTATGATGTCTCTGTCGATCCTGAGTTAATTACTTTGTTGAATCTGATCCTTTTTATGGCTATGAATCTGAAACTGTTGTGGCACATCTTACTAAATTGAATGATATAGCCACCCTATTCACTCATGACGAAAAAAATTGTTACTGCTATGTCCTTAAGTTATTCACGTTCTCATTAAAGGGTGATGCTAAAACATGGTTTAATTCTCTTGCTCCTGGTTGTGTGCGTAGTCCCCAGGATATGATTTATAAATTCTCTGCAAAATATTTCCCCACTCATAAGAAACAAGCTGCCTTAAGGGAAATATATAATTTTGTGCAAATTAAAGAAGAGAGTCTACGACAAGCTTGGGGGAGGCTTCTCCGATTACTTAATGCTTTGCTTGATCATCCTCTCAAGAAAATTGAAATACTTGATATCTTTATAATGGACTAACCGATGCTTCCAGAGACCACCTGGATAGTTGTGTTGGTAGTGTTTTCAGGAAAAGAACTATTGAGCAAGTTGATTGCTATTAAATAATATATTGAGTAATGATAATGATTGGACACTTCCGGAACCAACTCCTAAGCCAACTCCAAAGAAAAGGGGTATTCTCTTTCTCAGTCCTGAAGATATGCAAGAGGCAAAGAAATCTATGAAAGAAAAGGGTATTAAAGCTAAAGATGTTAAGAATTTACCACCTATTGAAGAAATACATGGTCTTAATAACCCGACACAGGTAGTAAAGGTAAATTCTCTCTATAGATTTGATGAAGGTGATATTCCTCGTAATAAGTCTGCTAGCCAATGCTTGGATGAGTTTGATAATTTTATTGTTAAACAAGAAAACTTCAATGCTTATGTTGGTAGACAATTGAAATGTAATGCTTATATGGTTGAACACTTGAGTGATTATATGTCTAGAGTTAAATGTGACCTTAAACTTATTAGTAAAAATGCTTCTATGGTTACCACTCAGGTAGAACAAGTGCTTAAAGCACAAGATGATTTGCTCAATGAATTAAATAATAGGAAAAATGATAATGCTGTTAGAGTTATGACTAGAGGGGGTAGAATGACTCCGGAACCTTTGTATCCTGAGGGCCACCCTAAGAGAGTTGAGCAAGACTCTCAGAGAACTAATGTTGTTGCACCTAGTCCTTCTAAGAAGAAGAAAAAGAAAAATGATAGGACTTTGCACGCTTCTAGTGAAACTGTTGTTGACACACCTGAGAATCCCAATTATATTTCTATTTCTAATGCTGAAACATAATCTGGTAATGAACATGAACCTAGTGATAATGATGATGTTCATGTTGATGCTCAACCTAGCAATAACAATGATGTAGAGATTGAAGCTGTTGTTGATCTTGATAACCCACAATCAAAGAACCAACTTTATGATAAGAGAGACTTCGTTGCTAGGAAGCACGGCAAGGAAAGAGAACCATGGGTTCAGAAACCCATGCCTTTTCCTCCTAAACCATCCAAGAAAAAGGATGATGATGATTTTGAGCACTTTGCTGAAATGATTAGACCTATCTTTTTGCGCATGCGTTTGACTGATATGCTTAAAATGAATCCTTATGCTAAGGATATGAAAGATATTGTTACAAATAAAAGAAAGATATTTGAAGCTGAAATTTCCACCATGCTTGCCAATTATACTTTTAAAGGTGGAATACCTACGAAACTAGGAGATCCGGGAGTACCAACTATACCATGCTCCATTAAAAGAAACTATGTTAAAACTGCTTTATGTGATCTTGGAGCCGGTGTTAGTGTTATGCCTCTCTCTTTATATCATAGACTTGATTTGAATAAGTTGACACCTACTAAAATATCTTTGCAAATGGCCAATAAATCAACTGCTATACCTGTCGGTATTTGTGAGGATGTGCCTGTTGCGGTTGCAAACGTTACTATTTTAACGGACTTTGTTATTCTTGATATTCCCGAGGACAATAGTATGTCTATTATCCTTGGTAGACCCTTTTTGAATACTGCAGGGGCTGTTATTGATTGCAACAAAGGCAATGTCACTTCTCATGTTAATGGTAATGAGCATATGGTACGCTTTCCGAGGAAACAACCTCAATTCCACAGTACCAATTCCATTGGAAAATGTTCAATGATTACTATTGGTGTCGGAGTAATGGGCCACGAGTAGGCTAACCCGAGGCCAGAACCTTTCAAGACATTGGGGCTGACTGCGCCCCTCAAGACACCAAGATGGAGAGTCGCCTTCTAGAGGCCGGCTAAAGGAACGGCCGACTGCCCGCATGCGGCCGAGTCCTTGAGGCGAGGTCAAGATAGGCCGACTCCCGCCTGGCGGCTCCCAGAGAAGCCGGCCACGGGGAGTCGGCCCACGACACCAACAAAGCCCATGCCCTCATAAGGGGGGATGGGACGGGAGTGGCCACAGTAAAGCCCACTCCCTCCCCTTTTCATGGGATGGCTAGGCCACAGTGCGCCATACCAACGGAGATCTCCGTCCGGCGAGGCACTGTTGCCGTGCCATCCCTGACATCAGCAACATGGGGCGGAGTCCTGTGCCCACGACGGCCTGTCGGTACGGACCACAGGCGATGGACCCTACCGGCCAGCGAGAGTCCAGAAGACGGCAAGAGCGCCACCAGTCGGACCCGAAGGGAGCCGGCCCCGGGAAGTCGGCCTGCCCCTCCCACGGGTCCCACACGCCATTAACCAAACGAGACGGGGAGTGGCTACAGTAATCGCCCGCCAGGTAGCAGGGCTGTAGCCACGACCCCATGACCAAGCCTGCGTCATTAGAAGCACGGCTACAGTAATCGGCAGCCGGCAAGACCCGCAAGCGGCGGGTACGGCCTGTCGGCTCCGTACTAGACCAGTCGGCGGGGCCCACTAGCCGGCGGGCCTGAGCGGTCGGCAGAGAAGCCGGCAGGCGAAGAGACTGATGGTTGTGCCCTGCGCCCAGTCTGTTTACCATTGTACACCTGGGGGGTAGGCTTATATAAACCCCCAGGGCACCCATGCAAAGGGGTTCCGATCCATTAGAACTAGACTAGACCTTAGAGAAGGGGGAGAGCAGGCCTAGTCTCCTCCTGCCCGCAGATACAGCTCAAGGAGCACCATTGTACCCACTTTTGCCTTAGTGATCATGCTGAGACCCTGCAGGGTAGGACTAGGGGTGTTATCTCCTAGGAGAGCCCCGAACCTGGGAAAAGTTCGTTGGCGTTCGTGTCTACGCCTCATCCCGTTTCCAGGCACCGGCGACGTTCTACTCACCCCCACCATGATAAGCCATCCATTGGCATATGTCGCACCCAACCCCCGACATTTGGCGCCCACCGTGGGGCCTGGTGCACCGTCGTCCGGAGACCTGTTCTAGATGGGAACCCTTTTCCTCCCTGGCGAGTGCAGCCAGCCCGGCACGCCAGACGGAGTCTGCACCGACGCGCTGCATGGCGCTGAAATCGCCTGCGCGGCCAGTTGCCTCGCCGATCTTGTAGGCGAGGTCCGCCTCTCCGATGAGCCCGCATCCGACGTGGGCACATGCGGCCCCGAGAGCCTCCTCGCGGGCCTCCTCGATCAACTTTACGTCGCCAGCAAGCCAGCTGGGGACTTGGAGTCCGTAGGCTCCATTGATCCGATGTTGGTCGACTCCGACACCGTGTCGCTTGACACGTTCCCCACCAATGTGGTGGTCTACGATGAGCCGCTTCCTCGCGCGGAGAGCGGCGGAAGCACCATCACGGAAGTGCTTGTCATCGATCATGACGAGCAGTCCGGCGGGGGTGATTACGACCCGCTCCATGCAGCGCTGCAAGACCAGGCAGCGCCCATCCTTGAAGATGCCGACACCGAGACGCTGGAGGCACGCCGCCTTCAGCTAGTTGAAGGCGCCAAAAAGTTGGCCAGCATGAGACGCCTGTCAGAAGCCTACCAGCGCGAGATGGACCGCGCGGTGGGCGGCACGCCAGCTCCAGTTGGGCCTAGCCGCCTTGGCACGGTCCAGCAGCACGGTGCGGCTATCGCCGATCTGTTTGGGGCGAATCACCCCGTCTATGCCACACCTGCAGAGAATATTCAAGCCGCCCAAGAGGCAGCGGACGAACTGGACATGTTCGAAGGCGAAGAGCGTCGCTTGAAGACGGAGCGCGTGCAGCGACTCCTTGACGCGGCTGCTGAGCAGAACGAGGCCGGCTGCCACACTGATGCGCCACGCCGACGGAATGACAACTTGCTTCCGCGCCGAGACCAAGGCGCGGAGTCTCGGACACCGACTGGCGGCGTCCTCGGAAGAAAAGACAAGGAGCCGGCTGCCAGCCGTAGTCGGACTCGCATCACCATAGAGCGCGACCGAGACGACCGCCCAAGAATAGTGGTACGACGGGACGACTGTCTGCCTCCTCCCCGTCGGAGGGAAAGGTGAGTCTCCCCGCCACCTGTTGATCACCCGACGCCCGGCGACCGCCTTGGCCGCCGAGAGGGAGTCGGCGAGAACGACGCCCGCCATCGGATCGACCGCCTCCACCGATCCCTGGCGCTTGAGGAAGAAGATGAGTTGGGTCCGCCGTGTTTTGGCCCCCGCATCCGAGACAAGCCCTTCCCCAAAGGGTTCATGCTCCCCAATGACACACCCAAGTACATCGGCTCCGTGAAGCCGGAGGACTGGCTGGTCGACTACTCCACGGCCATCAGCATAGCAAACGGCAACAAGCGTGTTGCTGTGAAGTACGTTCCACTCATGCTCCAGGGCACGACCCGGACATGGCTGAACAGCTTAAGGCCCAGCAGCATCAACAGTTGGGTCAACTTCACCGACGCCTTCGTCCGCAACTTCACCAGCACGTACAAGCGACCTCCCAAACCCCGCCAGTTCTCCTTGTGTGTGCAAGGCCCCAGCGAGTCAACCCGTGACTACCTCACGCGCTGGGCCGAGCTCCGCACTCTTGCGAGGGTGTGCATGAGGGTCAGGCTATTGAGTACTTCACTGCATGATGCTAAGAGGGCACCCTTCTCAAGCACAGGCTTCTCTGCGATGAGCCGGAAACCCTCGACGAGCTGCTGATCATAGCAGACAAATACGCCACGGCCGATTCCTCCATGAAGACAGAGATTCAAGTCAGCGCAACCGGCAAAGTGGCTCCTCAGGCTCCCCGAACCCTAGCTGGAGACACCAGTCGGCGTCAACAGCAGAACAACCACAAGCGTAAAGCCCCCCGCCGACTTCCACCAGTCGATAGGTGGCAACAGTTGAAGACCAACAGCCGGAAGGGCAGCCTCCGCTCAGACGTCAGAAGGGCGGAAAGTCCAACTGGCAGCCGACTTTCTCATATGAGAAGACTCTGGATGGACCCTGCAAGTTCCACAGTGGCGCGAAGCCGTCCAACCACACCACTCGGAAATGCCACTGGCTCACCAGGATCGCAAAAGGAGACGGCCTTTTGCCTCCCCCTCTGCCCAAGCAGCCGGCGGTCAGACCAGTCAGCGCAGTGCAAGATGAGTACCCGGAAGAGCAGGGAGCATACGTCATGTTCACCAGTGTGGCCGACGATCGATGCAGCAGACGGCTGCAGCAGCAGGAGGTGAATGCAGTAGCTTCTGACACACCTGAGTTCATGCCCTGGTCTGAGAAGCCCATCAGCTGGAGTCAGGCTGACCACCCCGAAGTAATGCCCAGACCCGGCTCCTATGCCTTGGTTTTGGACGCCACCTTTGCCACCGACAAGCGAGCTGCTCGTTTTTCCAGAGTCCTGATAGACGGCGGCAGCAGCATCAACATCTTGTACAAAGACACCATGGAGAAGTTGGGATTCAGGCAGAGGCAACTGCAGTCCAGCCGGACGGTGTTCCACGGCATAGTCCCTGGCCTTTCCTGCTCGCCAATCGGCAAGATCTTGATCAACGTCCTCTTCGGAGACAAAGATCATTTCCGCCGTGAATCAATATGGTTCGAGGTGGTGGACCTAGAGAGCCCATACCATGCACTGCTTGGCCGGCCAGCCCTGGCCAAGTTCATGGCCGTCCGCCACTATGCCTACCTCAAGATGAAGATGCCGAGTTCCAGAGGGATTCTGACCATAACTGGTGACTACAAGAAGTCGTCTGCCTGCGCATTAGAGAGCAGTCAGCTGGCCGAGTCCCTCGTGATCGCAGCTGAGAAGCGGCTGCTAGATCGAGTTGTGGCGATGGCAGGCAAGCAGCCAGAGATGTCGCCTGATCCCAAAGAGTCGGAAGCTGAGGGCTCGTTCAAGCCGGCCAAGAAAACAAAGAAGATACCTTTGGACTCGGAGCACCCAGAGAGGTACGCTGTCGTAGGCGCCAACCTCGACAGTAAATAGGAAGGCGAGCTCATCGATTCCTCTATGAGAATCGAGACATCTTCGCATGGTCCCCCAAGGACATGCCAGGTGTCCCGACGGAATTCGCCGAGCACAAATTACACGTCCGATCTGATGCCAAACCAGTCAGATAGCCTTTGCGCCGCTTGTCAAAAGAGAAGAAGAGAGTTGTTGGAGAAGAGATAGCCCGGCAGCTCGCAGCCGGCTTCATCATGGAAGTATTCTTCCCAGAATGGCTGGACAACCTGGTCTTGGTACTAAAGAAGAACAAGCAATGGTGAATGTGTATTGACTACACCAGCCTCAACAAAGCATGCCCCAAGGACCTGTTCGCCTTGCCAAGGATCGACCAAGTGATAGACTCCACAGCCGGATGCGAGCTGTTGAGTTTCTTGGATGCATATTCAGGTATCACCAGATCAACTTAAACCCAGCCGACTAGCTGAAGACTGCCTTCATCACGCCGTTTGGAGCTTTCTGCTACCTAACCATGACGTTCGGCTTGAGGAACGCCGGCGCCACCTTCCAACAATGCATGCAGAAGTGGCTCCTCAAGCAGCTCGGCAGAAATTCTCACGTCTACGTGGATGATGTGGTGGTAAAGACGGAGAAGCGTGGAACACTGCTAGAAGACCTCAAGGAGACCTTCGACAACTTGCGCCAATTCGAGATCAAGCACAACCCAGAGAAATGCGTCTTCGGAGTACCAGCCGGCCAGCTCCTTGATTTCCTGGTCTCCGAACGTGGCATAGAATGCAACCTTGTGAAGATCAAGGCGATTGAAAGGATGGAGGTATCCAGCCGACTACTGGACGTACAAAAATTCACCGGCTGTTTGGCGTCCGTCAGCCGGTTCATCAATCGGCTGGGCGAGAAGGCCCTTCCCCTGTACCAACTCATGAAGAAGACCACTTTTTTCGAGTGGAACCACAAGGCGGAGGAAGCATTTGTCCAACTAAAAAAGATGCTAGCGACTCCACCTGTTCTGGAGGCTCCGACTCCTAAGGAGCCCATGCTCCTCTACATCGCCGCCACCAGCCGAGTGGTCAGCACGGTCATTGTAGTAGAGTGCAAGGCGGAAGGCAAAGCACTACCAGTTCAGGGACCAGTGTATTATTTGAGTGAAGTACTGTCGACCTCCAAGCAAAACTACCCCCACTACCAGAAGATGTGCTATGGTGTGCATTTTGCCGGCAAGAAATTGAAGCCTTACTTCCAAGAGCATCCAATCACTATGGTCTGCACGGCTCCTCTAGCCGAGATCATCGGCAGCGGAGACGCTTCGGGACGAGTGGCCAAGTGGGCCATAGATTTGGCCCCCTACACCATCTACTACCAACCTCATACTGCCATCAAGTCACAAGCGCTGGCCGACTTCTTCGTCGACTGGGCCGAAACCCAGTATCTACCACTAGCACCCGACTCCACCCATTGGCGAATGCACTTCAACGGCTCCAAGATGCGCACCGGCTTGGGAGCCGGCATCGTCCTCACCTCTCCCAAGGGCGACAAGCTCAAGTATGTGCTGCAAATCCATTTTTCCGCCTCCAACAACGTCGCCGAGTACGAGGCACTCATTCACGGGCTCCGACTAGCCAAAGAGCTCGGCATTCGCCGGATCCTGTGTTATGGTGACTCCGACTTGGCGGTCCAGCAGTCGTCAGGCGATTGGGACGCCAAGGACGCAAACATGGCAAGCTACCGCTTCCTCGTACAGCAACTCAGTGGGTATTTCGAGGGATGTGAGTTTCTCCATGTACCAAGAAACAACAACGACCAAGCAGACGCCCTGGCGCGAATCGGCTACACCCGTCAGGCGATACCGTCCAGTGTCGCCCTTTAGCGCCTCCTCAAGCCGTCCGTCAAGCCATCACCGGAGCCAGATTCCATCTTCGTGGCGGCTCCTCCTGAAGTAGTCGGAACCGACTCAAGAGCCCCCGCAGACGGCGCGAGTATTCCGGCAGGCGGCGCGGAGATCGTGGCAGTCGCACCCATCCCGGGGACTGCGGAGCCCAGCCCGGAGACTTCGGAGCCCGGCTCAAGGACTGCGCCATTCTGCCCAGGGACTTCATCGACACAGCAAGCGGCTGCCGACTCCAACCCGCCACCTCCCGGCGCAGCCACCCTCGTCCAAGTCACAGTCTTGGCGGTTGCAGAAATTGCAGCACCTTCATGGGCCCAACCCATCCTCAAATTCATGGTGAACAAAGAGCTGCCAGCCGATGAGATCTCGGCTCGGCAAGTACAACACCGGGCGGCAGCTTATGCCATCATCAATAGAGAGCTCCTAAGGCGCAGCATCACTAGTATTCACCAGCGGTGTGTGGAGCCAGAGCAAGGCCAGGCAATCCTCAAAGACATCCATCAAGGCGAATGTGGCCATCACGCGGCTTCAAGAGCACTCGTCGCCAAAGCTTTCCGCCATGGTTTCTTCTGGCCGACTGCTCTTGAAGACGCCAAGTCTCTAGTCCAAAAATGCAAGGGGTGCCAGAAGTTCCGCTCTAAGCCTCATCAGCCGGCTTCGGCACTCAAAACTATTCCTATTGCCTTGCCCTTTGCTGTTTGGGGCCTGGACATGGTCAGACTGTTCAAGACGGCACGAGGTGGCTTGACTCATTTACTTGTTGCAGTGGGCAAGTTCACCAAATGGATAGAAGCAAAGCCAATCAAGAGTTTGAATGGTCCGACTGCTGTGACCTTCATCTCTGACATCACAATTCGGTATGGCATACCACACAGCATCATCACCGACAACGGCACAAACTTTGCCAAGGGTGCCTTGGCCCATTTTTGTGCGACGCAGGGCATCCGACTGGACTTACCGTCCGTTGCCCATCCGTAGTCCAACGGCCAAGTAGAGCGAGCAAATGGCCTAATCCTGTCCGGCATCAAGCCCCGGCTGGTTGAGCCTCTGGAGCGCTCGGCAGGCTGCTGGCTTGATGAGTTGCTAGCCGTCCTCTAGAGCCTGTGCACGACTCCAAACAAGTCAACCGGCTTCACGCCCTTCTTCCTCGTCTACGGTGCCGAAGCCGTCATCCCAACGGACATAGAGTTCGACTCCCCTCGAGTCACCATGTACACCGAGGAGGAAGCAGAGGAAGCATGCCAAGACGGTGTCGATCTGCTGGAAGAGAGCCGGTTGTTGGCACTCAGCCGGTCCGGCATCTACCAGCAAAGCCTACGCCGATACTACAATCAGAAGGTCAAGCCGCGATCTTTCCAAGAAGGAGACCTTGTGCTTCGGCTGATTCAGCGAACAGCTGGCTAGTACAAGCTCTCAGCACCTTGGGAAGGCCCCTTCATCATCATCAAGGTGTTAGGCAATGACTCCTACTACCTGATCGACGCTCAAAAGCCCCGAGCACGCAAAAGAGACGACTCCGGCAAGGAGACGGAGCGACCATGGAATGCAAAATCTCCTCCGAAGATTTTACAGTTAATGCAGTATGTATCATGCTACCCTTTGTATTAAAGTACGAAGACTTCGGGCCCCTCGAGAAGAACTCGGGGACTGCCTTCTTTTATCTATATGATAATGAGTTATGCCTATGAGTATGTTATTCTTTACCGCTTGGCACCGGGTTCGACTAGTCGGCCCGGGGACTTGCCGTCTTCAGCTATGAAATGACTTCCTGCAGCTAGACAAGTAGTGTGTGGCACTCAAGCCGTCTCCTGTTAGAAGCCGCAGATCACAGAAGCGACTGACTGGCAAGCTGGAGTAAGGTAGAATGGGTGTCCATATGAAAAATGGCTAAGGACTCAAATCATGCACATAGCTTAAGCCGGTTTTCCGCTTTTTGCAACCGACTCTCGAGCAGCCGGCTCGCCGTTTCCTAAATTAACTTGCTAAAAACTGTAAAAGGCTAAGTACTTGCCTTCCCAAAGAAGCCAAGTATTCGATCTAGCGGCAGTCCGCAGAGCGGCTGTCCGACTAGCAAAACGGCAACTAAGGGAAGGCGGCAAAGGAAAAGGTCAAAGAGCAAAGAGCAAGAAAAGATAGAATACGGATAAATATTTACATAAAAAGTCTCTTGGCCGAATCATCAAGCAAAAATTCAAGATACACCCACTGGGTGGAATTGTGCAAAATAACAAGTTCATTGAGACTACTAAGCAGGTAAAGCAAAGATAAAGTGGCAGCCTAGGAAGCCGCGGACGGACTCGAAGGACCGAAGGGGTCGGCGGTGCCAGGGGCAGTCGACTGGTTGGTCTCCGCCTGATCACCTCTGGCGACAGCTGGCTTAGTTGAGCGCGGCTCGTTGCTAGAGGCGTGGTCGGGCTGGGGTTGGTCGTCTGCCTTGACCTCTGGCGCCTCCTCCTCGTCTCCTTCCTCCTCCTCGCCTTCCTCTTCGCCACTGGAGTCAATCACCTCCGCCGAGTCCTCGCCGTCGTCCGGGTTCAGCCCGAACCACTCCGGCGACGCCTCCTCGTCGTTCTCAGCCTGCTCTGGGATGAAGACACTGGTGTCGGTGTACTTAGCGATCGATGTGGCGTGCCTGACGAGATCGTCCTCCACCGTTGCCAGCTCCGCCTGAGCTTCCAGCCGGAACGTGGCTAACTGGGCTAAACTCAGCCCAGGATACCACGCCTTGGCGAACTCCAAGGCCCGGCGGGCTCCAGCCCGGGCTGCAGAGCCCTTCCAGGCCTCAAGACGGCCGGCTGCCACCTCCAACTAGTCGGCAGTCCGACTGGGGGTGCGTGGCGCCTGCATGTACGGCCAAAGGGCGGCAATCGCCTGGGCGCCGACACGTTGAAGCCGGCGCAGCATCCGGTGGGCTGGCCGAAGACGGGCCTCGATGCTCAGAATCTGCTCGTTAAGAGTTCGGGGGGCATCAGTGGCGACCTGTGGGCCGTCCGCCCTTCGTGCTTCACGATCGGCCTCGATGGCCCGATTGGCGGCGTCAGAGTGGCCGGGGAAGAAATCTGGTAAGGAAGAAGAGCAAAGAAACAAAGTTAAAAATTTAAGGCCGACTCGACTAGCAGTCGGCAGCCCGGAAAAGAAAACGAATGGAAGCTCACCATCGACAAGATCTTGGATTGCCTGGAAGCCGGAGACCAGCGTTGCCTCCTTGTCGGTCCAGGAGGAGCGCTCGGACGCAAATTCAGCGAGAAGGGCGGTCTCCTTGTCCTCCGCCTCCTTCTGGGCCCTTTGGAGTAGCTCCTTCTACTCCGCCAGCTTCGTAGCCAGCCGGTCGCGCTCCTTCGTCAGCCGGCCGCACTCCTCTTCCCTAACGCGCAGCGCGGTTTTGATTTCGCCCAGCTGCTGCTGAAGGGTGGCATTGGCCTCTAAAAAGAGAGGGGGAGGGATGTCAGTTGCCAGCAAAGGAGAAAGGTCACCGGGGAGATCCGACCTGAATCTCGGGGACTACAACCCGCGGGTGCGCCAGTGCGCCCCCGTAGAGAAAGAAGAGAACTCACCCCGGCTGTCCGATAAGTCGGCCGTCCGCTTGGCCAGCTCCTCAACATTGGCGTTGAAGGAGGTCACGCGAAGATTGTGGTAATCCTGCATCAAAATTTCAGAAAAAAAACGTTGGTACTTGGAACTCGCCGATAAGAGTCCCAAGCCTCCTGCTCAGCAGCCGGCCCGAAACTCGGGGACTACACCCAGTGGGTGCGCTGGCGCGCCCCCACAAAGAAAAAACAAGGAAGCAAAGCAAAGAAAAGCTGCGTACCCGGATGGCCGTTCGTGATGCCAGGTATGCCTTGGTGCACTCCTTGATGGTGTCGCCCTCGGCCCGGAGCTTGGCTTGGACGTCCAAGAGCGCCCGGTTCAATGGGCCCGTCCCGCCTCCCCGCACCCACCCGGTGGGCGCGACGCTCGACACCTCGGTGTCCGGGATCGAGGAGCTCGCAGTGCCGATATCCAGAGGACGCGGTGCTGAGGCCGCCTTCACGAGACGGCGGCGCGTCGGCGTACCGACCTCGAGGGCCAGGCCCGTCGCCGCCGCGCCTCCGGTTGGCGGCACTGGCGGATCCGCCAGTTATCCGCCTAGCGCGCCTCCGGAGGGAGGCGTTGGCGGCGCAATGACCTCCGGTGTAGCGGTGACATCGGCGTCCCTCTCCATGACCGGGTTCTCATCGCCGGCTTCCCCAGTCTGCGCCGAGAACTCCGGTGGCGGTGGTGCGGAGTTCAAGGGGACGACAAACACTGCCCACTGGTGGTGTGCGGCTTATTCCGCGCGCTTCTTCTCCGCATCGGCGGCCTCGGTTTCCGCCAGCTTCTTCAGAGCGGCGGCCTCCGCCTTGTTAGCTTCTGCCTTCTTCAGGCGGGCGGCTTCCCGCTCTTCATGCGCCTCCTGCGCGTTCCGCTCCGTCGCCCCCTGGAGGTCGGCGGAGGGGTCAACCCGCCGGGTGGTGGAGGAGGTCTCCACCGACTTCACGACGGAGCCAGCGGCCGACTTCTCAAGAGAGAGAGGGGCCCTAAAGCCGGAAAACAAAGTAAAGAAATTTCAGACAGACTCAATAAAAGAAATACGAAGATACGAGGGGAGGTGGTGCTTATGCTTAAACAAGCTGCGGCATCTTCACCACCTTGCGGAAGCGGTTGGCCTTTGCGGCCGCCTCGTCCCGCTTGGTCGCCGCGGCTGAGCCCTTGGGCTTCTTCGGCCGGCTACCAAACAGGTTCGCCCCGGCCCTGCGCTTCTTGCCGCCGCCTTGTGCGTCCGGCGGAGCTGACGAGCCCACGCCCGACTGGCCGGCTCCTGGCTGGTGGCGTGGGACGACCTCCTCGTCATCGTCGGGCCAGTCCTCGAGACTGGCCCCAAGTCTCGGGCCGCCCGCTGCGCCGCCTCCTCCCTCGGCGTCGTCCTCCAGGGCCGCCGCCCCCAGGTAGGAGTCATCAACATCACTCTCCGCCCGGTTTGGGAGGAATTCGCGGTCCGGCCCCGAGGTGCTGGCTGCTGGCTGGAGGAGGGGGTTCTGACCAAAGCCAGCTAGTCAGATCGGACAAAACGGACTTGACAGTGAAGAAGTCAGAGAGAAAGAGAAAAGAAAATGACTCACCTGAGGCGGAGGGGCGGCACGTGAATACGGCTCCTTGCCGAATTGCCATTCTTCTCGAAGGTCGCAGCTCGCCAGATAATTCACCATATAGGCCACCTCCTCCCGAGGCATCTCCTTGGTGCACATCCGACTTGGGTTCCGGTGCCCGCACATCTGGCAGATCATCTAGGGGCGACTTTGAAGAGGGAGCACTCGGCGGGCTACAAAGGCAGCCAGCAAGTCCGGCCCTGTCAGGCCTCCGACTGCGCCAGTACTCGAAGTCGCGCAATGGCACCGGCTCCCGCAGGCGTCAACGTCCGTGCCCGGTATGACCAGTTGGGTTGCCTCCCAGCCGGTGGGCCGACTACGAAGGCCGGCAGGTTGATCCAGTCGCCCTCCGCGAAGACGTTCTTCACGTAGAAGTATGACTGCTACCACATCTTCACCGACTTGATCAGCTTGATGGAGGGAAACGGGTTGTCGGCCCCCGACCTCCGCATGGCGATGAACGCGCCGCACTGAGCCGGCACGCCCGCGGCTTGAGTGCCGAGCTTGGAGTAGAAGAACTCCCCCCAGAGCTCCATGGTGGGGAGAATGCCGATGAAGCCCTCGCACAAGGTGACGAAGGCGGACAACAACAACACCGTGTTGGGGGTGAGGTGGTGAGGCTGGAGTCCGTAGAACTCAAGGAAGGAGCGGAAGAAGTTGCTCGCCGGCAGGCCCAGGTCGCGCAGGCAGTGCGAGCGGAAGACGACCCACTCGCCCTCCTGCGGCGCCGGCGAGATCTCTCCCCTCTGCGTGAGGCGGACCCTCATGAGGTCCCCACCGGGCAACCGACGCGTCTTGCAGAGGAAATCGATGTGGTCATCGTGAACCTCCGAACCATCCCAGGTGTCGGAATGTGCCATAGGGGGCGTGACGGCGGACGAAGATCTCATCGTGAGCAGACTGCCAGAGCGCTCGACGTAGCTTGAGGTGCGGCGGAGAGAGAGAGAAGAAGAACAAGAAGCAGGGGGGAGGTGGGACGCGCATGCTCCGCCGTCTCCCCTCCTCCCCCTACTTATAGCCTAGTGGGATGCCAAGCCGAGGGGTTAGTTGTGGGATTTACTGCGCCCACTACTCCACGCCCCCACGTTTATCGCGCAAAGTTACTGTGCACGGTAATTCCGTGGGAACCTCAACCGCCTCCCACGGCCGCAGCGGATCCGCTCGCATGCCGAGGCGTGGTAGTGGCGGGACCCGCCTGCAGACATATCCCATCTCGTGGATGGGTAGGCGGGATGGCCCGGACACTGGTTGCCATAGGGCGGGCACGGAGTGGGTGGCGGTCAGGAAGCTTAGCTCACACGCTACTGAGTTCCCGCCGGGGGATTCGAAAGCATTTTTGGACAAGTCAAGGTCAGGCGACTCCGACTCCTACCAGTCAGCCTGGCAGAAGTCAAACGAGGTCTCACCTCAAGCACTCGGAGAAAGAAACTGATGAGGCTCCTCGGCTGATTGCCCGCGGCGCCTCATCAGCTTCGGGGACTACTGTCGGAGTAATGGGCCACGGGTAGGCTAACCCGAGGCCCAGAACCTTTCAAGACATCGGGGCTGACTGCGCCCCTCAAGACACCAGGATGGAGAGCCACCTTCCAGAGGCCGGCTAAAGGAACAGCCGACTGCCCGCATGCGGCCGAGTCCTGGAGGCGAGGTCAAGACGGGCCGACTCCCGCCTGGCGGCTCCCATAGAAGCCGGCCACGGGGAGTCGGCCCACGACACCAACAAAGCCCATGCCCTCATAAGGGGGGATGGGACGGGAGTGGCCATAGTAAAGCCCACTCCTTCCCCTTTTCATGGGATGGCTAGGCCACAGTGCGCCTTACCAACGGAGATCTCCGTCCGGCGGGGCACTATTGCCGTGCCATCCCTGACATCAGCAACATGGGGCGGAGTCCTGCACCCACGACAGCCTATCGGTACGGTCCAAGGACGATGGGCCCTACCGGCCAGCGAGAGTCCAGAAGACGGCAAGAGCGCCAGCAGTCGGACCCGAAGGGAGCCGCCCCCCGGAAGTTGGCCGCCCCCTCCCACGGGTCCCACGCGCCATTAACCAAACGAGACGGGGAGTGGCTACAGTAATCGCCCGCCAGGTAGCAGGGCTGTAGCCACGACCCCATGACCAAGCCTGCGTCATTAGAAGCACGACTACAGTAATCGGCAGCCGGCAAGACCCGCAAGCGGTGGGTACGGCCTGTCGGCTCCATACCAGACCAGTCGGCGGGGCCCACTAGCCGGCTGGCCGCAACGGTCGGCAGAGAAGCCGGAAGGCGAAGAGACTGACGGCTGTGCCCTGTGCCCAGTCGGTTTACCATTGTACCCCTGGGGGGTAGGCCTATATAAACCCCCCAGGGCACCCATGCAAAGGGGTTCCGATCCATTAGAACTAGACTAGACCTTAGAGAAGGGGGAGAGCTGGCCTAGTCTCCTCCTGCCCACAGATACAGCTCAAGGAGCACCGTTGTACCCACTTTTGCCTTAGTGATCATGCAGAGACCCCGCAGAGAAGGACTAGGGGTGTTATCTCCTAGGAGAGCTCTGAACCTGGGTAAAGTTCGCCGACGTTCGTGTCTACGCCTCATCCCATTTCCAGGCACCGGCGACATTCTACTCGCCCCACCATGATAAGCCATCCATTGGCATATGTCGCACCCAACCCCCGACAATTGGATGTTTTAAATTCCCTCTTCCTACTGTCAAGAAGAAATATGATATTCTTATTGTTGGGGACATGCATATCCCCATTGAGGTAACCCAGTGTTATTCGAAAATTCTCCGGTTTCATGTTATTCGGAAAGAGTTTGTTAACAAGACTTGATCAACCTTGTTATTGGATTCCTTTTGATGAGCACGAGATGGATGAAGTTAGAAAGCACAACTCTTTGTACCCTCTTTTACTTTCTATTATTTATATTAAATAAAGCAAAAAAAGTATTTTTTTTGTCTGTTTTCTGAATTATACTTGCAATAAAAATACCCCGAAAATAATACTTCTCCAAATGTCCTAAAAATGAAATATGATTTTTTGTGGAACATTTAAGAATTTCTAGCACTGAGAAAACACCAGGGGGCCCACCTCATGGCCACGAGGGCATAGGGCGCACCCACCCCCCTGGGGCGCGCCCCCTGCCTCATGGGCCCCACGTGGACCCCCTCCACTTATTCCAGCACCCACTCACTTTTTCTTCCTCCAGAAAAATGCTCCCATTGTTCAAACCCGTGTTCTAGCTCAACTTCCTGCCATTTTCGATCTCTTTGGTATGTGACTCCTCCAATGGTCTAATTAGTTTTTGTTCTAGTGATTTATTTATTGTAAATTTTTGCTGCCAAGGTGACCCTGTTCTTGAGCTTGCATGTCAAATTTATATGGTCCAAAGTAGTTTTAATGCATGATATAGCCTCTAGGCAATTGTGGGAGTAGCTGCTATAAATCTTGTTGAGTTTGGTTCACTTTTATTTTGAGTCACTAAAATTTTAGAAATTTTTCCGAGAAATAAAAATGCATAGGAAAATGTACCAAGGTGGTTCCTCAAGGAAGCAAGGACCAAGGCTCGTGATACGTGAGCCGGACGATGAACCATCGAGGGAAGCTCAAGTGCGGCCTTGTGAATGGCCGTCAGAGGAGTTTATGGTCCAGGCAGACATCAAGGATGAATTTGATGTGTATGTGCGTGATAAGTGCCTACAGTACCACTACCTAACTGATTCCTTTGTGAGGAGGTTTCAATTTACATCCTCGCACAATTCTCACACTTCTTTATTTGATCTTTATGATGAATCATATACCATGGACTTAGAAGATTTTTAATACTGCTTGTAAACTCCCGCGGCGGGGCAATGTTAGTGAACCTCGCAAATCTGAATATAAAGACTTTCTTGCTAGTATCACTGTGGGGGAATATAGAGAAATCACACAATCTACCATAGGGAGCATTCATTTCCCTTCCATACATTATTTTTCTGTCTTTATAGGTAGATGCATTAACGGTAAAGATGAGGCTTGTCA
The DNA here is from genome assembly GCF_003073215.2 of Triticum urartu. NCBI lineage: Eukaryota > Viridiplantae > Streptophyta > Magnoliopsida > Poales > Poaceae > Triticum > Triticum urartu. The sequence continues at coordinate 88,900,863 of NC_053026.1, forward strand.
CATGTGTGTTCCAGATCTTTGTGTCCTCAAGTGTGCGGTATTTGGTGATAGACAATATAACTTAGGGCCCATTGTTGCACGAAGGTTGCATCTTAATGGTACAAGTGGAGATTTGTATGGTGGAATTTATGCAACTCGTGTAGCTAATTATCTTGGTGTACCCATACATGGAAATGATATGGAGTTGCCTCCTACTTATCTAGATTATAATGCTATGGTTCGCCATCGGTTTCTTGAGAGGAATGAACAGTTCCTCCAGTACCGACTAATCTTTGACAGACAGTGCACTATCCATGTTGCCCTCCCTGCTCCTACTTTCTTTAACTTTCAGGCAAAAAGGAGATATGTTATAACCAGGGAGGAGGCGAACGACTATGAGAGGAGGATGGAGGCATCTCGCCTCCAAGCTGCAGCTCTGCAGGTAGTAGTTACTGCATCTCAGTACAACCCCAGCTACGACTTTGGATATCCGCCAGGCCAACAGTAGCCATAGACCAACTTAGGCCAAAAGCCTAAGCTTGGGGGAGTATGTATTCCTCACCGACATTACATTCATGTTCACACACTCATTCTAGTTGTTGGTGCTCATACTTTTTCATTGTACTATCCATGCTAGTTTATTTTCTTTTCTAAGCCTTCTTCTTGTGTGTTTGAAAAAACCTTAAGAAAAACCAAAAAAATAGTTATAGCTTTTAGCTAGTTTACTTTCCATGCCTGTAGTAGTGGTAATTAAAAGAAAACCCAAAAGATTTCTTGTTCTTCTTTTGCTTGTTGGGAGCTTTCCCGTGTAAATAGTTTTATTTCTTTTCTTATTCTTTGGGGTCGAGAGGAGAAGACCATGATGAAAATGTTGAGTGGCTCTCATATGCATTATTGTTGATTTAACCAAGAGCCCATATTACCTTGTCTTCTCCCTTGTATTAAATGCTTGCAGATTCTAGCTTAGTCCAATGCACGTGCACTATTATTAATATCCACACCATTCGGTTGTGCGAGTGAAAGGCAATAATGACGATATATGATGAACTAAATGAGATGAGATAAGCTGGTATGAACTCGACCTATGTTGTTTTTGTAAATATGATTATCTCACCGTTCCTGATTCAGCCTATTATGAATGAAACATGTTTGCAATGACAATTAGAGATTATAGTTGCTCATGCCATGCTTAATTTGCTAGGAGTTTATAATGGTTTACCTTGCGGGCCAGCATGCTATTAAAATGGTTGTAATGTGGTAGGATAGGGCGGTATCCTCCTTTGAACGATTCGAGTGGCTTGACTTGGCACATGTTCACACATGTAGTTGAAACAAAATCAACATAGCCTCCATGATATTTATGTTCACGGTGATTTATATCCTACTCATGCTTGCACTCATTGTTGATTAATGTTAATGCATGTTCATGACTATTGTCGCTCTCTAGTTGGTCGCTTGCCAGTCTCTTTCTAGACTTCACTTGTACTAAGCGGGAATACTGCTTGTGCATCCACTTCCATAAACCCCAAAGTTATTCCATATGAGTCCACCATACCTTCCTATATGCGGTATTTACCTGCCGTTCCAAGTAAATTTTTATGTGCCAAACTCTAAACCTTCAAATGAAATTCCATTTTGTATGCCTGAATAGCTCATGTATCAACTAGGGTTATCTATATCTTCCATGCTAGGTGGGTTATTCTCACGATGAGTGGACTCCGCTCATCACTCACGAGAAAATGGCCGATAACCGGGATGCCCAGTCCCATGCTCAAATCAAATCAACATAATTGCAAACAAAACTCCCCTAGGATTATTGTTAGTTGGACGACACCCGTAGTTTCGGACAAGCCATGGATTGATGTTTGTTGGTGGTGGGGGAGTATAAACTTTACCATTCTATTTGGGAACTGCCTATAATGTGTGTAGCATGGAAGATATCGAGATCTCTTGGTTGTTATGTTTACAATGAAAGTATGCGACTCAAAATATTATTTATCTTTGTTTCAAAATTCGAGCTCTAGCACCTCTGCAAATCCCTTCTCACCTCTGCGAAGGGCCTATCTATTTACTTTTATGTTGAGTCATCATCCTCTTATTAGAAAGCACCAGTTGGAGAGCATCGTTGTAATTCGCATGCATTGCTATTAATTTACATTGAGTATGACTGTGACTGGATCTCTTTTACCATGAATTACAATGTCTACTCAGTCCTTGATCTTCAAGGGTGCTCTGCATTTATGTTTTGCGCGGTCTCAGAAAGGGCTAGCGAGATGCCATCTTGTTATATCATGTTATGATTGTTTTGAGAAAGTGTTGTCATCCGAGATTTATTATTATTGCTCGCTAGTTGATTATGCCATTGATATGAGTAAACATGAGACCTAAATTTTATTATGAATATGGTTAGTTCATAATCTTTGCTGAAAACTTGAATGCTGGATTTACATATTTGCAACAACAAGATCAAACAGAGTTTGTAAAAGATTTTCTTTATCACTTTCAATTTGTCAACTAAATTGCTTGAGGACAAGCAAAGGTTTAAGCTTGGGGGAGTTGATACGTATCCAACATATCTACTTTTTCAAACATTTTGGCCCTTGTGTTGGACTCTAACTTGCATGATTTGAATGGAACTAACCCGGACTGATGCTATTTTCAGCAGAACTGCCATGGTGTTATTTTTGTGCAGAAAAAAAAGTTCTTGGAATGACCTGAAAATCCACGGAGACACATTTTGGAATTGATAAAAAATACTGGTGAAAGAATCAGCATCAGGGGGCCCACACCCTATCCACGAGGGTGCAGGGCGCCCCCTAGGGCATGCCCCCTGCCTCGTGGGCCCACTGGGACTCCACCGACCTCAACCTTGACTCCATATATTCACTTTCGGGGAGAAAAAAATAAGAGAGAAGGATGCATCACGTTTTACGATACAGAGCTGCCGCCAAGCCCTTTCCTCGGGAAGGCTGATCTGGAGTCTGTTCGGGGCTCTAGAGAGGGGAATCCGTCGCCATCGTCATTGTCATCATCAACCATCCTCCATCACCAATTTCATGATGCTCTCCATAGTGCGTGAGTAATCTCATCGTAGGCTTGCCGGACGGTGATGGGTTGGACGAGATTTATCGTGTAATCGGGTTAGTTTTGTTAGGGTGCGATCCCTAGTATCCATTATGTTATAAGATTGATGTTGCTATGACTTTGCTATGCTTAATGCTTGTCACTAGGGCCCGAGTGCCATGATTTTAGATTTGAAACTATTGTGTTTTCATGAATATATGTGAGTTCTTGATCCTATTTTGTAAGTCAATAGTCGCGTACTATGTGTTATGATCTGGCAACCCCGAAGTGACAATAATCGGGACCACTCCTGGAGACGACCGTAGTTTGAGGAGGTCATGTATTCACTACGTGGTAATGCTTTGGTCTGGTACTCTATTAAAAGGAGGCCTTAATATCCCTTAGTTTCCAATAGGACCCCGCTGCCACGGGAGGTTAGGACAAAAGATGTCATGTAAGTTCTTTTCCATAAGCACGTATGACTATATTCAGAATACATGCCTACATTACAATGATGAACTGGAGCTAGTTCTGTGTCACCCTGTGTTATAACTATTGCATGAGGAATCGCATCCGACGTAATTATCCATCATTGACCATTGCCTACGAGCTTTTCACATATTGATCTTTGCTTAGTTACTTTTCCATTGCCACTGTTACGATTGCTACAAAAACTGCTACTGTTACTTTTGCCACCATTACTGTTGCTTCCATACTACTTTGCTACTAAATACTTTGCTGCAAATATTAAGTCTTTCAGGTGTGGTTGAATTGACAACTCAACTGCTAATACTTGAGAATATTCTTTGGCTCCCCTTGTGTCGAATCAATAAATTTGGGTTGAATACTCTACCCTCGAAAACTGTTTCCATCCCCTATACATGTGGGTTATCAACAGTGATATCCTATTTTAACTAAGATGACAGGCATGCCAACAACAAGTCTATGTTTATCTTTCTTATCAGGTTTGGCAATTCTAGAAGCTTCTTCACAGAAGTAAATAACAAGCCCATCCATATCTTCTTCCAAGAGATCTTTAACCATAGCGATACTTGGTTCTACTTTAATTTGTTCATCAGGTTTAGGTGTTCTAATATACATTTTGTTAACCACACTTGAAACTTTAGCATGTTCCTTTATTCTAACAGGGAAAGGTGGTTTCTCAATATAAGCAGAAGGAACAACTGGATCCGCATTATAAAGTATAGTTTCTTTAACCGGTATAGGTTCTTTGGTTTCTTCTTTAATACTCCCTTCGTTCTGAATTACTCGTCGCAGAAATAGATGTATCTAGATGTATTTTAGTTCTAGAGACATCCATTTCTGCGACGAGTAATTTGGAACGAAGAGAGTAGGTGGGTGATATTTAAACCACTTCTCTTTAGGGAGTTCAACATGAGTAGCAAATGATTCACAAAAGGAGGCTACTATCTCAGAGTCAAGTCCATATTTAGTGCTAAACTTTTGAAAACCATCGGTATCCATAAAAGATTTAGCACAATCATACTTAAGTTTAATACCTGAATCTTTACCTTTGTCGAGTTCCCAATCTTCAGAGTTGTGTTTAATTCTTTCCAGAAGATCCCACCGGAATTCAATAGTCTTCTTCATAAAAGTACCAGCACAAGAAGTATCAAGCATGGTTTGATCATTACGAGAAAGCCGAGCATAAAAGTTCTAAATAATAATTTCTTTTGAGAGCTCATGATTGGGGCATGAATATAACATTGACTTAAGCCTCCCCCAAGCTAGAGCGATACATTCTCCTTCACGAGGCCAAAAATTATATATATAATTCCAATCACGATGAAATAGATGCATAGGATAAATTTTTTGGTGGAACTCCAATTTCAAATGATTCCAATTCCATGATCAAATATCATCACATGGCCTATACCATGATAATGCTTTTCCCTTCAAAGATATAGGGAAAACCTTTTTCGTAACTTTATCTCCGGGTAAACCTGCAAGCTTAAACAATCCACAAATTTGTTCTACATATATCAAGTGCATATCAGGATGTTCGGTTCCATCTCCTACATAAGGATTAGCTAGCAGTTGTTCTATCATACCCGAAGGAATTTCATATTCAATATTTTTAGTAGGTGCAGTAGTTTGAGGGGTACCTAATTGTGGTTCCGGACGAGGTGAAGATACCCCGAACAAACCCCTCAAAGGATTGTTTTGCATAGTAACAAGTGACAATAAATTACAGCACACTATATAAATGTTTCCTTACCAAAGGTGCTTCACTCCCCGGCAACGGCACCATAAAATAACCTTGATGACTCACAAGTATAGGGGATCAATTGTAGCTCTTTTTGATAAGTAAGAGTGTCGAACCCAACAAGGAGCAAAAGGAAATGACAAGTAGTTTTCAGAAAGGTAATGTCTGCAAGTGTTGAAATTGTAAGTAGCAAAGTAATTTGATAGCAAGATAATTGGTAACAGGCAAGTAACGATAGTAGTAAAATAATTGCAGCAATGTAGCCCAATCCTTTTGAGGCAAAGGACAGGCCAAAACGGTCTTTTATGATAAGCAAAGCGTTCTTGAGGGTACACAGGAATTTCATCTGGTCACATTCACCATGTTGGTTCGATTTGTGTTCGCTACTTTGATAATTTGATATGTGGGGTGGACCGGTGCTTAGGTGCTATTCTTACTTGAACAAACCTCCTACTTATGATTGACCCTCCCGCAAGCATCCACAACTACGAGAAAAGTATTAAGAATAAATTCTAACCATAGCATTAAACTTTTGGATCCAATCGGTCCCTTATAGAATAGTGCATAAACTGGGGTTTAAGCTTCTGTCACTCTCGCAACCCATCATCTAATTGCTACTCCACAATGCATTCCCTTAGGCTCAAATATGGTGAAGTTTCATGTAGTCGACGTTCACATGACACCACTAAGGGAATCACAACATACATACTATCAAAATATCGAACACATATCAAGTTCACATGATTACTTGCAACATGATTTCTCTCGTGACCTCAAGAACAAAGGTAACTACTCACAAATGATAATCATGCTCAAGATCAGAGGGGTATTAAATAGCATATTGGATCTGAACGTATAATCTTCCATCAAACAAACCATATAGTAATCAACTATAAGATGTAATCAACACTACTAGTCACCAGAAGCACCAATCTATAGTTCCGATAACAAGATTGAACACAAGAGATGAACTAGGGTTTCAGATGAGATGGTGTTGTTGAAGATGTTGATGGAGATTTCCCTCCCTAGATGGGAGAGTTGTTGGTGATGATGATGATGATGATTTACCCCTCTGGGAGGGAAGTTCCCCCGGCGGAATCGCTTCGCCGGAAGGCAAAAGTGCTCCTGCCCAAGTTCCGCCTCGAGACGGCGGCGCTCCATCCCAAAAGTCCTCCCCTTATTTTTTTTCTAGGTCAAAATGACTTATATACCAAAAGATGGCACCAGAGGTGGGCTGAGGAGGGCACAACCCACCAGGGCGTGCCCAGGTGGGTTGTGCCCACCTGGTGGGCCCCCTCTAGTAGTTATTTGCTCCAATAATTCTTAAATAATCCATAAAAAAATCTCCATGAAATTTCAGCTTGTTTGGAGTTGTGTAAAATAGGTGGCCTGACATAGCTTTTCCAGGCCCAGATTTCCAGCTGCCAGAATTCTCCCTCTTGGTGTGTACCTTGCAAATTATGAGAGAAAAGGCATTAGAATTACTCCAAAAAGCATTATTATGGATAAAAATAGTGTAAATAACAGTAAGAGAACATGATGCAAAATGGACGTATCAGTGTATGATACTACGTACTAAAGGAAATATGCCCTAAACCACAATAATAAAGTTGTTATTTATTTCCTTATTTCGTGATAAATGTTTATTATTCATGCTAGAAATTGTATTAACCGAAAACATAATATATGTGTGAATACATAGACAAACAGAGTGTCACTAGTATGCCTCTACTTGACAAGCTCGCTGGTTAAAGATGGTTATGTTTACTAACCATAGACCTGAGTTGTCATTTGATAAACGGGGTCACATCATTAGGAGAATGATGTGATTGACTTGACCCATTCCGTTAGCTTAGAACTTGATCGTTTTAGTTTACTACTATTGCTTTCTTCATGACGTATACATGTTCCTATGACTATGAGATTATGCAACTCCCGATTACCGTAGGACCACTTTGTGTGCTACCAAACATCACAATGTAACTGGGTGATTATAAATGTGCTCTACAGGTGTCTCCGATGGTACTTGTTGAGTTGGCATAGATCGAGATTAGGATTTGTCACTCCGATTGTCGGAGAGGTATCTTTGGGCCCTCTCGGTAATGCACATCACTATAAGACTTGCAAGCAATGCAACTAATGAGTTAGTTGCGGGATGATGCATTACAGAATGAGTAAAGAGACTTTCCGGTAATGAGATTGATCTAGGTACTGAGATACCAATGATCGAATCTCGGGCAAGTAACATACCGATGACAAAGGGAACAATGTATGTTGTTATGCGGTTTGACCGATAAAGATCTTCGTAGAATATGTAGGAGCCAATATGAACATCCAGATTCCACTATTGGTTATTGACCGGAGACGTGTCTCGGTCATGTCTACATAGTTCTCGAACCCGTAGGGTCCGCACGCTTAACGTTCGGTGACGATCGGTATTATGAGTTTATGTGATTTGATGTACCGGAGGTAGTTTGGAGTCCCGAATGTGATCACGGACATGACGAGGAGTCTCAAAATGGTCGAGACATAAAGATTGATATATGGGACGACTATATTCAGATACCGGAAGTGTTCCGGGTGACTTCAGAGAAAACTGGAGTGCCGGAGGGTTACCGGACCACCCCGGGCCGGCCAGGGCAGGCCGCACGCCCCCTCCCCCTCTGGTCTGAATTAGACTAGGGAAGGGGGGGGCGGCGCCCCCCTTTCCTTCTCCCTCTCCTCCTTCCTTTCCCCCTCCTAGTAGGAGTAGGAAAGGGGAGTCCTACTCCTACTAGGAGGAGGACTCCTCCTCCTGGCACGCCCTGCAAGGGCCGGCCGGCCTCCCCCTTGGTCCTTTATATACGGGGGCAGGGGGCACCCTAGGACACACAAGTTGATTGTTCCAAGCCGTGTGCGGTGCCCCCTCCACCATAATCCACCTCGATCATATCTTAGCGGTTCTTAGGTGATGCCATGCATCGGTAGCAACATCATCACCGTCATCACACCGCCGTGTTAACGGAACTCTCCCGTGAAGCTCTGCTGGATCAGAGTTCGTGGGACGTCATCGAGCTGAACATGTGCTGAACTCGGAGGTGTCGTGCGTTCGGTACTTGGATTGGTCGGTTCGTGAAGACGTACGACTACATCTACCGCGTTCTCATAACGCTTCCGCTTACGGTCTATGAGGGTACATGGACGATACTCTTCCCTCTCGTTGCTATGCATCACCATGATCTTGCATGTGCGTAGGAATTTTTTTGAAATTACTACGTTCCCCAATAGTGGCATCCGAGCTAGGTTTATGCGTAGATATTATATGCACGAGTAGAACACAAGTGAGTTTTGGGCGATACAAGTCTTACTGCTTACCAGCATGTCATACTTTGGTTCGGTAGCATTGTTGGATGAAGCGGCCCGGACCGACATTACGCATATTCTTACGCGAGACTAGTTCTACCGACGTGCTTTGCACACAGGTGGCTAGCGGGTGTCAGTTTCTCCAACTTTAGTTGAACCGAGTGTGACTATGCCCGGTCCTTGTTGAATGTTAAAACAACACTAACTTGATGAAATATCGTTGTGGTTTTGATACATAGGTAAGAACGGTTCTTGCTCAGCCCATAGTAGCCACGTAAAACTTGCAACAACAAAGTAGAAGACGTCTAACTTGTTTTGCAGGGAATGTTGTGATGTGATATGGTCAAGGCGTGATGCTATATTTTATTGTATGAGATGATCATGTTTTGTAACGAAGCTATCGGCAACTGGCAGGATCCACATGGTTGTCAATTTATTGTATGCAATGCAATCGCCCTGTAATTGCTTTACTTTATCACTAAACGGTAGCGATAGTCGTCGAAGCAATATTTGGCGAGACGACAACGATGCTACGATGGAGATCAAGGTGTCGCGCTGGTGACGATTGTGATCATGATGGTGCTTTGGAGATAGAGATCAAAGGCACACGATAATGGCGGCCATATCATATCACTTATATTGATTGCATGTCATGTTTATCCTTTATGCATCTTATTCTGCTTGATTGACGGTAGCATTATAAGATGATCTCTCACTAAATTTCAAGGTACAAGTGTTCTCCCTGAGTATGCACCATTGCCAAAGTTCATCGTGCCGAGACATCATGTGATGATTGGGTGTGATAAGCTCTACGTTCACATACAACGGGTGCAAGCCAGTTTTGCACACGCAGAAATACTCGGGTTAAACTTGATGAGCCTAGCATATGCAGATATGGCCTCGAAACACTGAGACAGAAAGGTCGAGCGTGAATCATATAGTAGATATGATCAACAAAGTGATGTTCACCATTGAAACTACTCCATTTCACATGATGATCGGTCATGGTTTAGTTGATTTGGATCACGTGAGCACTTAGATGATTAGAGGGATTTCTATCTAAGTTGGAGTTTTTAAATATGATTAATTGAACTTTAATTTATCATGAACTTAGTACCTGATAGTATTTTGCTTGTCTATGTTGTTGTAGGTAGATGGCCCGTGTTGTTGTTCCATTGAATTTTAATGTGTTCCTTGAGAAAGCAAAGTTGAAAGATGATGGTAGCAATTACACGGACTTGGTCTGTAACTTGAGGATTATCCTCATTGCTGCACAGAAGAATTACGTCCTGGAAGCACCGCTAGGTGCCAAACCCGCTGCAGGAGCAACGCCAGATGTTATGAACGTCTGGCAGAGCAAAGCTAATGACTACTCGATAGTTCAGTGTGCCATGCTTTACAGCTTAGAACCGGGACTTCAACGACGTTTTGAACGTCATGGAGCATATGAGATGTTCCAGGAGTTGAAGTTAGTATTTCAAGCAAATGCCCGGATTGAGAGATATGAAGTCTCCAATAAGTTCTACAGCTGCAAGATGGAGGAGAATAGTTTTGTCAGCAAACATATACTCAGAATGTCTGGGTACCATAACCACTTGACTCAACTAGGAGTTAATCTTCCTGTTGATAGTGTCATTGACAGAGTTTTTCAATCACTGCCACCAAGATACAAGAGCTTTGTGATGAACTATAATATGCAAGGGATGGATAAGATGATTCCCGAGCTCTTCGCAATGCTAAAAGTTGCGGAGGTAGAAATCAAGAAGGAGCATCAAGTGTTGATGGTCAACAAGACCACCAGTTTCAAAAAAAGGGTAAAGGGAAGAAGAAAGGGAACTTCAAGAATAACGACAAACAAGTTGTTGCTCAAGAGCAGAAACCCAAGTCTGGACCTAAGCTTGAGACTGAGTGCTTCTACTGCAAAGGGACTGTTCACTAGAAGCGGAACTGCCCCAAGTATTTGGCGGATAAGAACGATGGCAAGGTGAACAAAGATATATGTGATATACATGTTATTGATGTGTACCTCACTAAAGCTCACAGTAGCACCTGGGTATTTGATACTGGTTCTGTTGCTAATATTTGCAACTCGAAACAGGGACTACGGATTAAGCGAAGATTGGCTAAGGACGAGGTGATGATGCGCGTGGGAAATGGTTCCAAAGTCGATGTGATCGTCGTCGGCACGCTACCTCTACATCTACCTTCGGGATTAGTTTAAAACCTGAATAATTTTTATTTGGTGCCAGCGTTGAGCATGAACATTATATCTGGATCTTGTTTGATGCGAGACGGTTATTCATTTAAATCAGAGAATAATCGTTGTTCTATTTATATGAGTAATATCTTTTATGGTCATGCACCCTTGAAGAGTGGTCTATTTTTGATGAATCTCGATAGTAGGGATACACATATTCATAATGTTGAAGCCAAAAGATGCAGAGTTGATAATGATAGCGCAACTTATTTGTGGCACTATCGTTTAGGTCATATTGGTGTAAAGCGCATGAAGAAACTCCATTCTGATGGACTTTTGGAATCACTTGATTATGAATCACTTGGTACTTGCGAACCATGCCTCATGGGCAAGATGACTAAAATGCCGTTCTCCGGAACTATGGAGCGAGCAATAGATTTGTTGGAAATCATACATACTGATGTATGTGGTCCGATGAATGTTGAGGCTCGTGGCGAGTATTGTTATTTTCTCACCTTCACAGATGATTTGAGCAGATATGGGTATATCTACTTGATGAAACATAAGTCTGAAACATTTGAAAAATTCAAAGAATTTCAGAGTGAAGTGGAAAATCATCGTAACAAGAAAATAAAGTTTCTACGATCTGATCGTGGAGGAGAATATTTGAGTTACGAGTTTGGTCTTCATTTGAAACAATGCGGAATAGTTTCGCAACTCATGCCACCCGGAACACCACAGCGTAATGGTGTGTCCGAACGTCGTAATCGTACTTTACTAGATATGGTGCGATCTATGATGTCTCTTATTGATTTACCGCTATCGTTTTGGGGTTATGCTTTAGAGACAGCCGCATTCACGTTAAAGGGCACCTTCTAAATCCGTTGATACAACGCCTTATGAACTATGGTTTGGCAAGAAACCAAAGTTGTCATTTCTAAGTTTGGGGCTGTGATGCTTATGTGAAAGAGCTTCAACCTGATAAGCTCGAACCTAAATCGAAGAAATGTGTCGTCATAGGATACCCAAAGGAGACTGTTGGGTACACCTTCTATCACAGATCCGAAGGCAAGACATTTGTTGCTACGAATGGATCCTTTCTAGAGAGGGAGTTTCTCTCGAAAGAAGTGAGTGGGAGGAAAGTAGAACTTGATGAGGTAAATCTACCTGCTCCCTTATTGGAAAGTAGTCCATCACAGAAACAGGTTCCTGTGACACCTACACCAATTAGTGAGGAAGCCACTGATGATGATCATGAAACTTCAGATCAAGTTACTACAGAACCTCGTAGCTCAACCAGAGTAAGATCCTCACCAGAGTGGTACGATAATCCTATGCTGGAGGTCATGTTACTTAACCATGACAAACCTATGAACTATGAGGAAGCGATGATGAGCCCAGATTCCACAAAATGGCTTGAGGCCATGAAATCTGAGATGGGATCCATGTACGAGAACAAAGTGTGGACTTTGGTTGACTTGCCCGATGATCGGTGAGGGAGTCCTGGATTAGGGGGTGTCCGGATAGCCGGACTATACCTTCGGCCGGACTCCTGGACTATGAAGGTACAAGATTGAAGACTTCGTCCCGTGTCCGGAAGGGACTTTCCTTGGCGTGGAAGGCAAGCTTGGCGATACGGATATGTAGATTTCCTACCATTGTAACCGACTCTGTGTAACCCTAGCCCTCTTCGGTGTTTATATAAACCAGAGGGTTTTAGTCCTCAAGGACAACAATCATACCATAGGCTAGCTTCTAGGGTTTAGCCTCCTCGATCTCGTGGTAGATCTACTCTTGTACTACCCATATCATCAATATTAATCAAGCAGGACCTAGGGTTTTACCTCCATCAAGAGGGCCTGAACCTGGGTAAAACATTGTGTCCCCTGCCTCCTGTTACCATCCGCCTAGACGCACAGTTCGGGCCCCCCTACCCGAGATCCGCCGGTTTTGACACCGACATTGGTGCTTTCATTGAGAGTTCCTCTGTGCCGTCGCCATCAGGAAGGATGCATCATCCCGTCTTTAAAGACGGCACCGTTGCTAAGGGAGCTTTGGCTGTCGGCCAGACTCTCAGGCTAGGTGGTTTCCTTATGACCGTCCGTTCGGCTGCTGCGCCGACGATGACCTCTCGGGTCATCGAAAGCAATCTTCACGTCAGCTCGGAATTCGCCGAGCAGCTATATCCAATGGAGCTCTCTTCCCTAACCGAGCTCTTGGATCGCTTCGCCGCCCTGGGAGTCCCTACAGATTACGACCAGCTTCGGCCTAAACCCGATCTGAGAGAGATTAACTCTCCCCAGGTCACCCATCACGTTGCCGTGGTAGAGGGACAGTGCGGCGACCCTTCATCTATCTTAAGGACTAGCTATGTCGGTATTCCCGATCCCTCCAAGCCGGATACCCGCGGAGGGGAGGAAATCACTCAAGACCTAAACTTAAAGTCGGGCGATGGGCTAGATTCATTGGACAGCATCCAAGAATCCAAACTTCCGAGTTCAGAAACTCCTTGGCCCCTGGGTCTCAGACTGGGTGAGGTTTCGGATTTGATTCCACCCACCCACCCGTACATAAGCGATCTATCTCAAATTAGGCAAGAGCCCAAAGAAACAGTACATCATTACTGGGCCAGATTCCTCCTGGTTATTAACAGGATAAAGGACTGCCGCGAGGAAGATGCACTTTCATTCTTGTGCAATAATTGCACGAACAAGGGAATCCTCAACGCCATAAGTCGCCGTGATATTACACGCTTTGCTGACTTGTCATCCATAGTACGAAAGTATTGTGCGATGGAAAGCGCCTGGAAAACCGAAATAAAATTTTGGGACAATCCGGCCTTGAATACAAACCCAGTCTGAAATAAAAGGGTGCATCATCGCCAGACACCCGGGTTCAATACCAAAAAGCAAAAGCCCTCTACAGGGCACGGAACCGTGCTGGAAGGATGGCTTAACGGACCCTGTAAAATTCACAGTACAGAGGGCGCCACCCCAACTCATAGCCTTAGAGCATGTTGGATACTCCGGAGGTGGCAAAAATTGGCGAATATCTTCTAATTCAAGAAGCCACAGAAAGCCACCCCAGAGACACCAGTACGGTATCAACAGTCTTCGAGACTTTCGCATCAAATAATATGCGAAAAAGAACACTCCGCAGCCTTGCCGAAGTCTACCAAGTAGCAACAATAAACCCATGGAGTGACACAGCTATTACTTTTAACGCCAGTGATGAACCTAAATTCCGAACAGCCCGAGCACCAGCCGCATTGGTCCTCAGTCTAATAGTGGACGGCTTTTGTCTTACCAAGGTACTCATGGATGGCGGCAGCGGATTGAACCTCATTTATGAGGAAACCCTTAAAAAATGGAAATAGACTAGAACCGCATTGAGCGAGGCAGCACAACCTTTAGAGGAATAATCCCCAGTAGGGAAGCGCGCTGTATAGGAAAAATCACCCTAGATGTGGTGTTCGGCACGCCGGATAATTACAGGTCCAAAGAGATCACGTTCCAAGTGGCCCCGTTCAGTAGCGGATATCACACTCTGCTAGGGCGGGAAGCATTTACGATCTTCCAAGCAATACCCCATTACGGGTACATGAAGCTCAAGATGCCCGGGCCTAAGGAATCATCACTCTCGCTAGTGATCCGAACATAGCACTCCGCGCCGAAAACAAGACAGCCGCACTGGCCCTCGAGGCGCTATCCGAAGCCCTAGCGGCTGAGGAACTGACTGCGCTGTGCTCCACGGTGAATAGGGACGATGTGATACTCGACAAAAGATCCAAGTCCACCTCCTTTAAACCGGTGGATGAAATAGTCAAATTCCAGGTCCACCCAAAGGACCCCAATAAAACAACTTCCATCGGAGCACAGTTAAACCCTGATGTAGACGCCGCACTGCGGGAGTTCCTACGAGAGAACTGGGACATTTTCGCCTGGCACCCTTCAGACATGCCAGGAATCCCACGCAGGCTGGCCGAACACAGCTTAAATATCCTAAAAGGATTCAAGCCAGTCGAACAGGCTCTTCGGCATTTTTCTGAACCTAAGAGACAGGCCATGGGAGAGGAACTAGCCAAGCTACTGGAGGCCGGATTCATCAAAGATATAAAACACCCGGACTGGCAAGCAAACCTGGTGATGGTACCAAAGAAGGACAAATCCTGGCGCCTGTGCGTTGATTTTAAAGACCTTAACAAGGCTTACCCAAAGGATCCCTTCCCTCTCCCCCGCATCGATCAAATTATCGATACTCCGGCTACCATCAAATAAAGATGGCAGAGTCAGACCAAGCCGCAACGGCATTCATCACACCATACGGCCCATTCTGCTTCAACACAATGCCCTTCGGGCTCAAAAACGCCGGCGCAACATATCAGCGCATGATTCAGACATGTCTGGCAAACCAGATTGGCAAAACAGTGGAGGCATATGTAGATGATGTGGTCGTTAAAACAAGACATGTCGAATCTCTAGTAGACGACTTGAGGCTAACATTCGGTAACCTCCAAACATACGACATCAAGCTCAACCCGGAAAAATGCGTTTTCGGCATTCCAGCCGGAAAGATCTTGGGCTTCATTTTATCCGGTAGAGGAATTGAAGCAAATCCTGCCAAGATCCGAGCTCTGTCACAATTGGATATCCCGAAGGACCTCAAACAAATACAAAAATTAATCGGATGCGTGGCGGCTCTAAGCCGCTTTATCTCCCGCTTGGGAGAAAAGGCCCTACCCCTTTACCGCCTCCTTCGGCGCACCGAACACTTCAAGTGGACGGATGCAGCCACGGCCGGACTCGACGAAATAAAAGCCATCTCGGCAAGAAACCCAGTCCTGGCCGCGCCAAACATTGGCGAACCAATGCTATTATACATTGCAGCAACCCATCAGGTCATAAGCGCAGTGCTCGCCGTCGAACGAGAAACGGACGGACACAAATTCCCCCTTCAAAAGCCAGTCTACTGTGTGTCCACTGTCCTTACTCCGTGCAAGTCACTGTACCCGCATTATCAAAAGATTGCGTACGCGGTATTTATGGCATCCCGAAAGCTGCGACACTACTTTCAAGAGTGTTCAATAACAGTAGCCTCGGAAGTGCCACTTAATGATATTATAAACAACCGCGACGCGACGGGCCGGATTGCAAAATGGGCCATTGAGCTCCTCCCGTTTGACATAACTTACAAGCCACGGCGAGCTATCAAGTCGCAAGTTTTTGCCAACTTCGTCGCAGAATGGACGGAGGCCGAACTCCCTAAAGAGTACGGCACATATTCAAACTGGGTCATGCACTTCGACGGCTCCAAAATGTTGGCCGGTCTAGGGGCTGGCGTCGTTTTGACGTCCCCCACATGAGACACAATTCAATACGTACTCCAGATAATGTACACAGACTCCAACAATGCAGCCGAATATGAGGCCCTTTTACATGGTCTCCGGATGGCAGTATCCATGGGCATTCAATGCCTAGAGGTGCGCGGGGACTCGAACCTCGCAATATCCCAAATAAATGGAGACTTTGATGCCAAGGATCCAAAAATGGCAGCTTATCGCAACACCGTCCTAAAAATGTCAGCTCGGTTCGAAGGGCTCGAATTTCACCATATAGCCTGGGAAAATAATCAGGCAGCAGATGTCCTGGCATGCATCGGCGCAAAACGCGATGTAGTCCCCCCCAACATCTTCTTGGAAAGGCTATTCAAGCCATCCATAGTATGGGAAGGGGAACCCGGCAATAACAGCCCAGACCCAACCGCACTGCCCGACACCGAACACTCTGACATAATTGGAGGCTCTGCCAATGAAATAACACCTTCATCCCACGTAATAATGGTCGTCATCGCCCCATTGACAGAACCATTCCTCGCCTACCTTACTAGGCAGGAACTCCCCGAGGACCAAAATGAGGCACGCTGCATAGTGCGGCGATCTAAAGCCTATAAATTCCATGAGGGAGAGCTTTATAAGAAAAGCGCTACCGGAGTCCTTCAAAGGTGCATCTCTGAAGAGGAAGGGCGGAACCTCCTGGCTGAAATTCATGCCGGACTCGGTGGTCATCACGCTGCAGCTCGGTCCCTTGTAAGCAAGGCCTTCCGTACAGGATTTTATTGACCGACGGCCCGGGCAGACGCCCAGGACTTAGTCCAACGATGTGTCGGTTGCCAGCATTTTGCAAACCAAAGCCATATGCCACCCACCGCCCTCCAAACTATCCCCATAACTTGGCCCTTCGCGGTCTGGGGGCTTGACATGGTTGGACCCCTTAAAGGAGGAACCCATAAGAAAAAATACTTATTGGTCATGGTGGATAAGTTCACCAAATGGATAGAAGCCAAGCCTGTTAATATGGCCGAATCTGGACCGGTGATAGACTTTATATCCGGGGTTGTACACAGTTACGGCGTCCCCCACAGCATCATCACTGATAACGGTATGAACTTTACGGCCGACGAGGTAAAACTCTGGTGCAAAAACATGGGCATCAAGCTCGATTATGCTTCCGTCTATCACCCACAAACTAACGGCCAGGTCGAACGTGCAAATGGTCTTATCATGAGCGGCATCAAACCCAGATTGGTGCGGTCCCTTAAGGAATCTAATATGCACTGGGTAGAGGAGCTCGACTCCGTACTCTGGGGGCTACGGACCACGCCGAATCGCACCACCGGATACACACCATTCTTCATGGTGTATGGCGCAGAAGCAGTTTTGCCCTGCGACATAATTCATTACTCACCTCGAGTGCACATGTATGAAGAAAGAGAAGCCGAGCTCGATCGGTAGGACAGTT
This sequence comes from Triticum urartu, assembly GCF_003073215.2. Taxonomy (NCBI): domain Eukaryota; kingdom Viridiplantae; phylum Streptophyta; class Magnoliopsida; order Poales; family Poaceae; genus Triticum; species Triticum urartu. The sequence continues at coordinate 88,918,468 of NC_053026.1, forward strand.
TGGACGCCTTGGAGGAAGAGCGTGACGTGGGAAAAGCCCGTTCCGCATTCTATCAACAACAGGCTCGGAGATACCAAAGCAGAGAAGTACAGGCCAAAAATTACAACGTTAGCGAATTAGTTCTACGCCCGCTGGACAAGAAAAGGACAAACTCAAGCCCAAGTGGGAAGGTCCCTTCATAATTGACCAAGTCCTGACTGGTGGAGCATACCGCCTGCGAGATGCATCGGATAACCGACTCGAGCCGAACCCATGGAACGCATCCCGTCTCCGAAGATTCTACGCCTAGCGCCGGACTCTGTGTTCGTCTCCTTCCTCTGTCCATTTTTATATACTTTATGTCTTACATTTCTCTCCTTCTCCTCTCTCTCTATCTCTCTCTCTCTTATAGCCTTTAAAGGCTCATACAATGATGCGCTATCCGCGCTCATTCCCCCTGCGGGCTTCCTTAAACAGAATCTTATTTATACGGGCCTCATGCCCAACACATGTGTCACACTTCTGCATGTACCTTTTATTCACCATTATATGCATCAATATGACTTAAGTTTTGGCCAAGCTGGGTTGCCTGGCTCCTGTGCTTACCCCTACGTTCCCGATTGTTCAGCTAGGTGGTAAAGGGAGCACCTCTGCGATTGTTACTTCCGGGTCAGCCGGATGTGTACCTCAGACTGGGTGAAGCGGAAAGCTAGCATTCTTAAGGGAATATTCGGTCGGTGAACTAAAGATGATCTTTTTTCACTTATTTATCTATACGCCGCCAGATGTTTTTCCTGCGTCTATTTTCACAGAATTGACATGCACTTTAGGGCATGCCTCCCAGGGAAAGGAACCCCTAACGGAACTATTCTCCCTGGAAGATGTTTCTTACTAACCATGTAATATAACATAACTAGTTGGGCACTTGTCTGTTCAAGCACTAATGACCCCTATGCCTGGTCTCCATGCATACCCTGGTTCTTATATAACCGCGAGGGTATTCGGACACACTCCGGACCGTCAGGTCCCGAGGTTGAAGCGAAAAGGTCGGACATGACAAATGATCTACAATCCGGCTAGAAGGCATTACACATGTCAATTATAATTACATAGTGAATCTGACTGATTGTATTCCTCTTCAATACCATCTAACAGGCTGTCTAGTTTACAGTCCTGTTGGGAATACTTTGCAGCCAATTCTATTTGGCCGTATACTAATCTCATAGGGATCTCCATCCCATCGGGCCCCATGGGTCCGACCTCGGCCATGTGGTTTGGGTCAGCCTTCATGTACCATGTCTTCACCATGGCCCAGGCCTCCCTGGCGCCTTGACGGCAGGCCGACATCTTCCACAATCGGAAGCGTCGCTGCGCTCCCTTCAGCTTCTCTACAAGCTCTCCAAGGCCTTCGGGCATGGAGACGGAGGGCCACAAGGCCTTCGGGCATCTTGGAGATCGTTCTTCTCCCGCCTCACCTTTTTCAGCACGCTCTCACCAGCCTTCAGCTGGCGTCGGAGTTGTTGCTCTTCCGGATTTAATCCGGCGCCATCTGCAATTTCATTTGTCAGATTTGCACCCACGCCGCACTTTGCAAAATACTTATCTTTCGAAGCGTATATTACCAGAGGGGGTCTCCTTGGGCTCCCCTGCCGTGGCTAGTGCGGCCTCAAGTTGGGCTTTGCACTCTTCCAGCTCCTGGGACAGTAGGGTATTCTTTTCTATAAGAACCTGCATAACAAATGATCCTTAAATCAGTTATTCTAACTGTTTCAAGTCTCAGGGGCTACTGGTATATATATAATTACCAAAAATTTCTTACCCGTATGTCTTTTACATATTCCTCCGTGGCTCTGGCTAGACCATTTTGAGCGGCATGGAGGTACGCATCTCCCGAATTGAAGGCATCCAATGCCTCTTGGGAGAAACAAGCATCGCGAAGAACTGTCCGGCGACGCCTGTGGTTCATGGCACTCTCCACCTCGGAATTGGTGACAGACAGCCTGTCCGCATCCTCTGTCGGAGGAGCGTCCGGTGTGCGCCTCGTGTTCGCCTCCGCTTCCGGACCAGGCTTTGGAGCCTGGCTGGTGGAGGCGCGATTGGCAACCTCTCTGGATATAGTCCGGCGAGGTCTCTTAGTCCTGAAGAGAGCACGAGTGTTAGTATTCCTTGAAGGAATAACACCTGGGAATAAGATGGCGTGCTATACCTTTGCGCCGGCGTCTCAGTCCGGACCGCACTTCTTTTCAGCCTGCGGGGCCTTGCCGCCCCTCGTTGGCTAGTCGCCGCAGGCTCGGCCTCCCGTCTCAAGGACCTCCCCTGCAAAACACGGTTGTCATACGGCAATCGAAAACACGCAAGGATAGATCCCTTTTCAAAGTGTTGGGACTTCGGTCTCAGTTACCTGTGAGGCTGGGAGTAGCCCTGGGTAATCGTCCGTAATGGCCACCAAGGCGTTGTCCTTGCTCAATTGATGAAACACCCCATCAATCAGCTCCACAGATAAGTCCGGATCCTCTTGAGAGGCTGGGTCGAGGAACCGTCCCGGATCCTCGGGTTGTGGAGGAGGGCTGTTTATTTCTTTAACAGCCTGGCGTAGTTCCTGCATTGAAGTCATTAGACTGAATATTTAACAATGGGAATACAAAACAGTTGGGCAAGTAAAAGTGTCCACTTACCCAACTTGGGGGATTGTACATAGAAAATTCACCCTGTGGGTTAACGCGGAGAAATTCCTCCTCTTCTCCCTTGTACAAAGTGGACAAGATCTTTATTAGAGCGGCAATCGAATCCGGCCCCTTACGGCCGTGGCGGGTGGTGTCGTCCTCCCCATTGAAGTCTCACATGGGGCAGCCTCTATACTGAAGCAGCTGCACCCCTCGCATGATGCATGTGGCCATGACCCCGATCATGGTAAGTCCGGAATGAGCTAACAATCTTATCTGGACCATCAGGTAAAGAACGTCATTGTTGCTTTCCCTCTGAGGGCTCCGTGGACGCCAGCTGAGGCACTTCTTTAGGGGAGCACTGTCGAACTCAGGGAGGCCGATCCGGACAGGATCCGGCAGCGGGACGTCCTCTATATAAAACCATTCCGAAGGCTAGTCTTCGGACGCCTTCTTTGGGGTTCCGGATAGATATCCGGTCCCGGCGATGCGCCACACTTCGGCTCCGCCCACTTGATATATTGACCCCTTCTTAGAACGGGGCACAAGGCAGAATAGCCTTTTCCACAGCACGAAATGAGCCTCACAGCCCAAAAACAGCTCGCAAAGGGCTACGAAGCCCGCGATATGCAATATGGAGGCAGGCGTGAGGTTGTGCAGCTGGAGGCCATAGAACTTCAGGAGCCCCCGGAGAAACGGATGAATTGGAAATCCGAGCCCTCCTATTAAGTAAGGGACAAGGCATACCCGTTCTCCTTTGGAGGGATTGGGGGCGCTCTCCGCTTGCTCTCCGCCATTATAGGTGGCAAGTCCGGCTCGAACCGGGACCATATAGGCCGGGCGGAGAAATCCCTTGGTCCGGAGCGTCGCTAGATTGCTATGCGGGATGGAGCACCTCTTCCTATCTCCAGGCTGAGGGCTGGAAGGGCGAGAGGAGGAGCTGCGGCGGCCGGCCATGATAGAATGGACTTCTGTCGGATACGCTCTGATGAATACTCGCGGAGGGGACAAGGTGTGGTTTGGATCTAAATCCTCGTCCCCTTAAATAGGCGGCTCATTCACGCGACTAGGGGTGTAAATATAAAAAAACACCCTGACTTTTCGTATTCGTTTGACACGTGGAAGACGACCATTATTGGGCGTACAAGCCAAGGAGCGCTACAAGAAACCAGACATTATTCAAAGGTACACAGAATTTGGAGAACCCGCCTTGCAATGCCGAAGCCAATCTACGCGCCAGACTCGTCGTCATTGAAGCCTGGTTCAGGGGCTACTGAGGGAGTCCTGGATTAGGGGGAATCCGGATAGCCAGACTATACCTTCGGCCGGACTCCTGGACTATGAAGATACAAGATTGAAGACTTCATCCCGTGGCCGGAAGGGACTTTCCTTGGCGCGGAAGGCAAGCTTGGCGATATGGATATGTAGATTTCCTACCATTGTAACCGACTCTGTGTAACCCTAGCCCTCTCTGCTGTTTATATAAACCGGAGGGTTTTGGTCCGCAAGGACAACAATCATACCATAGGATAGCTTCTAGGGTTTAGCCTGCTTGATCTCGTGGTAGATCTACTCTTGTACTACCCATATCATCAATATTAATCAAGCAGGACGTAGGGTTTTACCTCCATCAAGAGGGCCCGAACTTGGGTAAAACATTTTGTCCCCTGCCTCCTGTTACCATCCGCCTAGACACACAGTTCGGGACCCCCTACCCGAGATCCGCCGGTTTTGACACCGACAATCGGCAAGCCATCGACAATAAATGGATCTTCAAGAAGAACACTTACGCTGACGGTAACGTTACTGTCTACAAAGCTCGACTTGTTGCGAAAGGTTTTCGACAAGTTCAAGGAGTTGACTACGATGAGACCTTCTCACCGTAGCGATGCTTAAGTCCGTCCGAATCATGTTAGCAATTGCCGCATTTTATGATTATGAAATTTGGCAAATGGATGTGAAGACTGCATTCCTGAATGGATTTCTAGAAGAAGAGTTGTATATGATGCAACCTGAAGGTTTTATCGATCCAAAGGGTGCTAACAAAGTGTGCAAGCTCCAGCGATCCATTTATGGATTGGTTCAAGCCCCTCGGAGTTGGAATAAACGTTTTGATAGTGTGATCAAAGCATATGGTTTTATACAGACTTTTGGAGAAGCCTATATTTACAAGAAAGTGAGTGGGAGCTCTGTAGCATTTCTAATATTATATGTGGATGACATATTGTTGATTGGAAATGATATAGAATTTCTGGATAGCATAAAAGGATACTTGTATAAGAGTTTTTCAATGAAAAACCTCGGTGAAGCTGCTTATATATTGGGCACCAAGATCTATAGAGATAGATCAAGACACTTAATTGGACTTTCACAAAGCACATACCTTGATAAAGTTTTGAAGAAGTTCAAAATGGATCAAGCTAAGAAAGGGTTCTTGCCGGTGTTACAAGGTGTGAAGTTGAGTAAGACTCAATGCCCGACCACTGCAGAAGATAGAGAGAAAATGAAAAGTGTTCCCTATGCTTCAGCCATAGGCTCTATCATGTATGCAATGCTGTGTACCAGACCTGATGTGTGCCTTTCTATTAGTTTAGCAGGGAGGTACCAAAGTAATCCAGGAGTGGATCACTGGACAGCGGTCAAGCACATCCTGAAATGCCTGAAAAGGACTAAGGATATGTTTCTCGTTTATGGAGGTGACAAAGAGCTCGTCATAAATGGTTACGTCAATGCAAGCTTTAACACTGATCCGGACGATTCTAAATCACAAACCAGATACGTGTTTATATTGAATGGTGGAGCTGTTAGTTGGAGCAGTTCTAAACAAACGTCGTGGCGGGATCTACGTGTGAAGCAGAGTACATAGCTTCTTCGGAAGCAGCAAATGAAGGAGTCTGGATGAAGTAGTTCATATCCGATATAGGTGTCATACCTAGTGCATCGGGTCCAATGAAAATCTTTTGTGACAATACTAGTGCAATTGCCTTGGCAAAGGAATCCAGATTTCACAAGAGAACCAAACACATCAAGAGACGCTTCAATTCCATCTGCGATCAAGTCCATGTGGGAGACATATAAATTTGCAAGATACATACAGATCTGATGTTGCAGACCAGTTGACTAAGCCTCTCTCACAAGAGAAACATGATCATCACCAAGGCTCCATGGGCGTTAGAATCATTACTGTGTAATCTAGATTATTGACTCTAGTGCAAGTGGGAGAATGAAGGAAATATTCCCTAGAGGCAATAATAAATTTATTATTTATTTCCTTATTTCGTGATAAATGTTTATTATTCATGCTAGAATTGTATTAACCAGAAACATAATACATGTGCGAATACATAGACAAACAGAGTGTCACTAGTATGCCTCTACTTGACTAGCTCGTTGGTCAAAGATGGTTATGTTTCCTAACCATAGACATGAGTTGTCATTTGATAAACAGGATCACTTCATTAGGAGAATGATGTGATTGACTTGACCCATTCCGTTAGCTTAGCACTTGATCGTTTTAGTTTACTACTATTGCTTTCTTCATGACTTATACATGTTGAGGGAGTCCTGGATTAGGGGGTCCTCGGACAGCTGAACTATATCCCTTAGCCGGACTGTTGGACTATGAAGATACAAGATTGAAGACTTCGTCCTGTGTCTGGGTGGGACTCTCCTTTGCGAGGAAGGCAAGCTTGGTCGTTCGGATGTGTAGATCTCCTCCCTTGTAACTGACTTTGTGTAACCCTAGCCCCTCCGGTGTCTAAATAAACCGGAGGGTTTTAGTCCGTAGGACAACAACAATCATACCATAGGCTAGCTTCTAGGGTTTACGCTCTCCGATCTCGTGGTAGATCAACTCTTGTAATACTCATATCATCAAGATCAATCAAGCAGGAAGTAGGGTATTACCTCCATCGAGAGGGCCCGAACCTGGGTAAACATTGTGTCCCCCGCCTCCTGTTACCATCTGCCTTAGATGCACAGTTCAGGACCCCCTACCCGAGATCCGCCGGTTTTGACACCGACATTGGTGCTTTAATTGAGAGTTCCACTGTGTCGTCATCATAAGGCTTGATGGCTCCTTTGATCATCGGCAACGATGCAATCCAGGGTGCAGTTTTCTTCTCCGGACAGATCTTCGTATTCGGCGGCTTCGTACTGCGGGCCAACTCGCTCGGCCATCTGGAGCAGATCGAGAGCTATGCCCCTGGCCATCGGGTCAGGTTTGGAAGCTCGAACTATACCGCCGACATCCGCAGAGACTTGATCTTCGACGAATTCGATCCCATGTCAGGTACGCCGCACAGTCACAATGAGCATGATTTAGCTCTGCCATCGGACAGTGTTCGGGAGATCACACCTGTAACTACTCTGGCCCTCAATCCGGAACAGATCGCGCCGTCCGAGGATGGGTGGATGGACCCCACCACGGAGGCAGCACACTCAGCGGCGATAGAGCTGAATACTGACTTCACCTCCTATGAGGCCTGTGTTGCCGGACACTCGGATTCGTCCCCGGCCACAGACTCCGAACCGCTCGTGTCCGGCCCATCCAATCTGACTGGGCACCGATCATGGAGTTCACCTCCACGGATATCTTTCAGCACTCGCCCCTAGGCGACGTCCTAAACTCATTACGGTCTCTCTCCTTGTCAGGAGACCCTTGGCCGAGCTATGTCCGGCTTGAGTGGGAAGCGGACGACGAAGAAATTCGTTCCCCACCCACCACCCACTTAATAGCCACTGTCGACGACTTAACCGACATGCTTGACTTCGGCTCCGAAGACATCAACGGTATGGACGACGATGCAGGAAACGAACAGGAACCACCAACCGCAGGGCGCTGGATTGCCACTTCATCACATGATATATACATGGTGGATACACCCCAAGAAAATGATGACGAGGAACGGGAGGAAGCAGCGAAGGACAATTCCCTCGAGAAGCAACCAAAGTGATGGCGTAAGCGCCGCTCCAAATCCCGCCCCGGCAAAAACAGCGATAACAATGCAAGAAAGAGTAACACCCCGATCGACCCCAAAGGAGACAATGACCACATGAACCCAGCGGTGGAGCAGGGTGAACCAGCGGACGGCGAACATAGTACGGAGCCGCTATCAGGTCCCGACGACCCTGAGGGTAAAACTCATCAACCTGTCTCCTTGAAAGACACTTAGAACAAGAGAACCTTCATAAAAGGCTCATTGAAACCTCGCGGAGCCTGAAGAAGCAGAAGCAAAGGCTTAAGACCGTGCAAAATATGGTCAACAATAGATGGAATAAAGTGCTTGACACGGAAGAAAAGCACGGCGGTAATCACCACACAAAAAGCTATCCAAAGCGCAAGCTGTTGCCTGAATTCGACGATGAGGCCTTAGAGCCCACTCAGCCGGAAAATAAAACGGCCGATCAACCGGACCGGCCACCCCGTACACAAGTCAGCACACGACCTACGTGAGGACCTACACAAAAAATCCGATTTGACCAGGTCCATTTACGGACCTAGGAAGCATGTTCCGGCACAAAATCATCGTCGCCCAAATGACTATACTGACAAAATAATGGTTCGGAATCAAAACCGAACACTACAACGGTCAGACACACCCAAATACAAGGGGTGCCGCGCACCCCCTATGCTTCACCGACGAGGTACTGGATCATGAATTCCTAGAAGGATTCAAACCCGTGAACATAGAGTCATACGACGGAACAATAGACCCTGGGGTCTGGATTGAGGATTTTATCCTTCACATCCACATGGCTTGTGGAGATGATCTCCACGCCATCAAATACTTGCAATTAAAGTTGAAAGGACCAGCTAGGCACTAGTTGAAAATCCTCCCCGAAAACTCAATTGGAAGTTGGGAAGAGCTCAAGGATGCTTTCAGGGCTAATTTTCAAGGGACCTATGTCCGACCTCCGGATGTAGACGATTTAAGTCACATACTTCAACAACCTGGAGAGTCAGCCCGACAACTTTGGAACATATTCCTAACTAAGAAGAATCAAATTGTGGATTGCCCGGACGCCGAAGCCTTAGCGGCTTTCAAACATAGTGTCCGGGACGAATGGCTTGCCAGACACCTCGGCCAGGAAAAACCAAGGACAATGGCAGCCCTAACAAGCCTTATGACCCACTTTTGCGCGGGCGAGGATAGTTGGCTGGCCCGCAGCGGCAGCAGCGACCCAAGCACATCCGAAGTCAGGGATGGCAATGGAAAACCACGCGTAATAAAAGCAAGCGTCGAAGCAACGAAGACAGCCCTAACAACACGGCGGTAAACGCCGGATTCAGGGGCTCTCGACCCGGTCAACGGAAAAAACCATTCAAAGGCAGCAGAGATGGACCGTCCAACCTAAACAGGATTCTGGACAGATTATGTCAGATTCACGTTACCTCCGATAAACCTGCAAATCACACCAACAGAGAATGCTAGGTCTTTAAGAAGGCCAGCAAGCTAAACGCCGAACACAAGGGGAGGGAGACACCAAGTGAAGACGGGGATGAGCCTCACCAACAAAACACTGGGGGACAGAAAAAATTCCCCCAGAAATAAAAACAATGAACATGATTCATGTAATGAAGAGGAGGAGCACACGCGCGCTCTGAGACGTATGCACCCTAGAGCCCGTTGCCCCCAAGTTCAACCCTTGGTCGGCCTGCCTAATCACTTTTGATCGCATGGATCACCCGACTAGTATCTGGCACGGAGGATCGGCTGCCTTGGTACTAGACCCAATAATTGACGGATACCATCTCACCTGAGTCCTTATGGACGGCGGCAGTAGTCTTAATCTTATATATCAAGACACAGTCCGCAAAATGGGGATAGATCCAACAAGAATCAACCAAAGCAATACTACCTTTAAAGAAGTAGTACCAGGCCCAGAGGCACGCTGCACGGGCTCTATAATACTAGAGGTTGTATTCGGTTCTCCCGACAACTTCCAAAGCAAAGAATTAACCTTCGACATCGCTCCATTCCGAAGCGGCTATCAAGCACAACTCGGAAGAACAGCCTTCGCTCATTTTAACGCAATACCGCATTACGCTTATCTTAAGCTCAAGATGCCCAGTCCATGTGGCATCATCATAGTTAGCGGAAACTCGGACCGTTCCTTACATGCGGAGGAATGTACGGCGGCTTTCGCAGCCGAACACTGGACGACCCCTCCAACTAGAATAAATGATCGGACGAAAAGACCGCGGACACGGCTAGACGAGTCCGGCACCCCCCTCGCTGTAACAGTTCAGATAAAACCGAGATTGGGTCGATGGATATACCCCCATAGGTGGCGCTAGGGGCTTCCCGCATGTAAAAAGGACTATAGTTCGGTTTGACCTTACTTAGATTGAATTTCAATGGTCTATTAATAATAACCAATTTTCCACATGTAGGCTTTCACCTAGGTTTTTTCTCTTGCAGATGACAATCGTGCTACACCCTTCCGGGACACGGCACAATGGAGACACAGGCGCAGACGTGCAGCAGGGCCCCGCTCAAAGGTTTCTTTTTAGATTAAGACCCTGTGTAAACCTTTCTCACTGTCTGTTGTTGCTTTATGCCCTCCAGATACTTAACACAACCGAGAGGGATGCTGACGTTATTGGCATTTTCACCACGTCAGACTAATGCATGTACCTGGAAATTTCGGATTCATTATCAAGGGCTTTGCTCAGCCCGGTATATGTTGTAAAGTCCGAATACCTTAGGGAGTGTTCGGCGTCGCGAGTTTGGCCTTATATGCATCAACTCCGAATCATGTCTTTGGTCAAATGTTGGGTTTTCCTGGCTCCCGTGTTTTGCTACCTTACGTTCCGCTCTATCGGCTAAGGTGGCACCGGGAGAACTACTTCGATTGAGCCCTAGTTCATCTGGGTGAGCACCTCATTAGAGAAAGCCGAAAACTGACTGTCATGATAAAGCGCGAGACTGGTCAACCACTCAATGACTCAGCAGAATCTTCGTGATTCCTCCGCATTAACGAAGGACCGGTTTCCCAGTCATGTATGTACGTGCACCGTATTTGGATAAGTGCGGAGGTATCAGGGGCTATATAGTAGCCCCACTGTCAAACACCTATGGCTAAGTGAAAGTGTTAAAGCAATATAGTCCGATTGCCTTGTTCGCCGCGCTATCACCTCCTTCATGGATCAAGACGTTGGATCAAGTGTGAATACGTGCTTTTCCGAACACCCCCGCATTATGTGCGTGGGGGCTGAAGCCGACGACTACAAACTTTCAGGTTATATACATACATAAAACGACCGCACAGGAGGCATCATAATACTTTCAGGCAAAAGTATAAACATAGCCTTTATAATTCAAAGAATATTGTTTTTACAATTGGGGCACATGTCACTCGAACATGATACTCTTCGAGCACCGCGCCTCTATTAACCGAGCACATTCTAGGACTTCTCCTAAATAGTGCTCGATCGAGACCTGGCCTACGACCGGACCCTGGGTTGCAATAGCGGTAGCATCCATCTCTGCCCAGTATGTCTTAACACGGGTAAGAGCCATCCGGGCACCCTCTATGCACGCCGACCTCTTTACAGCATCGATACGCTGCACAGCACAAGGGAATCGTTGCACTAAACCAAAATCACTATTCACCTTTGGCCCTTCCGGCCAAAGATGATCCATGGCAGACCTCATAGCAAGCCCAGACAACCTATGGAGCTCCGCCCACTCGGCCATTTGCTCATTTAAGAGCAGCGGATGCGTCGGAGCACTGAACTGTGACAAGAACAACTTCTCTACTTCGTGATCTTCTTGATCCTTGAAAAACGCAGTCGCATCAGTAGCACTCATTGCCAAGTCCGCATACGCGTCTGCAGCACTCCATAATCGATCCAGAGGGGCATACTTCGGATCTTCGAACTTCGTCCGCAACAAAAAGGGCTTCCTAGCCGTGATATCTCTGGCTAGATGTAGCTCCTCCTCTGCCGCTCTGATTTTAGAATGGGTTTCCTTGGATGCCTCCACGGCACTCTTCAAGTCAGCCGCTCTCACTTGGCTTTCCTTTTCAAGAAGCTCATATCGGCCGACGGCATCTTTCAGCTCAACAGCCATCTTAGCTATTTTATCTTTGCTCTTGCGATGAGAAGCCTGTTTGGCTCTTAAATCTTCGGCCGCCTTTAGGGCGGCCACATCACTTCTCCTGGCTTGTTCCTTGGCTCGGGCAAGTTCCGCCCGAAGGGTCTCCACGGCGGCAGCTCCATCTGCAGTCACAACATACATAGATACTAGCATCATGCTCCTCTTAATATCTGTTGACCACCCGAAAATACATACCCTGTGCCTCGTCAAGCCGCTTATTCACAAGCGCAATGTCGGCATCTGCCGCATCAAGTTGTCGGCTTAGTCCGGCAAGCTCGGCAGTCCGGCCAGCCACAGGACCGTCAGCCGTCTGCATAGGATAGAAGCGTGATCATTACCATGGATTATGATTCTCTGTTTGCTGCCTCTCGACAGAAACCAGAGTCTCAGGGGATACTATCGGTATAGAGCACACCTAGCGAGTGCGGTACCGTCAAAAATTTATATATTATTTTGCATACCTTAAAGCCTCTTAGCAGGCTCACAAAAGCTTCATGCAACCCACTTTTGGTGGATGAGATCCTCTCGATCACAGTACCCATTAAGATACGATGCTCCTCTGAGATTGCCGCTTGCTCCAAAAGATTCATCAGTACATCCGGTTGCGCACCGGACAATCCCAGACTCTTTATGTTGCTCCCCTTAGGAGCCGAATACTCCGGACTTCGTGATGACACCTTCTGGCCCTGGCGGATCAGGAGAAATCCTCCATGATGACACCTCAGGGTCATCCGCCCCAGGAGTTGGGAAGACAAGGGGAGGCATTACGCTCTCCATCATCTCCGGAAGAAGATCCCCCGAAGACAAACTCCGTCGAGAAGGGCTACGATCCGGACTGCAAGACATACATCTTGATTATTGTCCGTGGAGATAAGGAAAAATATATTTACCAAAAGTACTTTTGTTCACTTACAGCTCGGTGGAGGGCTGACCCCCTTACGGGCACTGGGGGGCAAGGACGCCCTCCGAGGCAGGGCCTCCTAGCGAGGGTTTCTTCTCTCGTTTGGAAACCTTTGTTTCCAAGTCTTCAAGAGCGGTCCTTTTCCTTCCTTGGGAAGAGGGAATTTCGGATTCTTCTCCCCGATTATCCTCCTTCATGGAGGTACTAATTCCCCCGGTTTGGATGAGTAATACGTGAGGCTCGTTTCGGCTTCTTCGTCTCTCCTTTTATCTTCCCCCGAGGGCACTTGATAAGGTGCGTACTCCAGCATCCTGGTGTTGGAAATATGCCCTAGAGGCAATAATAAAATGATTATTATATTTCCTTGTTCATGATAATTGTCTATTATTCATGCTATAATTGTATTGTCCGGAAATCATAATACATGTGTGAATACATAGACCATAATGTGTCCCTAGTGAGCCTCTAGTTGACTAGCTCGTTGATCAACAGATAGTCATGGTTTCCTGGCTATGGACATGGGGATGTCATTGATAATGGGATCACATCATTAGGAGAATGATGTGATGGACAAGACCCAAACCTAAGCATAGCACAAAGATCGTGTAGTTCATTTGCTGTAGCTTTTCTGGATGTCAAGTATCATTTCCTTAGACCATGAGATTGTGCAACTCCCAGATACCGTAGGAGTGCCTTGGGTGTGCCAAACGTCACAACGTAACTGGGTGACTATAAAGGTACATTACAGGTATCTCCGAAAGTGTCTGTTGGGTTGGCACGAATCAAGACTGGGATTTGTCACTCCGTATGACGGAGAGGTATCTCTGGGCCCACTCGGTAATGCATCATCATAATGAGCTCAATGTGATCACGTGGTTGATCACGGCATCATGCATTACGGTAAGAGTAAAGTGACTTGCCGGTAACGAGACTGAACAAGGTATTGGGATACCGACGATCGAGTCTCGGGCAAGTAACGTACCGATTGACAAAGGGAATTGAGTACAGGATTGATTAGGTCCTCGACATCGTGGTTCATCCGATGAGATCATCGAGGAGCATGTGGGAGCCAACATGGGTATCCAGATCCCCTTGTTGGTTATTGACCAGAGAGTCATCTCGGCCATGTCTGCTTGTCTCCCGAACCCGTAGGGTCTACACACTTAAGGTTCGGTGACGCTACGGTTGTATAGATATGAGTATGCAGTAATCCGAAAGTTGTTCGGAGTCCCGGATGAGATCCTGACGTCACGAGGAGTTCCGGAATAATCCGGAGGTAAAGAATTATATATGGGAAGTTGTCATACGGTCACCGGAAAGGTTCGGGGGCATATCGGCATTGTACCAGGGCCACCGGAGGGGTTCCGGGGGTCCACCGGGAGGGGCCACCTCTCCCGGAGGGCCTTATGGGCCGTATGAGGAAGGGATCCAGCCCAAAGTGGGCTGGGGCGCCACTCCCCCTAGGGCCCATGCGCCTAGGGTTGGGGGAAACCCTAAGGGGGGGCGCCCCCTTGCTTGGGGGACAAGCCCCCCTCCCCTTGGCCGCCGCCCCCCCTCTAGATCTCATCTAGAGGGGGCCGGCCCCCTTCCCCCTTCCCCTATAAATAGAGGGCTGAGGGGAGGGCTGCAGAGTACATCCAAGGCGTAGCCCCTCCCCTCCCCAACACATCTCCTCCTCCGTCACGAGCTTGGCGAAGCCCTGCCAGAGTACTGCTGCTCCACCACCACCACGCCGTGGTGCTTCTGCTGGAGCCATCTTCCTCAACCTCTCCTTCCCCCTTGCTGGATCAAGAAGGAGGAGACGTCACGCTGACCGTACATGTGTTGAACGCGGAGGTGCCGTCCGTTCGGTGCTAGGATCTTCGGTGATTTGGATCACGTCGATTACGACTTCCTCATCCCCGTTCTTTGAACGCTTCCACGCGTGATCTACAAAGGTATGTAGATGCAATCCGATCACTCGTTGCTAGATGAACTCATAGATGGATCTTGCTGAAACCGTAGGAAAATTTTTGTTTTCTGCAACGTTCCCCAACAGTGGCATCATGAGCTAGGTCTATGCGTAGTTCTCCTTGCACGAGTAGAACACAATTTGTTGTGGGCGTAGATGTTGTCAACTTTCTTGCCGCTACTTGTCTTATCTTGCTTCAGCGGTATTGTGGGATGAAGCGGCCCGGACCGACCTTACACGTACGCTTACGTGAGACTGGTTCCACCGACTGACATGCACTAGTTGCATAAGGTGGCTAGCGGGTGTCTGTCTCTCCCACTTTAGTTGGAGCGGATTCGATGAAAAGGGTCCTTATTAAGGGTAAATAGAAGTTGACAAATCACGTTGTGGCTATTACGTAGGTAAGAAAACGTTCTTGCTAGAACCCTTTTGCAGCCACGTAAAACTTGCAACAACAATTAGAGGACGTCTAACTTGTTTTTGCAGCAAGTGATTTGTGATGTGATATGGCCAAAGTTGTGATGAATGATGAATGATATATATGTGATGTATGAGATCATGTTCTTGTAATAGGAATCATGACTTGCATGTCGATGAGTATGACAACCGGCAGGAGCCATAGGAGTTGTCTTTATTTTTGTATGACCTGCGTGTCATTGAGAAACGCCATGTAAATTACTTTACTTTATTGCTAAATGCGTTAGCCATAGTAGTAGAAGTAATAGTTGGCGAGCAACTTCATGGAGACACGATGATGGAGATCATGGTGTCATGCCGGTGA
Source organism: Triticum urartu (assembly GCF_003073215.2). Taxonomy (NCBI): domain Eukaryota; kingdom Viridiplantae; phylum Streptophyta; class Magnoliopsida; order Poales; family Poaceae; genus Triticum; species Triticum urartu. The sequence goes on from NC_053026.1 coordinate 88,933,847, forward strand.
TAAGATGATCATGGAGCCCCAAGATGGAGATCAAAGGAGCTATGTGATATTGGCCATATCATGTCACTATTATTATTTGATTGCATGTGATGTTTATCATGTTTTTGCATCTTGTTTACTTAGAATGGCGGTAGTAAATAAGATGATCCCTCATAATAATTTCAAGAAAGTGTTCCCCCTAACTGTGCACCGTTGCGACAGTTCGTTGTTTCGAAGCACCACGTGATGATCGGGTGTGATAGATTCCAACGTTCACATACAACGGGTGTAAGACAGATTTACACACGCGAAACACTTAGGTTGACTTGACGAGCCTAGCATGTACAGACATGGCCTCAGAACACAGAAGACCGAAAGGTCGAGCATGAGTCGTATAGAAGATACGATCAACATGAAGATGTTCACCGATGTTGACTAGTCCGTCTCACGTGATGATCGGACACGACCCAATTAACTCGGATCATGTTATACTTAGATGACTGGAGGGATGTCTATCTAAGTGGGAGTTCATTATATAATTTGATTAGATGAACTTAATTATCATGAACTTAGTCTAAAATCTTTACAATATGTCTTGTAGATCAAATGGCCAACGTTGTCCTCAACTCCAACGCGTTCCTAGAGAAAACCAAGCTGAAAGACGATGGCAGCAACTATACGGACTGGGTCCGAAACCTGAGGATCATCCTCATAGCTGCCAAGAAAGATTATGTCCTAGAAGCACTGCTAGGTGACGCACCCGTCCCACAGAACCAAGACATTATGAACGCTTGGCAGACACGTGTTGATGATTACTCCCTCGTTTAGTGCGGCATGCTTTACATCTTAGAACCGGGGCTCCAAAAGCGTTTTGAGCGACACGGAGCATATGAGATGTTCGAAGAGCTGAAAATGGTTTTCCAAGCTCATGCCCGGGTCGAGAGATATGAACTCTCCAACAAGTTCTTCAGCTGTAAGATGGAGGAAAATAGTTCTGTCAGTGAGCACATACTCACTATGTTTGGGTTATATAACCGCTTGACTCAGATGGGAGTTAATCTCCCAGATGACGCGGTCATTGACAGAATCCTCCAGTCGCTTCCACCAAGCTACAAGAGCTTTGTGATGAACTTCAATATGCAGGGGATGGAAAAGACCATTCCTAAAGTATTTGCAATGCTGAAATCAGCAGAGGTAGAAGTCAAAAAGGACCATCAAGTGTTGATGGTGAATTAAACCACTAAGTTCAAGAAAGGCAAGGGTAAGAAGAACTTCAAGAAGGACGGCAAGGGAGTTGCCGCGCCCGGTAAGCAAGCTGCCGGGAAGAAGCCAAAGAATGGACCCAAGCCCGAGACTGAGTGTTTTTATTGCAAGGGAAGTGGTCACTGGAAGCGGAACTGCCCCAAATACTTAGCGGACAAGAAGGCCGGCAAAACGAAAGGTATATGTGATATACATGTAATTGATGTGTACCTTACCAATACTCGTAGTAGCTCCTGGGTATTTGATACCGGTGTAGTTGCTCACATTTGTAACTCAAAGCAGGAGCTGTGGAATAAGCGGAGATTGGCGAAGGACGAGGTGACGATGCGCGTCGGGAATGGTTCCAAGGTCGATGTGATTGCCGTCGGCACGCTACCTCTACATTTACCTACGGGATTAGTTTTGAACCTCAATAATTGTTATTTAGTGCCAAGTTTGAGCATGAACATTGTATCAGGATCTCGTTTAATACGAGATGGCTACTCATTTAAATCCGAGAATAATGGTTGTTCTATTTATATGAGAGATATGTTTTATGGTCATGCTCCTATGGTGAATGGTTTATCCTTAATGAATCTCGAGCGTAATGCTACACATATTCATAGTGTGAATGCCAAAAGATGTAAGGTTGATAATGATAGTCCCACATACTTGTGGCACTGCTGCCTTGGTCACATAGGTGTCAAACGCATGAAGAAGCTCCATACAGATGGACTTTTAGAGTCTCTTGATTACGAATCATTTGACACGTGCGAACCATGCCTCATGGGTAAGATGACCAAGACTCCGTTCTCAGGAACAATGGAGCGAGCAACCAACCTATTGTAAATCATACATACTGATGTGTGCGGTCCAATGAGTGTTGAGGCTCGTGGTGGCTATCGTTATGTTCTCACCCTCACTGATGACTTGAGTAGATATGGGTATATCTACTTAATGAAACACAAGTCTGAAACCTTTGAAAAGTTCAAGGAATTTCAGAGTGAGGTTGAGAATCAACGTGATAGAAAAATCAAGTTTTTGCGATCAGATCGTGGAGGAGAATACTTGAGTCACGAATTTGGTACACACTTAAGAAAATGTGGAATAGTTTCACAACTCACGCCGCCTGGAACACCTCAGCGTAATGGTGTGTCCGAACGTCGTAATCGCACTCTATTAGATATGGTGCGATCTATGATGTCTCTTACCGATTTACCGCTGTCATTTTGGGGCTATGCTTTAGAGACTGCCGCATTCACTTTAAATAGGGCTCCGTCGAAATCCGTTGAGACGACACCGTATGAATTATGGTTTGGGAAGAAGCCTAAGCTGTCGTTTCTAAAAGTTTGGGGATGCGATGCTTATGTCAAGAAACTTCAACCTGAAAAGCTCGAACCCAAGTCGGAAAAATGCGTCTTCATAGGATACCCTAAAGAAACTATTGGGTATACCTTCTACCTCAGATCCGAAGGCAAGATCTTTGTTGCCAAGATTGGATCCTTTCTAGAGAAGGAGTTTCTCTCGAAAGAAATAAGTGGGAGGAAAGTAGAACTTGATGAAGTATTGCCTCTTGAACCGGAAAGTGGCGCAACTCAGGAAAATGTTCCTGTGGTGCCTGCACCAATTAGAGAGGAATTTAATGATGATGATCAAGATACTTCTGATCAAGCTCCTACTGAACTTCGAAGGTCCACAAGGACACATTCCGGACCAGAGTGGTACGGCAACCCTGTCTTGGAAATCATGTTGTTAGACAACGGTGAACCTTCGAACTATGAAGAAGCGATGGCGGGCCCGGATTCCGACAAATGGCTGGAAGCCATGAAATCCGAGATAGGATCCATGTATGAAAACGAAGTATGGACTTTGACTGACTTGCCCGTTGATCGGCGAGCCATAGAAAATAAATGGCTCTTTAAGAAGAAGACAGACGCGGATGGTAATGTGACCATCTATAAAGCACGGCTTGTCGCTAAGGGTTATCGACAAGTTCAAGGGGTTGACTACGATGAGACTTTCTCACCCGTAGCGAAGCTGAAGTCCGTCCGAATCATGTTAGCAATTGCCGCATTCTATGATTATGAAATATGGCAAATGGACGTCAAAACGGTATTCCTTAATGGTTTCCTTAAGGAAGAATTGTATATGATGCAACCGGAAGGTTTTCTCGATCCTAAGAATGCTGACATGGTGTGCAAGCTCCAACGCTCGATTTATGGGCTAGTGCAAGCATCTCGGAGTTGGAACATTCGCTTTGATGAGATGATCAAAGTGTTTGGGTTTATGCAGACTTATGGAGAAGCCTGCATTTACAAGAAAGTGAGTGGGAGCTCTGTAGCATTTCTCATATTGTATGTGGATGACATACTGTTGATGGGAAATGATATAGAATTCTTGGAAAGCATAAAGGCCTATTTGAACAAGTGTTTTTCAATGAAGGACCTTGGAGAAGCTGCTTATATATTAGGCATCAAGATCTATAGAGATAGATCAAGACGCCTCATTGGTCTTTCACAGAGTACGTACCTTGACAAGATATTGAAGAAGTTCAAAATGGATCAGTCAAAGAAGGGGTTCTTGCCTGTATTGCAAGGTACGAGATTGAGCTTGGCTCAATGCCCGACCACGGCAGAAGATAGAGAAAAGATGAGTGTCGTCCCCTATGCCTCGGCCATAGGGTCTATCATGTATGCTATGCTGTGTACCAGACCTGATGTAAACCTTGCCATGAGTTTGGTAGGAAGGTACCAAAGTAATCCCGGCATGGAACACTGGACAACGGTCAAAAATATCCTGAAGTACCTGAAAAGGACTAAGGAAATGTTTCTCGTTTATGGAGGTGACGAAGAGCTTGTCGTAAAAGGTTACGTCGATGCTAGCTTCGACACAGATCTGGATGACTCTAAGTCACAAACCGGATACGTGTAAATTTTGAATGGTGGGGCAGTAAGCTGGTGCAGTTGCAAGCAAAGCGTTGTGGCGGGATCTACATGTGAAGCGGAGTACATGGCAGCCTCGGAGGCAGCACACGAAGTAGTCTGGGTGAAGGAGTTCATTATCGACCTAGGAGTCATACCCAATGCGTCAGGCCCGATGACTCTCTTCTGTGACAACACTGGAGCTATTGCCCTTGCCAAGGAGCCCAAGTTTCACAGGAAGACCAGGCATATCAAGCGTCGCTTCAACTCCATTCGTGAAAGTGTTCAAAATGGAGACATAGAGATTTGTAAAGTACATACGGACCTGAATGTAGCAGATCCGTTGACTAAACCTCTCCCTAGAGCAAAACATGATCAACACCAGAATTCCATGGGTGTTCGATTCATCACAATGTAACTAGATGATTGACTCTAGTGCAAGTGGGAGACTATTGGAAATATGCCCTAGAGGCAATAATAAAATGATTATTATATTTCCTTGTTCATGATAATTGTCTATTATTCATGCTATAATTGTATTGTCCGAAAATCGTAATACATGTGTGAATACATAGACCATAATGTGTCCCTAGTGAGCCTCTAGTTGACTAGCTCGTTGATCAACAGATAGTCATGGTTTCCTGGCTATGGACATGGGGATGTCATTGATAACGGGATCACATCATTAGGAGAATGATGTGATGGACAAGACCCAAACCTAAGCATAGCACAAAGATCGTGTAGTTCGTTTGCTGTAGCTTTTCTGGATGTCAAGTATCATTTCCTTAGACCCTGAGATTGTGCAACTCCCGGATACCATAGGAGTGCCTTGGGTGTGCCAAACGTCACAACGTAACTGGGTGACTATAAAGGTACATTACAGGTATCTCCGAAAGTGTCTGTTGGGTTGGCACGAATCGAGACTGGGATTTGTCACTCCGTATGACGGATAGGTATCTCTGGGCCCACTCGGTAATGCATCATCATAATGAGCTCAATGTGATCAAGTGGTTGATCACGGGATCATGCATTACGGTACGAGTAAAGTGACTTGCTGGTAACGAGACTGAACAAGGTATTGGGATACCGACGATCGAGTCTCGGGCAAGTAATGTACCGATTGACAAAGGGAATTAAGTATGGGATTGATTAGGGCCTCGACATCGTGGTTCATCCGATGAGATCATCGAGGAGCATGTGGGAGCCAACATGGGTATCCAGATCCCGATGTTGGTTATTGACCAGAGTGTCATCTCGGTCATGTCTGCTTGTCTCCCGAACCCGTAGGGTCTACACACTTAAGGTTCGGTGACGCTAGGGTTGTATAGATATGAGTATGCAGTAATCCGAAAGTTGTTAGGAGTCCCGAATGAGATCCTGGACGTCACGAGGAGTTCTGGAATAATCCGGAGATAAAGAATTATATATGGGAAGTTGTCATACGGTCACCGGAAAGGTTCGGGTGCATATCGGTATTGTACCGGGGCCACCGGAGGGGTTCCGGGGGTCCACCAGGAGGGGCCACCACTCCCAGAGGGCCTTATGGGCTGTATGAGGAAGGGATCCAGCCCAAAGTGGGCTGGGGCGCCACTCCCCCTAGGGCCCATGCGCCTAGGGTTGGGGGAAACCCTAAGGGGGGCGCCCCCTTGCTTGGGGGGCAATCCCCCCTCCCCTTGGCCGCCGCCCCCCTCTAGATCTCATCTAGAGGGGGCCGGCCCCCTTCCCCCTTCCCCTATAAATAGAGGGGTGAGGGGAGGGCTGCAGAGTACATCCAAGGCGCAGCCCCTCCCCTCCCCAACACATCTCCTCCTTCGTCACGAGCTTGGCGAAGCCCTGCCGGAGTACTGCTGCTCCACCACCACCACGCCGTCGTGCTGCTGCTGGAGCCATCTTCCTCAACCTCTCCTTCCCCCTTGCTAGATCAAGAAGGAGGAGACGTCACGCTGACCGTACGTGTGTTGAACGCGGAGGTGTCGTCCGTTCGGCGCTAGGATCTCCGGTGATTTGGATCACGTCGAGTACGACTTCCTCATCCCCGTTCTTTGAACGCTTCCGCGCGTGATCTACAAAGGTATGTAGATGCAATCCGATCACTCGTTGCTAGATGAACTCATAGATGGATCTTGGTGAAACCGTAGGAAAATTTTTGTTTTCTGCAACGTTCCCCAACACCTGGCTAGTACAGGATCTGGCGAGCCCTCGGGAGGGGGGGTCGAGCACCTGATCATCTTTGCCTTCCTTACCCAGTCCTGGCCAAGAGCAATTCTTTTAGAATTATGTTATGGCAAAGGAAAAAGGCAGTGTGTTCGGTCGTGGAAATACTTACCTGGGTATCTGGACGATTACAGTTGAGACCCGCATTCTCGGTGGTGTCCGGACACTTTATTCGTGATCTGAAGAACAATTTATACATCTCTTCGAGCGTCCCGCTGAAGAACTGCTGAATAGTTCACGGTCCTTCTGGGTTGAACTCCCACATACGAAGAGATCGACGTTGGCATGGCAGGACCCGACGAACTAGCATAACTTGCATTACTTTGATGAGACCGACGTCCCTCTTGAGGTGATCTCGGATGCGACTTTGCAATGTCGGCACGTCATTAACCAACCCCCAGTCTAGCCCCTTCTTGACCCATGACACCAATTGTGGTGGGGGGACCGAACGGAAGGCGGGGGAAGCCACCCACTTAGTACTTCGGGGAGCTGTGATGTAAAACCACTCCCGCTACCATAAGTTGGATATCTCCGAGAAGGAACCCTTTGGGCATGGGGCATTGACGTCTTTGCTTATTGTGGCACCTCCGCATTCTGCGTGTCACCCATCGATCATCTTCGGCTTCACATTGAAGGTCTTGAGCCATAAGCTGAAGTGTGGGGTGATGCGGAGGAAGGCCTCACATACGACAATAAACAACGAGATGTGAAGGATAGAATCCAGAGCTAAATCGTGGAAGTCGAGCCCATAATAGAACATGAGCCCTCTGACGAAGGGATCAAGACTAAAGCCTAGCCCTCAGAGGAAGTGGGAAACAAATACGACACTCTCGTTGGGTTCGGGAGTGGGGATGACCTGTCCTGGGGCAGGCAGCCTGTGCGAGATTTCGGCGGTCAGATACCTGGCCTCCCTTAGCTTCTTGATGTCCTCCTCTGTGACAAAGGAAGCCATCCACCGGCCCTGAAGGTTGGATCCGGACATGATTGAAGGTCCGAAGTGCTTCGCCTGGGCCTTGGGTGTTGGAACTCGGGGTGGGGGAAGGGAGGGATTGAGCGCGATAAGAAAAGGAAAAGCTTTGGCCCCTTTATAAAAAGGGCGAATATCAAGCGTCCTTCGCGTGGCCGTTTGGAACTTTCCTAAAATCGAGGAGTTGTACTAACAAGCACGATTGGGTTACCCACACCCGTATTGATGAGAATCCCGTGATAAGGGGACACGATCTCTACTTCGACAAGACGTGCCAATAAAACCGCCTCGCAACACGTGCAGTGGCTGGTTGGGAAAACGGATCGAATAATGACCGAGGCCAGGGTGTGATGTCACGTTATAAAAAGTTGTCAGCAGATTAGATTTGTGGAAATATTATATTCTCTATGGTGGTATGTGGATTTGTTTTGCAGAGCCGGACACTATCCTTGTGTTCAAAATCTTCTATGGAGTATTCGAAGGAGGAACCCGCCTTGCAAATCCGACGACAATCTGCGCGCCGGACTTATCGTCATTGAAGCCTTGTTCAGGGGCTACTGAGGGAGTCCTGGATTAGGGGGTCCTCGGACAGTCGGACTATATCCCTTGGCTGGACTGTTGGACTATGAAGATACAAGATTGAAGACTTCGTCCCGTGTCTGGGTAGGACTCTCCTTTGCGTGGAAGGCAAGCTTGGCCTCTCAGATGTGTAGATCTCCTCCCTTGTAACCAACTTTGTGTAACCCTAGCCCCTCCGGTGTCTATATAAAGCGGAGGGTTTTAGTCCGTAGGAAAACAACAATCATAGCATAGGATAGATTCTAGGGTTTAGCCTCTCTGATTTCGTGGTAGATCAACTCTTGTAATACTCATATCATCAAGATCAATCAAGCAGGAAGTAGGGTATTACCTCCATCGAGAGGGCCCGAACCGGGGTAAACATTGTGTCCCCCGCCTCCTGTTACCATCCACCTTAGACGCACAGTTCGGGACCCCCTACCCGAGATCCACCGGTTTTGACACCGACACATGTTCCTATGACTATGAGATTATGCAACTCCCGATTACCGGAGGAACATTTTGTGTGCTACAAAACATCACAACGTAACTGGGTGATTATAAAGGTGCTCTACAGGTGTCTCCGATGGTACTTGTTGAGTTGTCATAGATCGAGATTTGGATTTGTCACTCCGATTGTCGAAGAGGTATCTCTGGGCCCTCTCGGTAATGCACATCACTATAAGCCTTGCAAGCAATGCAACTAATGAGTTAGTTGCTTGATGATGCATTACGGAACGAGTAAAGAGACTTGCCGGTAACGAGATTGAGCTAGGTATTGAGATACCGACGATCGAATCTTAGGCAAGTAACATACCAATGACAAAGGGAACAACGTATGTTGTTATGCGGTTTGACCGATAAAGATCTTCGTAGAATATGTAGGAGCCAATACGAACATCTAGGTTCCACTATTGGTTATTGACCGGAGACATGTCTCGGTCATGTCTACATGGTTCTCGAACCCGTAGGGTCCGCACGCTTAATGTTCGGTGACGATCGGTATTATGAGTTTATGTGATTTGATGTACCGAAGGTATTTCGAAGTCCCAGATGTGATCACGAACATGACGAGGAGTCTCGAAATGGTCGAGACATAAAGATTGATATATTGGACAACTATATTCGGACACCGGAAGTGTTCCGAGTGATTTCAGAGAAAACCGGAGTGCCGGAGGGTTACCGGTACCCCCCCCCCCCCGGAGAAGTAATGGGCCACATGGGCCTTAGTGGAGAGAGAGGGTCGGCTAGGGCAGGCTGCGCCCCCTCCCTCTCTGGTCCGAATTGGACTAGGGAAGGGGGGCGGCGCCCCCCTTTCCTTCTCCCTCTCCTCCTTCCTTTCCCCCTCCTAGTAGGAGTAGGAAAGGGGAGTCCTACTCCTACTAGTAGGAGGACTCCTCCTCCTGGCGCGCCCTGCAAGGGCCGGCCGGCCTCCCCCTTGCTCCTTTATATACGGGGGCAGGGGGCACCCTGGGACACACAAGTTGATTGTTCCAAGCCGTGTGCGGTGCCCCCCTCCACCATAATCCACCTCGACCATGTCGTAGCGGTGCTTAGGTGAAGCCCTGCGTTGGTAGCAACATCATCACCGTCATCACGCCATCGTGCTGATGGAACTCTCCCTTGAAGCTCTGCTGGATCGGAGTTCATGGGGCGTCATCGAGCTGAACTTGTGCTGAACTCGGAGGTGCCGTGCATTCAGTACTTGGATCGGACGGATCGTGAAGACGTACGACTACATCAACCGTGTTCTCATAACGCTTCCGCTTACGGTCTACGAGGGTACATGGACGATACTCTTCCCTCGTTGCTATGCATCACCATGATCTTGCGTGTGCGTAGGAATTTTTCTGAAATTACTACGTTCCCCAACACGTACGTACCTACATAGTGCATATATTGTATCATAGAGTAGTTACTGCTTCTTTGCCACATCATCATATTTTCTATTCCCAAGTGCATGATACCGGCTATGATACCCCCACTATGGCCACCCTAAGGCTGGTCGTAATATGGGAGTATCAAGCGGTATCATGCATGCCAACTAGACTTTTTGGATGATGTGGCACACAGTTAAATGAGGAAAGAGAGGGTGTGGTATCATATCATGATACCGTATCTTATTAAATATTGTACTACTTTGGGTCATGCATGACAATTAATAAGGCAACCTAAGATACTAAATTATAATACTATGCATGCGCGCATTACAAATGTATTACCGATCATATACTAGTATCATGCATATATACTCCCTCCTTCCCGGTTTATAGGCTTATCTCAAAATTTTAGTTTTTCCTTTTTATAAGGCTCAATTTGGGGTTCATGATCTCGGCTAGGACTACGTCGGTATTTCCCCAAAGAGGAAGGGATGATGCAGCATAGTGACGATAGGTATTTCCCCTAGTGATGAAACCAAGGTTATCGAACCAGTAGGAGAACCAAGCAACACAACATAAATTGCCCCTGCACACAAATAACAACCACGTGCAACCCGACGTGTTAAAGGGATTGTCAATCCCTTTCGGGTAACGATGCCAGAAATTGGCAAACAAACGTGAGATAAACTTGTAGCAGATTGATAGATCAAACACCAAATAAAATAAATAAGAATAAAGCGCAACAAGGTATTTTTGTATTTTTGGTTTAATAGATCTAAAAATAAATGCAAAAGAAAAGTAGATTGCAAAAGCAAATATATGAGAAAGAGACCTGGGGGTCGTAGGTTTCACTAGTGGCTTCTCTCGAGAAAAATAGCAAATGGTGGGTGAACAAATTACTGTTGGGCAATTGATAGAACTTCAAATAATCATGAAGATATCTAGGCAATGATCATTATATAGGCATCACATCCAAGATTACTAGACCGACTCCTGCTTGCATCTACTACTATTACTCCACACATCTACTGCTATCCAGCATGCATCTAGTGTATTAAGTTCATGGAGAAATGGAGTAATTCAATAAGAACGATGACATGATGTAGACAAGATCTATCTATGTAGAGATAGACCACATCATTTTATCCTTAGTAGCAACAATACATACGTGTCGGTTCCCCTTCTGTCACTGGGATCAAGCACCGTAAGATCGAACCCACTACAAAGCACCTCTTCCCATTGCAAGATAAATAGATCAAGTTTGCCAAACAAAACCCAAATATAGGAGAAGAAATACGAGGCTATAAGAGATCATGCATAAAAGAGATCAAAGAAACTCAAATACCTTCATGGATATAAAAAGATGTAACTGATCATAAACTCAAAGTTCATCAGATCCCAACAAACACACCGCAAAAAGAGTTACATCATATGGATCTCCAAGATACCATTGTATTGAGAATTTAGCGAGAGAGAGGAAGCCATCTAGCTACTAACTACGGACCTGGAGGTCTAAAAGAACTACCCACGCATCATCGGAGAGGCACCAATGGAGGTGGTGAACCCCATCCGAGATGGTGTCTAGATTGGGTCTGGTGGTTCTGGACGCTGCGGTGGCTGGATCAATATTTCATCGACTCCCCTAGGGTTTTGGGTATATTGGGGTATTTATAGAGCAAAGAGGTGGTCAGGGGGGGCACCCGAGATGGGCACAACCCACCAGGGCGCGCCTGGGCCTCTTGGCATGCCCTAGTGGGTTGTGCCCTCCTCGGAGCACCCCCTAGGCACAGCTAGGGCCCATTAGGTGTCTTCTGGTCCACAAAAAATCTCCGTAAAGTTTTGTGGTATTTGGACTCTGTTTGGTATTGATTTTCTACGATGTAAAAAACATGCAAAAAACAGCAACTGGCAGTTGACACTATGTCAATAGGTTAGTACCAAAAAATGATATAAAATGACTATAAAATGATTATAAAACATCCAAGATTGATCATATAACAGCATGGAATAATCAAAAATTATAGATACATTGGAGACGTATCAGTATCCCCAAGCTTAACTCCTACTCGTCCTCGAGTAGGTAAGTGATAAAAACAGAATTTTTGATGTGGAATGCTGCCTATCATGTCATATCATATTATTTTCTTTATAGCATGGACCTTTGGACTTTTATATTGTTCAAAGCAATAGTCTAGTTTTGAAATCATAATTCAAATACTCAAGCATATCAACAAGCAACCATGTCTTTGAAAATATCAATGCTAAAATAAGGTAACCCTAGCCCATCATGCTCAATCATTGATCCATTCATGAAACACACTCACATATTAACTACACGCAACGCTCAAGTACGATCATAGTGCCTCCTATAGTTGGTTCTTTTATAAGAGAAGATGGAGACTCAAATTCAAAAATAAAAATTGCAAAAAGTAAAAGAAAGGCCCTTTGCAGAGGGAAGTAGGGATTTGTAGAGGTGCCAGAGATAAAAACATTTTGGGAGGTGTATCCTTCCCACCAAGGAAAATTACTTAGAGTTCCTAGAACTTTCCATGCTAGATATATCATAGGTGGTTCCCAAACAGAAATAAAGTTTATTCCTTTTTCAACCATACTTTCACTTTCCATGGCTAGCCGTATCCATGGTTGCCCTCCATACCAACACTTTCCAGGGAATTTATTATTTGACAGCACAAAGTAAATTCATTTTTCATTTCGGGACTGGGCATCCCTAATAACTTTGCCTTACTCTCATGCAATGACAAGTGAATAAACACTCATCATGAGAATAACACATCTAGCATGGAAAATATTAGCCACCCCTCACCGCTCCACGAGCGAAACGAACACAAAAAAGAGAAGTTTATTTTGAAAATTAGAGATGGCACATACAAATTTGCTCAGAACGACATATAGGTAGATATAGTGGACTCATGTGGCAAAACTGGTTTAAAGGTTTTTGGATGCACAAGTAGAGATCAAACTTAGTGCAAAATGAAGGCTAGCAAAAGATTGAGAAGCGACCAACCAAGAAACGAGTAATCTCATAAGCGAGCATTAAGCATAATTAACACCGAATAATGCACCACAAGTAGGATATAATTTCATTGCATAATTATTGACTTTCGTTCTTGCATAGGGAATCACAAACCTTAACACCAATATTCTTACTAAAGCATAATTACTCATCAACATAACTCATATATCACATCATCATATCTCAAAATTATTACTAAGAATCAAGTTTATTTTGTCCAATGATCTTCATGAAAGTTTCTATTATATCCTTCTTGGATATCTTTCACTTCGGAACTAATTTTCATTTGTTGCTTTTGATAAGCTCAAATAAATATAAGTGAAGATCCTGAGCATCCGATCAAAAATAAGAAGATCATGAGCATAATTTTTATTTCTCTCCAAATAATTTAAGTGAAGCAAGAGATAATTTCTTGAAAATTTTACTAACTATCAAATATATCTAAGTGAAGCAAGAGAGCATTTCGTCAAAAAAATACTAAAGCACACCGTGCTCAAAAAGATATAAGTGAAGCACTAGAGCAAGTCCATAGCTCATAAAAGATTTAAGTGAAGCATAGAGAGCAATTCTAACAAGTGATGACATAATTTTGGCTCTCTCAAATAGGTGTGTCCAGCAAGGAATCAAGACTTAAAACACAAAGTAAAACAAGCAAAGATTCATATCATACAAGACGCTCCAAGCAAAACACATAGTATGTGACGAATAAAAATATAGCTTCAAGTAAAATACAGATGGTTGTTAGAAGAAAGAGGGGATGCCACTCGGGGGCATCCCCAAGCTTAGTTGCTTGCTCTCTTTTGGATAATAACGGGGGATGCCGGGGCATCCCCAAGCTTAGGCTCTTCTTACTCCCTATTCCTTCATCCATCGTATGATAACCCAAAACTTGAAAACATCAATCACACAAAACTCAACAAAAACCTTCGTGAGATCCATTAGTATAAGAAAGCAAATCAGTACTATAAGTACTGTATCAAACCAATTCATATTTTCTTATTGCATTATATCTACTTTATTCCAACTTTTCTATGGCTACAACTCATCAAAGAAAAACCATAGAGCCATAAAAATAAGCACACAACGCAAAGAAAACAGAATATATCAAAACAGAACAGTTTGTAGTAATCTGGGTGTTTCGAATACTTATGTAACTCCAAAAATTATGAAAAATAGGATGACCTGAGAAATTTGTATATTGATCTACTTAAAAATGAATTGGCATTTTATCACACTCTGATAAAAAATGAGAATTAGTTTCGTAAGATCAAAAGTTTCTGTTTTTTCAGCAAGATCAAACAACCATCACCCAAGAGGATCCTAAAGGCTTTACTTGGCACAAACACTAATTAAAACATAAAAAAACACAATCATAACAGTAGCATAATTGTGCTAACACTCAAAAAAAGGAAGCAAAAAGCAAAAATTTTATTCATTGGGTTGCCTCCCAACAAGCGTTATAGTTTTACGCCCTTAGCTAGGCATAAAGCAAGGATCTAGGTTTTGTCATCTTTGTTTCGAGATCCATAAGATGATCTCATGATTGATTCATATGGTGGCCTGATTCTTGTTCTAGGAAAGTGTTCTATACCATTCCTCAAGGGAAATTGGAACTTGATATTGCCTTCTTTCATATCAATCACGACACTAATAGTGCGTAAAAACGGTCTACCAAGAATAATTGGACAAGACGGATTGCGATCAATATCAAGAAAAATAAAATCTATGGGCACATATTCCTATTTGCAAGAATAAGAACATCATTAATTCATCCCATAGGATTTTTAATAGTAGAATCCGCCAAGTGCAAATTCAAAGAACATTCTTCAAGATCGGTAAGACCAAGAACATCACATAAAGATTTCAGAATAGTAGAAACACTAGCACCCAAGTCACACAAAGAAAAGCACTCATAATTTTTAATCTTGACTTTGATAGTAGGTTCCCATTCATCATGCAATTTTCTAGGAATTGATACTTATAATTCCATTTTTTCTTCAAAAGCTTTCAACATAGCATCAACAATATGTTTAGTAAAAGCTTTATTTTGTTCATAGGAATGGGGTGAATTTATCATGGATTGCAACAAAGAAATACAATCAATCAAAGAGAAATTATCATAATTAAAGTCTTTGTAAGCTAAAAGAGTGGGTACATCACTAGCTAAAGTTTTGACCTCTTCAAACCCACTTTTATCAATTTTCTCAACAAGATTTTCACCCTCCGAATTATCGGGACACCTTCTAGCTAAAGTTGACTCTTCTCAAGTCCCTTTTTCATCAATCTTAAGTTTACTAAACAAGAAATCAATAGAAGAAACACCAATCATTTTAAGATCTTCATCACTTTTACAAAAGTAATCGCTAGAAAATGCTTTTTCTAAAAAAAATCTCTTTTAGCTCTAAGCATGGCGCTTCTTTTCTTACTTTCAAATATAAAGAGATTTAATTGATTCATCGCCCTTAGGCACAAAAAATTTCATCTTGAGATTTTCCGCATCATGAGAAATTCTATCAACACTTCTAGACAAATCATCAATCTTACTCAACTTTTCTTCTATGGAAGTGTTGAAAACTTTTTGCGTGTTGATAAATTCTTCAATATTATTCTCAAGATCAGAGGTGTTCCTATTATTATTATAAGATTGATTTCCATAGAAATTACCATAATTATTAGAGGAATTACTAGGAAAAAGGCCTAGGATTAAAATTACCTCTATAAGCATTGTTATTGAAATTATTTCGAGAAATAAAATTCACATCTATGGCATCACTATTTTGATCAATAAGAGTGGACAAAGGCATATCATTAAAATCAATAGGAGCACTTTTACTAGCAACCAATTTCATAAGAGCATCAACTTTTTCACTCAAAGAAGAAATTTCTTCAACCGAATAAACTTTTTTACTAGTAGGAGCTCTTTCGGTATGCCATTGCAAATAATTTGCCATAGTATTATCAAGCAATTTGGTGGATTCACCCAAAGTAATTTCCATAAAAGTACCACCAACGGCGGAATCTAAAAGATTACGAGAAACAAAATTCAATCACGCATAAAAAATTTGTATGATCATCCAAAGATTTAACCCATGAGTTGGGCAATTCCTTAGCATCATTTTCATCCTTTCCCAAGATTTTGCAACATGCTCTTGTTCAAGTTGCTTGAAATTCATGATCTGGGTTCTAAGGGAAATAACTTTTGCGGGCGGAAAATACTTAGTGATAAAAGCATCTTTGCACTTATTCCAAGAATTGATACTGCTTCGAGGCAAAGAAGACAACCAATTTTTTGCAGAATCACACAAAGAAAAAGGAAATAATTTCATCTTCACCACATCATTGTCCACATCTTTTTTCTTTTGCATATCGTATAATTCCACGAAGGTATTAAGATGGGACGCGACATCCTCATTAGGAGTACTGGAAAATTGATCTTTCATAACAAGATTCAACAAAGCAATATTAATATCACAAGACTCCGCACTAGTGGCGGGAGGAGCAATCGGAGTGCCAATAAAATCATTGTTGTTGGTATTTGAGAAATCACATAACTTGGTGTTCTTTTGAGTCATGATGACCACACAACAAGATTGCACTCAAAAACAGATCCGTCAAGAAAACGGCGAATGGAAAAGGAGGGGCGAATAAAATGGCAATTGTTTGTGAAGTGGGGGAGAGGAAAACAAGAGGCAAATTGCAAACAATGTAAATTGCGAGGAGATGATATTTGTGATTAGGAACCTGGTATATGTTGAAGATCCTCCCCGACAACGGCGCCGGAAATTCCTTTTGATGTCAGCTAGGACTACGTCGGTATTTCCCCAAGGAGGAAGGGATGATGCAGCACAACGACTGTAGGTATTTCCCTCGGTGATGAAACCAAGGTTATCGAACCAGTAGGAGAACCAAGCAACACAATGTAAACAGCCCCTGCACACAAATAACAACCACTCGCAAACCGACGTGTTAAAGGGGTTGTCAATCCCTTTCGGGTAACGGCGCCAGAAATTGGCAAACGAACGTGAGATAACATTGTAGTAGATTGATAGATCGAACGCCAAATAAAATAAATAAGAATAAAACACAGCAAGGTATTTTTGTATTTTTAGTTTAATAGATCTGAAAATAAATACAAAAGAAAAGAAGATCGCAAAGGCAAATATATGAGAAAGAGACCCGGGGGTCGTAGGTTTCACTAGTGGCTTCTCTCGAGAAAAAGAGCAAACGGTGGGTGAACAAATTACTGTTGGGAAATTAATAGAACTTCAAATAATCATGACGATATCTAGGAAATGATCATTATATAGGCATCACATCCAAGATTAGTAGACCGACACCTGCCTGCATCTACTACTATTACCCCACACATCGGCCGCTATCCAACATGCATCTAGTGTATTAAGTTCATGGAGAAACGGAGTAATGAAATAATAACGATGACATGATGTAGACAAGATCTATCTATGTAGAGATAGACCCCATCGTTTTATCCTTAGTAGCAATGATACATACATGTCGGTTCCCCTTCTGTCACTGGGATCAAGTACCATAAGATCCAACCCACTACAAAGCACCTCTTCCCATTGCAACATAAATAGATCAAGTTGGCCAAACAAAACCAAAATATCAGAGAAGAAATATGAGGCTATAAGATATCATGCATAAAAGAGATCAAAGGAACTCAAATACTTTCATGGATATAAAAAGATATAACTGATCATAAACTCAAAGTTCATCAGATCCCAACAAAACACACCGCAAAAAGAGTTACATCGTATGGATCTCCAAGAGACCATTGTATTGAGAATTCAGCGAGAGAGAGGAAGCCATCTAGCTACTAACTACGGACCCAATGGCCTACAAAGAACTACTCAAGCATCATCGGAGAGGCACCAATGGAGGTGGTGAACCCCATCCGAGATGGTGTCTAGATTGGATCTGGTGGTTGTAGACTCTGCGGCAGCTGGATCAATATTTCGTCGACTCCCCTAGGGTTTTGGGAATATTGGGGTATTTATAGAGCGAACAGGCGGTCCAGGGGGCACCCGAGGTGGGCACAACCCACCAGGGCGCGCCTGGGCCTCCTGGTGCGCCCTGGTGGGTTGTGCTCTCCTCAGAGCACCCCCTAGGCGCAGCCTGGGCCCCTTAGGTGTATTCTGGTCCATAAAAAATCTCTGTAAAGTTTCATGGTATTTGGACTCCATTTGGTATTGATTTTCTGCGATGTAAAAAACATGCAAAAAACAACAACTGGCTCTTGGCACTATGTCAATAGGTTAGTACCAAAACTGATATAAAATGATTATAAAACATCCAAGATTAATAATATAATAGCATGGAACAATCAAAAATTATAGATACGTTGGAGACGTATCATGTTGGGGAACGTAGTAATTTCAAAAATTTCCTACGCATACGCAGGATCATGGTGATGCATAGCAACGATAGGGGAGAGTGTGTCCACGTACCCTCGTAGACCGAAAGCAGAAGCGTTAGAACAACACGGTTGATGTAGTCGTACATCTTCACGATCCGACCGATCCAAGTACCGAACGCACGGCACCTCCGAGTTCAGCACACGTTCAGCTCGATGACGTTCCACGAACTCCGATCCAGCAGAGCTTCGAGGGAGAGTTCCGTCAGCACGACGGCGTGTTGACGGTGATGATGATGCTACCGACGCAGGGCTTCGCCTAGGCACCGCTACGATATGATCGAGGTGGATTATGGTGGAGGGGGGCACCGCACACGGCTAAAACATCAATCATCAATTTTTGTGTCTCCAAGGGGTACCCCCTCCCCGTATATAAAGGAGTGGAGGAGGGGGAGGGCCGACCCTCTCTATGGCGCACCCTAGGGGAGTCCTACTCCCACTGGGAGTAGGATTCCCCCTTTCCTAGTAGAACTAGGAGCCCTTCCAAGTAATAGGAGTAGGAGAGAAGGAAAGGGAAAAGAGAAGAGAAGGAAGGAGGGGGCGCCACCCCTCCCCCTAGTCCAATTCAGACTAAGCATTGGGGGGGCGCAGCCTCTCCTCTCTCTTTCCCCTAAAGCCCAATAAGGCCCATATACTCCCCGGCGAATTCCCGTAACTCTCCGATACTTCGAAAAATACCCAAATCACTCGGAACCTTTCCGATGTCCGAATATAGTCGTGCAACATCTCGATCTTTACGTCTTGACCATTTCAAGATTCCTCGTCATGTCTCCGATCTCATCCGGGACTCCAAACTACCTTCGGTACATCAAATCACATAAACTCATAATACCGATCGTCACCAAACTTTAAGGGTACGGACCCTACGGGTTTGAGAACTATGTAGACATGACCGAGACACGTCTCCGGTCAATAACTAATAGCGGAACCTGGATGCTCATATTGGCTCCCACATATTCTACGAAGATCTTTATCGGTCAAACCGCATAACAACATACGTTGTTCCCTTTGTCATCGGTATGTTACTTGCCCGAGATTCGGTCGTCGGTATCTCAATACCTAGTTCAATCTTGTTACCGGCAAGTCTCTTTACTCATTCCATAATACATCATCCCGCAACTAACTCATTAGTTACAATGCTTGCAAGGCTTATAGTGATGTGCATTACCGAGTGGGCCCAGAGATACCTCTCCGACAATCGGAGTGACAAATCCTAATCTCAAAATACGCAACTCTACATACCTTCGGAGACACTTGTAGAGCACCTTTATAATCACCCAGTTATGTTGTGATGTTTGGTAGCACACAAAGTGTTCCTCCGGTAAACGGGAGTTGCATAATCTCATAGTCATAGGAACATGTATAAGTCATGAAGAAAGCAATAGCAACATACTAAACGATCAAGTGCTAAGCTAACAGAATGGGTCATGTATATCACATCATTCTCCTAATGATGTGATCCCGCTAATGAAATGACAACTCATGTCTATGTTTAGGAAACTTAACCATCTTTGATTAACGAGCTAGTCAAGTAGAGGCATACTAGTGACTCTATGTTTGTCTATGTATTCACACATGTATTATGTTTCCGGTTAATACTATTCTAGCATGAATAATAAAAATTTATCATGAAATAAGGAAATAAATAATAACTTTATGATTGCCTCTAGGGCATATTTCCTTCAGTCTCACACTTGCACTAGAGTCAATAATCTAGTTCACATCGCCATGTGATTTCTATCCCTAATAATAAAGCACGGATTGACTCCGTGGGTTCACCGTCACAATACGCTTTCTTCTCATATCATAATACGCTTTTATAATTTGTGTAGATAAACTCGTAATATAAACGAGGTGGTACTAATTTGAAGTCTGCACGTAAATAAAAGCTTCCTCTATTTATTCCCTGTCGTATATGATGTGTATTAGGCCTGCCCTACGCTCTTTTGGGCCTCATCCACGGCCAGTCTAGCACTCTTCCGATCCAAAAATACCAACACGTCAAGCTGCACAATACATAGGGCCAAGTGGACTTCTAATCAGCCTTTTCATGTTAGTTTACTCATTAAAAATATAGCGCCGGATGACCAACACTCCTTGCCTACGTGCGTTTGCCTGCCGCTACGTACATGCATGCCTGGCTCGCGTGTGTGTGGTGCGCGTGCATGCTGTTGCCGCTGATTGCCACACTAGAATATGATCCGTATTTTAAAGTTCTTACAAATTAAACTGGCTATTTGTTATTTCTCCTATACAATAGGAGAGATATCGATATGTTTTTCTAGAAAAAGAAGAGTATGAATTCAAGGTCCGTGCTTCATCTATTCTGTGATACGCCGTCGTACAACACGAGTATTTTTTTCGAAATGGTGATAAAAGATTTACCTCATCGATTAATTACAACGTGAGTACTATATTCTATGCGATCAGATTATGAAAGGGGTAAAAGGCTGTTATAAAATGTATTTGCCACTGCAGGAATTCAAACTCGCAACCTCCCTGTCCTGTAATTAATCCGCTACCAACTAAGCTAACCGAATTAATCCCACCTTGCCACTTTATATCTCATCCTCCTAATTTATGTAGGATTTCAACCGACATTGTAATGTGCAGCAAGATAAATAATAAGGAAAGAAAAGGATTTGAGATGTGGGATACTAATAAGGAAAGCCTTCCACGCCGAAGCAAATTTGAGAAACAAATTTGTGCGGCAAGGGAAATAATAAGGAAGGAAAAGGAATTGAGATGGGGGATAATAAGGAAACCAATCCACACCGAGGCAAAGGATTGGAGAAGGAAATTGAGATAGGAGATAACAAGGAAATTGCTAGAATAAATTAAGAGGCTTCCGTTCGAGGAGTATAAGGAAAGATCCTGTCAAGAAAAAAATTATAAAGGAAAGAGGGTTGGGTATTTAAATTAAATCGACTGGATTTCAGGGAGGTATTAAAGGAACGGTTTTGGTGTATTGTACGTGCGTGCTTGTGTGATCCACCGGCCGCAAAGGTAATGTTTATCGGCATAAGGCCGGGAGAGGGAATAATAAGAGGACAGATGAAGGGATGGCGATCCTTTTGGTTGATTTTGTTTTGCTTTTCCTTGATGAATGAAATCAACTATTTTTGGTAATATAATTTTCTTAGTTAACAGAGGTAAACCGTCCAAAACATGCCAAATATGTGGATTGATTTCATGTGAACCGACCTACTGGAAGATTTTATTCCCTTTTTGCCAACTTCATGAATCTATTCTGGTAGCTTCAGTCGAATAGTTCTAGATTTTTCAGCAATTCATCTCATCCAGTAGTTTATTAGTTTTTGTTATAGAGTAGAAACAATCTTATGATATTTATTTACCATTCCAAAAATAATAATTTGTGTACCACACTGAAAACAATTGAATGTTGATGTAATGTAGAAGTTCACCATCCAATCCAGGCATCTTGAAAGATAAGCCTCACTATTCAAAGGAATAAAAATACTATTATAATTTTTAAAGGAATTAAACCGTTTACCACAAAAAAAGAATTAATCAGTTAGAATCTAACCCAATATAACTGAGCCAGCTATTACTTTTAAAATGTGGTGGTGCTGAAATAGGGAGGTGCACATTCTTGAGGTCTTAGGACTTGCTCGTCAGGGATATGTGATATTATGTTGGTGTGGATTTGAATCACCCTAATGGTACTTCCATCAGGTTGGCGTTTAGCAGAAATGTACCACTTTCAAGGCTTGACACTTCCATCAAAACCTCTACATCTTGCATAAAACTTCTTTCTAGCAGTCCACTTAGTCTTGGCATCAAACTCATGTTTGACTGCGTAAGTCTTGAAACACATCCTAAACTCATCCATGTTTGGGAACAACTTTCCCACTGCAATAACAGGGTTTTCCTTGTCATGCACATTTACCAAGTCATCATCATGTGCATTATCTACATCATTTGCAGCATCTTCCATTAGCTGTCCATCCACACCTTCAGTTCTATCTCTGTTAGCATCAGTATTAGTAGGCATACTAGATTCACCATCCTTCTCCTCATCTTCATCAGCTACTGGAATGCCAAATTTTTTGGCCATCTCAGTGTCATCCATCGATGCAATGACTTAATCAGTTGGGTCATTTAATCTATCCCTAATTAATAATAAAAGCATGGATTGACTCCGTGGGTTCACCGTCACAATACGCTTTCTTTCTGTGAATTTATGCTTTCAATTTGAATTTACAACATATATCCGATGAGGTACTAATGTATCGCGGGAGCCAACGATCCACCGATAGCTCACCACGCATGATTGAAAGCCAGATGGGCCTTTGCTACTAGATGGGCCGGCCAGACTGTCCAACTTTACATTTTACCTGTGTCCATGCCCAAATACGCCGCCGGCGCCGACTCCGCCAATGCTCGCCGCCATGGCCGAGGATATGGTACACGAGCACGGAGGTGGGTGGGATAGTGTAGTAATTGGCGCCTCCCAGCAGCAGACAGCGAGAGAGATTTAGTAGCTGACCATCACGCCGAGGGATGCAAGCAGCAATGGCACCCAGGTGCCCATGACGGCCAGTGGGATGATGAAGGGGCTACAAAAGCGTCGGAGTTGGAGGCGCGGTGGCTGGGAAAAGAGCTAACGGGGGACGGGGAGGCTTGCCAGAGGACGCGCGCGGCGGCGCGGTTGCGTGTGAGGCGGCCAGCTACAGGGGCACGCAGGCGGCGCTCGGGCACTGGCGACACCATGGTCTTTCGGCGAGGCGGGCAAGCACATACATGAAGGTCACGGGGGGCACGCTGCTCGGGCAAGAGGGGAGGCATGAAGGAGGCGGTCGTCGCTGATGGCGGGGCCGGATGCGTCGGGTGCGCACGCTTGCCTGCAGTCAACGCAGAAAAACATAGCGGCCATCCATGGCAGCGAGTGGCTCCGGGGGCGGCAACGGGGTTGGGTGTTTCAAGCGGCCGCTTCTGCAGCCACATGGGATTTCTTCATGACCATCAGCAGGTACGGGATTTCTTCAGGACGATGACACTGCTCAGACCATATCTACATGGAGAGAACACATACAAACTTCTCCTGAGATTGTGACTTAGCTAAATGTTAATTTACTGTTGAATCATAATTTGGGGGAATTATGCATTGCGCCTGAATGAAAACTGACAATGAATGGATATGCACTTAAAAGACTGTAAAAACCGAGTGCCAGCATGAATGTAGACGTCCAGGAGTGATTTAGTAGGATGTACCCTAAACTATGGAAAACAAACATCCGATGGAGAAGTGTTGTTCTGAAAAATGGGTTCATAACTTCATATGCTAAACTAAAACCATGCATATTTGAATAGCAGGATTAGAGGTTTTTTTATTCAGAATCTAGAGTTTGTTCGGCATTGCATCATCAAGTAAAAGATTGTAGTTTGTATTACTCATGTGTGCTACACTTGCAGGGTCAGAGTTGGTAGCCATCCCTTGGACAGGGCGCTCAGTGCGTTTTGGCATGCTTGAGCAGACGAAACGCTGATGTTAGCTGCGAGGTGAAGAAGGAATACGCCATGGATGGATTTTGGTAGCTCTGATAACAATAGTTTCAACTTAGTAAGTCATATGCTGATATTCATATGACTGTGATCTCGGAAATAAAAGTTCATAGGAAAGGAACAGAAACCTTCACTGAACATAGAGCTGTGTTGTACCTATACCAAGAAAAGTTTGTAGCGTATGAAAATATGTTTCGAGACGAAACAAATTATGATTATTAGTCATAGCAGTTGTAGGAACAGATGAAAATTGTGTTGCCGGTTTTAGCAGGCGTGCTAGTGCTCACATGCTTATCCATTGTGATATGGGTTTGCAGGTCCAAAGGCACAACATACTTTGCTCATGCATATGTGAAATAAACCAATTCTACATTATGCAGCTCACAAACACTGCAAAATTAATAGGGTAGGTGATTTGTGCACTGATGAAGGTTTTTGGACACGAAGCCCCACTGAAGGTTTTGAATTTTCACTATTAAGCTTCAAAGATGTTACATCTATTAACATGTATTCATATTAGGCAAACGTTGTCCAATATTGCTCGGGGATTTGCCCCTTTTTACAAATCATAATCAGTCTTTAACCTGGGCGTGTACAAAAGTTGTCTGCACTTTTTTCTGTTTAATCTGGGCGTCCGATCTCTGTAAGCTGGGCGTTGCTTGTACTTTATATTAGGCATACCTGTACTTTATCATATGGAAACCAATATTAAATGAAAACTGTTTGATTCAATGTTTTCCAGTCCATGTTTAATTCTCTGTTTGCTCCCTGTTTGATTCAAATCCGTGAACAAGTAAGTTCTTTTTCTCCCTGTTTGATTCAAGTCTGAAATATTCCTAGATGCTACACTTCAGTCAGTAAATGAACAAAAAACTAGGACTGATCTTTTAGTCAGTTTTGTGTCAACGAGTAAATCTGTGCTTGAGATTACAATTACTTTGAATAGAGAAATTAAGAAAAATATGTGGAATCATCACCACCCCTTAACCGATCTCGCGGCGGGATGTAGAAATTCAATCTACTTGGTGGAGACGTACTGGCATGTGATGTCGTCCATCTAATAGCCGTTATATGCCTTCCATTGTGTTTTAATTTTTTTCTATTACATTGCCTGGACTACCTGATAGAAGCTCCTACCAGCTAATATTACAACCAGAGCGGCAGGCATGTCCATGTTCGGTGCTGCCAGCAGCAAGCAATACAGGGTAGGTTTTGTAAGTGCTAACATAGTAAATTAATAGGATTTATAAAAAAATTGTATTAAGGAGCTCTATTCTTTTGCTTCATGCAAAGATTATTGTACTATTAATTAGTCTATAGTGGAAAAGTCAAAGTATCATACTCAAGGTCATTTAAGTAGTTGGAATATTTGTAACCATGCACTAACCTAAAAGTTAGGCACACTAATTAAGCTTGATTGGTTTTTAAGGCAGTTCAAAGGGATACCTTCCTAGGTAGTCAAATGTACAATGCACAATATAAAAATGTTGTTATGTTTCTCATCTCCTACCAATTACACAATCATCATTTGTTATTAATTTCACCACAACAGAATTATTGTAATAGTTTGCATCTTCATGATTTTATATATTTACTTGCGTGGTTACTCTGGTTAACAAAGTAATTTGCTAGATGCGCTTAGAAATATTACAGTTATATATGGTGTGTGACTTGCATGGTTTAATTCGATACATTTTCGTTACAACTAAACTTAGACATATGTGCATGTTCATTGAGGTCGAATGGTCATTATCGAATTTGAAATTATCAAATATGCGGAAGGTATGTTTCAACCGCTGAGGTGTATCCCTAGCAGGATCTTCCTAGGTAGTCAAATGTACAATGTATAAAAAATTGAAGGGCGAAATTAAAGGAAAGTGGCATAAACCACAAACCTCGGTAAGATCGGAAGGTGAAGATTTTGATGGTGAAACGAAAGAGAGGGGCCGAAATTAAAGGACTGTGGCATATTAAACCACAAACCTCGATAAGATTGGAATGAGAAGATGGAAGATGGAAGTGGCAACACGAATGAGTCGCTTGACGCATAAGAGGATTTTTCTCACCGTTGCAACGCACGGGCTTTTTTGCTAGTAACACCAATAGTTCACATCACCATCTGATTAACACCCATAGTTCACATCGTCATGTGACCAACACCCAAAGGGTTTACTAGAGTCAATAATCTAGTTCACATCGCTATGTTATTAACACCCAAAGAGTACTAAGGTGTGATCATGTTTTGCTTGTGAGAGAATTTTAGTCTACGGGTCTGCCACATTCAATTCCGTATGTATTTTGCAAATTTCTATATCAACAATGCTCTGCACGGAGCTACTCTAGCTAATTGCTCCCACTTTCAAAATGTATCCAGATTGAGACTTAGAGTCATCTAGATCAGTGTCAAAATTTGCATCGATGTAACCCTTTACGATAAACCTTTTTTCACCTCCATAATCAAGAAACATATCCTTATTCCACTAAGGATAATTTTGACCGATGTCCAGTGATCTACTCCTAGATCACTATTGTACTCCCTTGCCAAACTCAGTGTAGGGTATACAATAGATCTGGTACACAGCATGGCATACTTTATAGAAACTATGGCTGAGGCATAGGGAATGACTTTCATTCTCTTCCTATCTTCTGCTGTGGTCGGGCTTTGAGTCTTACTCAATTTCACACCTTGTAACACATGTTAGAACTCTTTCTTCGACTGTACCATTTTGAACTACTTCAAAATCTTGTCAAGGTATGTACTCATTGGAAAAAAAACTTATCAAGCATCTTGATCTATCTCTATAGATCTTCATGCTCAATATGTAAGTAGCTTCACCGAGGCCTTTAATTGAAAAAACTCCTTTCAAATACTCCTTTATGCTTTCCAGAAAATTCTACATTATTTCCGATCAACAATATGTCATTCACATATATTTATCAATAATGTTGTAGTGCTCCCACTCACTTTCTAGTAAATACCACTACAAAAAAAGACACATCCATGACATTTTGGGCCGAACGAAAAAAAATTCTGTCATACATATGACACTTCTATGACGATAATTGTGACAAAACCCGGTATCATCATAGATGTGGTGGGCTCCTACTTCTATGACAAAAAATGGGCTTTTTGTCCTGGGCGGGCTGGAGACGCAGCTGCATGACATTCTTTGGGCCATCCATGACGGAAAAAACCATGGTAGAAGCGAGAGGGAGGAAAATTTCGGGGAGTTCCCGGCTACGGTGGGAGGTCGGGGGCCGAGCGATGTGCGTTTCTCTCATACACGTACGCACGTGTGTGCGAGACGTTGGCTCTAACTGAACCCGAGCGAGGCGTTGGGCTCTAACTAAACCCGAGCGATTGCACTGCAGGCTACGTGTTACTGAACCCGAGCGATCGATCGATGGCTGTTAACTGAACCCGATCGAGCGATTCCTTCACTACTACTGCTAACTGAAGCCGATCGATTAGATGAACAGTGAGCGTTGCGGGGGGATGAACAATGAGCAGTGGCGTTGCCTCTGGATGAACAGGACCCCGTGGTGTGTTGGAGGGCTGGATGAACAGTAGACGGTGGAGGGGTGCCCGTGGAGGGGTGGTTGAACAGTAGCCGGTGGAGTAGCGCGTGGTGGAGGCTGGATGAACAGGAGCCCGTGGAGGCTGGAGGAGGTCGACGGTAGCCCGTGGAGGTTGGAGGAGGTCGACGGTGGAGATGAACAGTATCCCGTGGAGTCCTGTTTTGCGGTACGCCACACCCCTCCCGATGAACAGGACCCCCGTTTCGACCGTAGGAGGTCCGTTTCATCCGTTTTGTGGTATGCCACACCCCTTCCGATCAACAGGACCCTGTTTCGACCGTAGGAGGTCCATTTCCTCCGTTTTGCGGTACGCCACACCCCTCCCGATCAACAGGACCCCCGTTTCGACCGTAGGAGGTCTGTTTCCTCTGTTCTGTGATACGCTAGGCCTCATTTCCATCGCCTGTTTCGTCCAAGCCCTCCCGATGAACACGACCACGCATTCCGTTCCGACCCAGCCGCTTGGCTCCCACGCGTTCCGTTGCCTCCCAATGAATACGACGCATTATGTTGCCTCCCGATGAACACGACGCATTCCGTTGCCTCCCCATGAACACGACGCATTCCGTTGCCTCCCCATGAACACGACGATGGCGATGTTTCTCCGTTCCGACCCAGCCATGTACACGAGCCCTCGCCATACGTATGCGCGAGTAGGCATTCGAGACCCCGCACGTATGTACACATACATGGCCGTATTTTCTTTCTTGCACCCTGGCTGCTGTACGTACGTGTACATGCTAAGTGCGCGCCTCTACTACGACACGTGCGCGCCTCTACATCTACCAGTATATATGTACGTACACGTTCGCGACCAGAATGACAACGCTACGTATGCTTCGATCAGGTGGGTCCAGTCGTGGGTTTGTCACGGCAGATGTCCTTGTGAAAGGACTTAGTTGTGGAGCCATCGCTACGGGTTAGCTCAAAGGGGTTAAACCGGACAAGGGGACACGGGGATTTTATACTAGTTCGGCCCCTTCAAGGAAGGTAAAAGCCTACGTCTAGTTGTGATTTGTATTGCTAGGGTTTCGAAGGCCAGGGAGTGAATCCACTTTGTCTGGCTCTCGAGTTGTTGTCTGTCCCTAAACCGCGGCTGGGTCATCCCTTTATATACATAGGTTGACGCCCGCCGGGCTATAGAGTCCCGAAGCCGGATCATAAACGTATCCGGTTTGGTCTCTATCCTTCCTATCTTATAATACAAGTTACATGATTAGGTCGGTTTACATTTACAGGCTTTAACCCGCCTTTGGGCCTTGGGCCTTCGTGAAGCGCCATCATCCTTGCATCTCCATGGGCTTCTAATCTTCAAGGAGTTAACCCGGCTACAGAAGGCCGGTTTACCTCCAGTAGTAATATCCCCAACATTAGGTCCCAGATTGGTTTGAACTTGTTCATGTCAATCTTCTACACTTAGAAAAATTCTTCCCTCATATCTTCACCTTGATCTTGTAAACCGCCGTGACGTCATACTCCCAGATTATGATAAACCGCCCTGACATCATCTTTCCGTTGATGTCGACAATTACCTTCATTTAATGTGTATTCAGCCCCCGAGGCAACACTTTTATTAAATTATCCATTTTTTGGGCTCCTCGATTCTCGCACTTGCCGTTTTATCACTTTGCCTTATAAATAGGGGCAGAGGACCCCTTTCTTTTCTTTCCGCTACCCATTCATCTCTTCTTCTTCCTCTTGATGACCCCGCACTCGAGTGCCACTGTCATCTTCGAACCTCGCCTCTGCCTCGCCGTCGGCCGCTGCATCAATCTGTTCGCACCAGAGTTCCACAGGGCCCTTCCGCTGCTTCCGCGGTCGCAGTGAGTCCTTTCCGCCTTCTTTCCTAGATCCATTAGGGTTTCCCTGTTCCTCACGGCTCTTGCAGTTCATCGGAGCTTTTGGTGCTGTTCTTCCTTGGGATGTACATGAATGCTTCGCACTTTATCGTATCCCTTGTCGTGGCTAATCTTCTGTTACCACCATAAATCCATATGCACAAAAGCTAATGTAGTCCTTCATAAACTATTTCGGGCCTTACCCTTTTTAGGTCAAAATATTTTTGCTTTCCTGTCTTATCTTAGATCTGAAATTATCATATGTTTCTATGAAATCTGTTTCTCCTCACACCAACCTAGGCGGTTTAACTTTGTATAATCAATCTGTACCATTAGCCCTCTGATAAACCGGAGGAGACCTTTACCTTTACAGTTATGCTCCAGTTTAATAGTGTCTGAATACTCCTGTCCTTGTATTACCTTTTTTTGTTTATTGCATTGGTCTCCAGTTTACGCCATTGTATCTTGCATATCATCATGCGTGATTTATAA
This sequence comes from Triticum urartu, assembly GCF_003073215.2. Classification (NCBI taxonomy): domain Eukaryota; kingdom Viridiplantae; phylum Streptophyta; class Magnoliopsida; order Poales; family Poaceae; genus Triticum; species Triticum urartu. Next base: position 88,963,511 of record NC_053026.1, read on the forward strand.
ACTGGCCTTTCATTTTCAGCTTGTTTGTTTTGCAATGGCCAAACAATTCACTGCTTGCAACTGGGCTCGTTCCCGGGTTACTGAGACTCAGTTGAATGAGATGGTCAGCATCGGCTCCCTGCCTAAGAAAACTGAAATCAAATGGCGATTTCCAGGAACAGAAAATCCTCCGACCCCAAGGCAAGGCGAGGTGGTGGTCTTTGTTGACCACATAGGCCGTAGCTTCAAACCGCCAGGATCAAAGTTTTACCGGGATGTACTTGCCAATTTCCAACTCCATCCACAAGATATTGGGCCGAATTCAGTATCCAACCTATGCAACTTCCAAGTCTTCTGTGAAGCATAATTACAGGAAGAACCAACTGTAGAACTGTTCCGGGATTTCTTTCACTTAAATCGGCGCACAGAGTTTGTAAATGGCCCGAACAAAGAACTTGGTGGTGTCTCGATTCAAAAGCGGAAAGAAGTTGAATTTCCTCATGCCAAACATCATAGCCACCCAAAGGAATGGAACCAAACTTGGTTTTATTGCAGAGACACTTCGCCTGAAGAAGAAAATCCCCTTCCAGGCTTTTGTGAGCACCGGCTTTCCAATACCCATCTGATGCCGCAACGTTTGAGCTCCGCCGAAAGGGAGAAATATGCCCCTCAACTCGCCAAACTCCGGGCCTTTATGGCCAATGGCTTAACAGGCGTGGACTTTGTGCGCTGTTGGATATCCTGGAGTATCTTGCCACTAGGCCAGCGTTCCAGTTTAATGTGTGATTATACTGGTGAGGTTGATGACCCTCAATGCCATTGCAACCTTCAATTATCTGAGGAAGAAGTTACTGAAGGTGTAAAGAAGATTCTGAATGAATCAGAACTGGCCTATAGTCAAATCGGTCTGAGTCCCTTCTATGCCAAGAACAAACCGCCTGCTGTAAGCATTATACTTCCTTTTCATCTGTAATATTTTTAGCTTATGCAACCTGTAACCCTTCTTCCGTGTATGTAGGGCGATGACCCCTTCTGGAAACGGAAAACCGTAGAGAAAGAGGCAAAGCCGACTGGGGATAAAGTGGTCAAGCCATCCCGACCCAAAACCAAAGCCGTAAAACAGACGTCAAAATGGAAAATGACCGACCGGATCAACATGGAGCTTGATGAAGATACTGATGATCCAGAAGTTGAGGTAGAACTTGACTCACTTGGCTCTCTTTTCATGCATCTCATTAACAATGATCTTCCTCAGGAGGACGCAGAAGCTAGTCAAGCTGATGATGTAGAGGTAATTACCCTTTCCTCCGGTTCAGACTGTATGCCAACACAAAAAACTAGCCAAGCAGTCCGGAAAGTAAGATTTTCTCATCCTCTTGCTCACTTGGATCCAACATTTATTTTGAAGACTCGGCAGCATGAAGCTCGCCGGACAACCCGGCACAGTGGCCAGCAAGTCACTTCAGCCGGTTTACCTGATACTCCGGTTCGGAAGCGTTGGTCTGAGGTCTCTCCTACTTCTGACCATTCTTACCCCAAGACGGGTTATTTCAGACAACCTCTTAATCCGTCCGATTCAAATTATCAGGTGACACCTCCTTCATCTTCTGGCGAATCGACAGCAACTCAACCCCCCCCTTTGAAAACTGTGGCTGGGGAAGTTGTAAAAACTTTTCCTTTCAATGCGTCATAAATCCTTTGAATAGGATGTTAATCCTCTTTTATTCTGTTTGTAGGGCCAGACCCAGAAAGAAAGCTTGGGTTACCAATCCGCCCGAAGACCCGGTCGCTGAAGAAGAAGAAGAACCAAGAGGTGAACCGAAACAAACTCGTGTACCGGAAGGCCCTCATCCTGAAGCTACTTCTGATAACCCGCCCCTTAAAGGCCAAAATACTGATGAGCCAACAGACGATGAGCCTACTGCACCCGATACTGAACCGACAGAACCAAACCGGGCTAGTCTGGTGAAAGATGCTGAAATTCCAACATCATCAACCCAAAACCCTGAAGGCCAAGGTGATGACATTATTATTACTGGAATAGGCCATAGCTCTCCTGGCCATCCTGTAGTTTTGGCTCAACACAGTGCTAAGGAAGAGCAGGCTGCTAGAGAAAAAGGCAAATGGAGCAGTGATTTGGCAAGTTATGCTCATCTCAATGCAGAGGAGCTTCACTCTGGATTCTTGAATCGCTTGCACGCAAACCGGGATTATGAAGCCGGTTTGGTAAATTTGATGAAGGAGCGATATGAGGTATTTTCTTCCTCCTTTGTATCTTGCTTCATAGCCTGAAAATGCTAGCCCAAATAGCCCCCAAGGGCCGGGTTATATTGTGAATCATAACCCAGGTCTTCGTAGCACTGTAAACCACTGATAAGAACCAGATTTACCCTTTAGCAAATAGATAGCTTTCTGCCGCGTATCCCTCAAAGGCCGGTTTAACTCTAGCAAGTTAATCCGGGTTTTGATCCATGCATCCGTTTTTGAATCAACATACATTAGCCCCCAAGTGTCAAGGATAATGTTTACATTGTTCTGGAGACTTGTATAAACTGTAGCAATTTTAGAGCAAATAGGCATTAGCCCCCAAGTACGAAGTGCATAACCTGTTATGCGGTTTGTACTTAGAATATGTATGTATCCTATCATTTGATATATCTTCAATGTTTGCAGTCTGATCTGAGGAATAAAGAGACCCGAATCATTGACTTGAAAAACAATGTGAAGTCCCAACAAGAAGAAGCCACCAAAACCAAAGAGGAGCTGACGAAAGCCCTAGCCGCCATGGAAAAACTCAAAGAATCTTTTAACAAAGACCGTGCTAAATGGGAGATCGAGAAATCCGGTTTAATAAAGAGAGCCGAAGACGCCAAGGCTGCCTTGAAACCGGTTGTGGAAGAACTGGCTGGTTTGAAACGGCAAATTAACACCATGAATTCTGCAATCTTTGGTAAGTGTGCCCTTTATGTATTTGTTATAACTTGTGGAACCTTATCTTTGATCAAAATGCTAATGTTAAACCGTGACAGGCACCCAGATTGCTCATCTTGGTACAGATATGCGCATGAAACTCAAAGCGACATATACATTGGTTGAACAGCTGTACTCTGGGTCTCAGCGGGCTATTTGCATGGCAGCTTATAACAAACCGGCCCCAACTTTGATTAAAGAAACACTTGAGAAGTTGGCCATGTTACCAGCCCGTATTGCCGAATTGAAGAGGGCTACTGGCAGGTCTGGAGCTTTAACCGCACTTATTTGAGCCAAAGCCTGGATTCCAGACCTTGAAGCGGATGATATCATTAAAGGATATCCAGGTGTGAAGCAAGACGGTTCAAACTTTGATAATGATGACCTCCGGCGGCTGACCAAGCAGATGCGGCCAGTAGCCAGCAAACTGGCCGATGATACAGAGTTGCCCCATTTTCAACCGGTTTATGACGGTGAAGGGAAAAGACAGCCGACCGAGATCCATGAAGTTCAAGAACTTGTGCCTCCGATTCGTAAGCACACTTATGCTCCTGATATTAACCCCTCCAATCTTATCCATGAGGAAGCAGTATTTCAAGCTTTAACTGGAATCGATTGGTCGATGGTTGATTTCCAGCGTCTGGGGAGGGATGAAGAAGTGCCCACACCAACTGAGCCTCAACCATCAAACCATCCAAACGAAGAGTCATAAACCGTTCGCCGGTTTACTGGACACCGTGTGCCGATCTTGTGAAAAACAATTATGCCATTGGAGCCGCTTTGAAGGCTTCTTGTAATAGGATAGCCAAAACTCCGTTATTTGTCATGCCATCGAGCATGTTTTGTATTGCCTCATGACAATGTGTGCCACCCTTTGGGATATATTTATGCATAACCCATGATGAATTGTGTTCCTATGTTGAACAACTGAAAAGTGTCTAGCGTTTTACCGCTAGATAGGTCAGTATATCCAGGAAGTGTATAGTACATAGATGAAATAACCAAAGTGTTTGTACAAAAAGCAATATACATAACATACCTCATTTGTTGACCAACGGTGTATACGGCAAAGGTGTTAATACCAATCTGGAACGTTGATAACCCCATCTTTGTACTACCGGTCTATATATTAAACTGGACCGGGATAACCACCGGGTTTTCTTTATAATACTGGTGATTTAGTCAAACTAGACCGGCTCAATAAACACCGGTTTATAACTGATCATATGCCAACAACCTTGAGTTGAAAAACAAACCGGGTCAAGGACGTCGGTTTATCAAAAAATACTTATGAACTTTACCAAATAAAACTCAAAAAGAAAAATATGCAAGGCTTTTTATGAGCTGCCAGGCTCCAAATCGAGGCTTTTCATGGGCTGCCAGGCCTCTGAGTTAAACCATTTAACAAAGCCTTTTAAGATGGGCCTCCAATTAACCAATCATCGTTTTAACTTTGACAAGTTCAGGGTCTATAAAAGATTGACATGTCAAACATTCGATGGGTCATACCAGGATTACCTGGACAGGAGTGGCTTACTTGATGAAGGCAAGTTAACCTGGGGTTTTAGGTCAGTACACCAGGCTTCCAAGCCATGGCTTAATAGCCAATTACAAGGGTCCTTTCAAACTCTTCGTTGCTTTGCAAAAAGAGCCCCCAAGTAACTTTGTGAGATGTGCTCAGTGTGTGCCCATGTTTGAGTCTGTGCTTTATGCAACACTCTCTTTGGCTCCACATATTTTTCTTTTGTGGCTTAAATGCCTATCAATAGGTGTAGCTATGGTGTGATAGCAACCAAGCCCCCTAGTGAGATCCCTTCATGGTTTCAAAACCTATCAAGAGGTGTAGCTGTAGTTCAAATATGACCAAGCCCCCTAGTGCTTTTCTTTATATCCGTGCAACTGCTAAGACCGGATTAATAAAACTACGCTTTGTCAGTTAACTCGTATAAGGCACACAATATGTAAAAAGAACAGATACCCCTCTTATAACGGAGGCTCCGGTTTATTATATGATATATACACTGTCATAAATATGTACAGATGAAGAGCCTATGGCTTCAAGTATAGTAAGGCCGAAGGAGAGCTATGTTCCATGGCCGCTTGGTCTCCTCCTCCGATTGACGTGACTCTTTATGCTCTCGAACATCAGTGAGGTAGTAAGACCCGTTGTGCAGATTTTTGCTGACCACAAAGGGTCCTTCCCAAGGTGGGGATAACTTGTGCATATCAGTCTGATCCTGGATGAGCCGGAGCACCAAATCGCCTTCTTGAAAGGTTCTGGTTTTAACCTGGCGGTTGTGATAACGTCGGAGATCTTGTTGATAAATCGCCAATCGTGCTGCTGCAAGACCACACTCTTCATCCAACAGGTCCAGAGAATCCTGACGTGCCTTCTCATTGTCAGCTTCAACATACGCTGTCACATGCGGTGAGTCATGACGGATGTCACTAGGAAGAACGGCCTCCGCTCCATAGACCATGAAGAAAGGTATGTAACCCGTAGACCTATTGGGTGTGGTATTGATGCTCCATAACACAGAAGGTAGCTCCTCAACCCAACAACCTGGTGTCCGCTTTAAGGGAACCATAAGCCTGGGTTTGATACCCCGTAGAATTTCTTGATTCGCCCTCTCTGCTTGACCATTAGATTGGGGGTGAGCCACCGATGCTAGATCAAGCCGGATGTGCTCACGTTGACAAAATTCTTCCATCTCCCCTTTTGACAGGTTAGTACCATTATCAGTTATAATGCTGTGTGGAAAGCCAAAACGAAATATCACCTTTTTGATGAATTGAACCGCCGTGGCTGCGTCACACTTGCTGACTGGCTCTGCCTCCACCCATTGGTGAATTTATCAACTGCTACTAACAGATGGGTCTTTTTGTCCTTGGATCGCTTGAAGGGTCCAACCATATCAAGCCCCCAAGTCACAAACGGCCATGTAATTGGAATCATCCGCAACTCTTGAGCCGGAATGTGCGCACGTCGGGCAGATTTTTGACACCCGTCACATCTCTTGACTAAATCTTCCGCATCAGCATGTGCCGTCAACCAGTAAAAACCATGGCGAAAAGCTTTAGCAACCAAAGACTTTGAATCGGCGTGGTGACCGCAGTCCCCTTCATGGATTTCTCTCAAAATCTCACAACCTTCTTGAGGAGAAACACAACGTGGAATTGCTCCTGAAACACTGTAGCGATGTAACTCCCCGTTGAGTATGGTCATGGACTTAGAATGCCGGATTATCTATCGGGCCAACGTTTCATCGTCTGGTAACTCGCCCCGGTTCATGTAAGCCAGATAGGGGATTGTCCAATCCGGTATGGCATGCAGAGCTGCCACCAACTGAGCCTCCGGATCAGGAATAGCCAGATCTTCTTTGGTTGGCACCTTAACTAACAAATTATGCAATACATCAAGAAAGACATTGGGCGGGACCAGTTTACGCTGGGAACCAAGATGACTTAAAGCGTCCGCCGCTTCATTCTTCCGCCGGTCTA